>NC_041382.1:387186889-387288942 GCF_002162155.2 Triticum dicoccoides | reverse complement strand
TGCGGGCGAGGATATCCGCCGCCTGATTGTTTTCCCGAGCCACATGGTGAAATTCGAGTCCCTCGAACCGAGCTGACATTTTTATGACGTCATTTTGATAGGCCGCCATTTTCGGATTCTTGGCGTCGAAATCTCCGTTTATTTGGGATATTGCGAGGTTTGAGTCCCCACGCACCTCCAGGCGTTGAATGCCCATGGAGACTGCCATCTGAAGACCATGCAACAGAGGTTCATATTCGGCTGCATTGTTGGAATCTGTATACAATATTTGCAGTATGTACCGAACGGTATCTCCGGTTGGGGACGTCAGCACGATGCCAGCCCCTAGACCAGCCAGCATTTTAGAACCGTCGAAGTGCATGATCCAATTGGAGTATGCGTTGTACTCTTTAGGGAGTTTGGCCTCCATCCATTCGGCGACGAAGTCGGCCAGTACTTGCGATTTAATGGCTCGGCGAGGTTTGTATGTTATGTCAAATGGTAGCAGCTCAATGGCCCATTTGGCAATCCGGCCCGTAGCGTCGCGGTTGCTGATAATATCATTAAGTGGCACTTCCGAGGCTACTGTAATCGAACACTCTCGAAAGTAGTGTCGCAGTTTCCACAATGCCATGAATACCGCATATGCTATTTTTTGGTAATGCGGGTACCGTGATTTGCATGGAGTGAGGATAGTGGATACATAGTATACCGGCCTTTGAAGAGGGAATTTGTGTCCGTCCGCTTCCCGTTCGACAACGAGCACCGCGCTTACAACTTGATGAGTTGCCGCAATGTACAACATCATTGGTTCGCCGATGTTTGGTGCGGCCAGGATCGGGTTGGTTGCCAGAATGGCCTTTATTTCTTCCAATCCGGCTGTGGCCGCGTCCGTCCACTCGAAGTGTTCGGTGCGCCGAATGAGGCGATAAAGGGGTAAAGCCTTTTCTCCCAAGCGGGAGATAAAGCGGCTTAGAGCCACCATGCATCCAGTTAGCTTCTGGATTTGTTTGAGGTCTGTTGGGGTAGCCAACTGTGACAACGCTCGGATTTTGGCCGGATTAGCTTCAATACCTCTACTGGAGACAATGAATCCCAGGAGCTTTCTGGCTGGTACGCCGAAAATGCATTTTTCTGGATTGAGCTTGATGTCATATGTTCGGAGGTTGTCGAATGTGAGCCTCAAGTCGTCTATCAAAGAGTCGACGTGTTTGGTTTTGACGACCACATCGTCTACGTATGCCTTTACTCTTTTGCCGATTTGTTTCTCCAGACATGTCTGAATCATGCGCTGATATGTTGCGCCGGCGTTTTTGATCCCAAAAGGCATTGTGTTAAAACAGAAGGGACCGTATGGTGTGATAAATGCCGTTGCGGCTTGGTCGGACTCCGCCATCTTGATTTGGTGGTAACCGGAGTATGCATCGAGGAAACACAATGACTCGTGTCCTGCAGTAGCATCAATGATTTGATCGATGCATGGGAGGGGGAAGGGATCCTTTGGGCAAGCTTTATTGAGGTCTTTGAAGTCGACACAAAGGCGCCATGATTTGTCCTTCTTTGGTACCATCACCAGGTTTGCTAGCCAGTCCGGGTGTTTTATTTATTTGATGAATCCGGCCTCCAATAACTTGGCTAGTTCCTCTCCCATGGCCTGTCTCTTAGGTTCAGAGAAACGCCGAAGAGCTTGCTTGACCGGCTTGAATCCCTTTAGGATATTGAGGCTATGCTCGGCCAGCCTGCGTGGGATTCCTGGCATGTCTGAGGGATGCCAGGCGAATATGTCCCAGTTCTCACGCAGGAACTCTCATAGTGCGGCGTCCACAGCGGGGCTTAGCTGTGCCCCGATGGAGGCTGTTTTTGTAGGGTCCGTTGGGTGGACTTGGAATTTGACTATTTCATCCACTGGTTTAAAAGAGGTGGACTTGGATCTCTTGTCGAGTATCACGCCGTCCCTGTCCACTATGGAGCGTAGCGTAGTTAATTCCTCGGCCGAGAGGGCTTCAGATGATGCCTCGAGGGCCAATGCGGCTGATTTGTTTTCGGTGTGGAGTGTTGTGTCCGGATCGCTTGTGAGAGTGATGATTCTGTTGGGCCCGGGCATTTTGAGCTTCACGTACCCGTAATGGGGTATAGCTTGGAAGATTGTGAATGCCTCCCGTCCTAAAATAGCGTGATAACCACTGCTGAACGGGGCCACTTGGAATGTAATTTCTCCAGACCTGTAATTATCCGGCGTGCCGAATACCACATCTAGTGTGATTTTCCCAGCACAACGTGCTTCCCGACTGGGGATGATTCCTCTAAAGGTTGTGCTACTTTGCTCAATGCGGCTCCAGTCTATTTCCATCTTTTGAAGAGTTTCCTCATAGATGAGGTTTAATCCGCTGCCGCCGTCCATGAGTACCTTGGTGAGTCGAAAGCCGTCCACGATTGGACTGAGGGCCAGTGCGGCTGGTGCTCGGGCTGTTCGGAATTTAGGTTCGTCACTGGCATTGAAGGTAATAGCCGTGTCACTCCATGGATTTATTGCTGCTACATGGCAGATTTCGGCCATGCTGCGGAGTGTTCGCTTGCATCTATTATTCGACGCGGAGGTCTCAAAGACCATTAACACCATATTGTTGTCCACGGGATGGTGCTCTGTGGTATTTGGGAGAAGTAGATCCTCACCACTTTTGGCCACCTGCCGGAGTATCCAACATGCTCTAAGGCTGTGCGTTGGTATTGTATCCGCTGTACTATGAATTTTGCAGGGTCCGTTGAGCCATCCCTCCAGTACGGTTCCTTGCCCCATAGAGGGTTTTTGCTTTTTGGTAGTTAACCCGGGTGTATTGTGATAATGCACCCTTTTATTTCGGACTGGGTTTGTGTTCAGGGCCGGATTATCCCAAAAGTTTGTTTTGGTTTTCCAGGCACTTTCCATCGCATAGTACTTTCGTACTATGGACGCTAAGTCAGCGAAGCGTGTTATGTCACGGCGATTTATGGCATTAAGGATTCCCTTGTCCGTGCAATTATTGTGGAAAAATAAGATTGCGTCTTCTTCGCGACAGTCCTTAACCTTGTTCATCGCAAGGAGGAATCTGGCCCAGTAGTGATGTACTGTTTCCTGGGGCTCTTGCCTGATATGGGAAAGGTCGCTTGTGTTTGGGTGGGTGGGTGGAATTGAGTCCAAACCCCTACCTGATCTGGGATCCAGGGGCCGAAGAGTTTCCAATTTTGGAAGTTTCGGTTTCGGGATATTACCCGCTAATCCTGGTCCGCTGCCTGACTCTAAGTTCAGGGATTGGATGTTGTCCTCCCGCAAACGGGCGTCCGGCTCGGAGAGCTCGGGAATCCGGGCATATTTGGTCCTCAGGATAGAGGAAAGGTCGCCGCATTGTTCCTCCACCACTTCAATATGATGGGTGACCGGTGGAGAGTTAATCTCCCTTTGATCGGGTTTAAGCCCAATCCGATCATAGTCCATAGCGACTCCCAAGGCGGCGATGCGATCCAAGAGCTCGTTTAAGGAGGAGAGCTCCATTGGATCCATCTGTTCGGCGAGTGCCGATTTGACGTGGAGGCTGTTTTCGATGACCCGAGAGTTCATCGTCGGTGCGGCGGCCGAACAGGCGGTCATGATGAACCCACCTAGCCGGAGAGTTTGGCCGACAGCCAAAGCTCCCCCAACAGTAGTACCGTCTTTGAAGACGAGACGAGACATCCTTCCTTCTGGCGATGGCACAGAGGAACTCTCAATGAAAGCACCAATGTCAGTGTCAAAACCGGTGGATCTCGGGTAGGGGGTCCCGAACTGTGCGTCTAAGGCAGATGGCAACAGGAGGCAGGGAACACGATGTTTTACCCAGGTTCGGGCCCTCTTGATGGAGGTAAACCCTACGTCCTGCTTGATTAATATTGATGATATGGGTAGTACAAGAGTAGATCTACCACGCGATCAGAGAGGCTAAACCCTAGAAGCTAGCCTATGGTATGATTGTCCGTTGTCCTACGGACTAAAACCCTCCGGTTTATATAGACACCAAAGAGGGCTAGGGTTACACAAGGTCGGTTACAAAGGAGGAGATATACATATCCGTATTGCCTAGCTTGTCTTCCACGCCAAGTAGAGTCCCATCCGGACACGAGACGAAGTCTTCAATCTTGTGTCTTCATAGTCCAACAGTCCGGCCAAAGGATATAGTCCGGCTGTCCAGAGACCCCCTAATCCAGGACTCCCTCAACTGGACTGTAGCTAAGCCCCTGAGTGAGAGGATTGCTCACTACTCGGTAGGATTTTACAAACTTAGGCGAGTACTGGACTGCAGCTAAGCCCCCGAGTGGGAGGATTGCTCACCACTCGGTAGGATTTTCTTTTGAACTTAGGCGAAATGGATTCGCGGCTAAGCCCTTGAGTGAGAGGCTTGCTCATCACTCGGTAGGATTTTCTTTCGAACTTAGGTGAAACGGGTTCGCGGCTAAGCCCACCCACTGGGGGATTTCAAAGGTAATTAAAAACAACAACAATCGTACGAGAAGGCTGTAAAGCTCTTGTCTTTGATGAACAAATTACAAAGGTATTTCTTATTACATTTTATTCAAACGAGTGCTTAAGTATAAAAGGGGCGGAGCAGCTCCGCGTTCCAAGCCCGTGGCTCGTCCTTCTTATGCTCGACACTCTAAAGGTGGTATGCTCCATTGTGGAGCACTCTAGTGACAATGAAGGGACATTCCCAAGATGGGGCGAGCTTGTGTGGTTTCTGCTGATCCACTCAAAGAACTAAGTCTCCCTCTTGAAAGGCTCGACCCTTCACGTGTCTAGCGTGGAATCGACGCAAGTCTTGTTGATAAATGGTCGACCGGATCAAGGCCATCTCTCGTTCCTCCTCTAAGAGGCCGACTGTGTCTTGCCGAGCTTGTTCTGCTTCATCTTCACAGAAGAGCTCAACTCGTGGTGCATTATGAAGCAAGTCGCTCGGAAGAATAGCTTCAGCTCCAGAGACCAAGAAGAATGGTGTTCGACCAGTCGACCGATTAGGAGTTGTCCTCAATCCCCAGAGAACTGATGGAAGTTCATCAACCTAGGCGCCCGCCGCGTGCTTGAGATCTCGCATCAGTCAGGGTTTCAGTCCTTTGAGAATCAGGCCATTTGCTCTTTCTGCTTGTCCATTTGACTGAGGATGGGTGACTGAAGCATACTCGACCCGTGTGCCTTGTGAGGCGCAGAAGGTTCTGAACTCATCAGAATTGAAGTTCGATCCATTGTCAGTGATGATGCTGTGCAGAACTCCATATCTGAAAATCAACTCTCTGATGAAACTGACAGCAGTACTAGCTTCAAGGTTCTTAATAGGCTTGGCTTAGATCCATTTGGTAAACTTGTCGACTGCTACAAGCACATGGGTGAAGCTGCTCCTACCAGTCCTCAGTGGACCAACCATGTCCAATCCCCAAACATCAAAGGGCCAGACGAGCGGGATGGTCTTCAGGGCTGATGCAGGTTTGTGTGACATATTGGAGTAGAACTGGCAGCCCTCACATCTGTCGACTATATTTTTCGCCATTTCATTTGCCCGTGGCCAATAAAATCTAGCTCGGTATGCTTTAGCCACAATGGTCCGAGAGGACGCATGGTGACCACAGGTCCCCGAATGGATGTCGTGGAGGATCACTCGGCCTTCGTCTGGCGTTATGCATTTCTGGCTGACCCCAGTTGCACTTTCTCTGAACAGTTGACCTCTTATTACAGTAAAGGCCTTGGATCGACGGACGATCTGTCGGGCCTCTTCTTCATCCTCTGGGAGCTCTTTCCTCACGATATATGCAATGTATGGCACAGTCCAGTCGGGAGTGATGACCAACACCTCCATGACTAAGTCGACCACGACTGGGACCTCGACTTCAGTCGGATCCGTGGCACTCCTAGGCTGCGGGGGCTCTTCAGTGAAGGGATCTTCTTGAACTGAAGATGCATGAATATGCTCCAAGAACACATTGCCGGGAATAGCTTCTCTCTTGGAGCCTATCTTTGCTAAATCATCTGCTGCTTGATTTTTCAGTCGGGGTACATGATGGAGCTCTAACCCCTCAAACTTCTTTCCCAACTTCCTCATCGCATTGCAGTAACCATTCATGGCTGGGCTTCTGACGTCCCACTCCTTCATCACTTGATTGACTACCAAATTTGAGTCGCCATAGACCATGAGGCGACGGACGCCGAGTGAGATGGCCATACGCAACCCATACAGGAGTGCTTCATATTCTGCTTCGTTATTGGAGGAATCAAAGTGAATCTGGAGGACATATCTGAGCTTGTCTCCTCGGGGGGATACCAGAACCACCCCAGCACCGGAACCATTCAGCATCTTGGAACCATCAAAGAACATGGTTCAGTGCTCCGAGTGAACTTGAGTCGGCAGTTGTTGTTCAATCCACTCGGCGAGGAAATCTGCTATTGCCTGGGACTTAATAGCTTTCTTTGCCTCAAACTTGATATCTAAGGGAATAAGTTCAATCGCCCACTTTGCCACTCGACCAGTTGCATCTCTATTGTTCAGAATCTCTGATAATGGGGCATCGCTGATGACTGTAATGGAGTGATCAGAGAAGTAATGTGCAACCTTCTTCGTGGTCATATAAATCCCATAAACAAGCTTCTGATAATGTGGATATCTTTGCTTTGATGGAGTCAAAACTTCAGAGACATAGTATACTGGGCGCTGAACTTTGTAAGCTTTTCCTTCTTCTTCCCGCTCGACCGCAAGTACTGTACTGACGACTTGTCCAGTGGCTGCAATGTAAAGTAGTAAAGGTTCTTTGCTGATTGGAGCAACAAGCACCGGCTGGGTGGAAAGCAGGGCTTTAAGCTCCGCGAATGCTGCATCAGCTTCAGGAGTCCACTCGAACTTATCTGACTTCTTCATCAGTCGGTAAAGAGGCAGTGCCTTTTCACCAAGGCGAGAAATGAATCGATTTAGGGCGGCCAAGCAACCAGTAAGCTTCTGGACATCGTGCACATGTACAGGGCCTTTCATCCGGAGTATGGCACCACTTTCTCTGGGTTGGCGTCGATCCCTCGTTCAGAAATGAGAAAACCGAGTAATTTTCCGCCTGGAACTCCAAACGTGCACTTTGATGGATTAAGCTTGATATCATACCTTCTGAGGTTGGCAAAGGTTTCAGCAAGGTCAGCCAATAGGTCAGAATCTTTACGTGACTTGACCACAATGTCATCCATGTATGCTTCCACATTCCGACTGATCTGAGTAAGCAAGCACTCCTGAATCATCCGCATGAATGTGGCTCCAGCGTTCTTCAAACCGAATGGCATAGTAACATAACAGAAGCACCCAAATGGGGTGATGAAAGCTGTTTTTATCTCGTCGGGTCCGTACAGACGGATCTGGTGGTACCCGGAATAAGCGTCCAAAAAGGACAAATGCTCGCACCCCACAGTCGAGTCGACTATTTGGTCAATGCGAGGGAGAGGAAAGTGATCTTTCGGGCATGCCCGATTGATATGTTTGAAGTTGATGCACATGCGAAGTGAGTCGTCCTTCTTTGGGACCATGACAACATTATCTAACCACTCGGAGTGGTAAATCTCACGGATAAACTCCGCTGCCAGAAGCCGAGCCACCTCTTCACCGATTGCCTTCCTCTTCTGCACGGCGGACCATCGAAGATGCTCTTTGACTGGTTTCACTTTTGGGTCGACTCGCAAACAATGCTCAGCCAGTCCCCTGGAACACCTGGCATGTCCGAAGGTTTCCATGCAAAGATGTCCCAGTTCTCACGGAGGAACTGGATGAGCGCTTCTTCCTATTTGGAGTTGAGTGTTGTCGAAATGTGAGTCGGAGCAGCATTGGGATCCGTCGGGTAAATGTGAATCGACTTTGTTTCGCCAGACGACTGGAATGCTGAATCCGTGGCAAGCTTCTTGGCTCATAACAAATCACTCGGATCTGCATTTTTTTGATATTCCTGCAATTCCACTACCGCCATCTGTGCATCGGCGATCTTTGAGCCCTTCTGGAAGCACTCTTCCGCCTTCTTCCGACTACCAGTGATAGTGATCACCCCTTTGGGACCAGGCATCTTCAATTTGAGGTACACGTAACATGGTCGAGCCATAAAACATGCATAAGCTGGCCTGCCCAGAATAGCATGATAGGCACTCTGGAAATCCACAACTTCAAATGTCAACTTTTCTTTGCGGTAATTCTTGGAGTCACCAAACACTACATCGAGAGCGATCTGACCGAGTGATGCAGCCTTCTTGCCGGGAATGACTCCATGGAAACTCATATTGCTTTCACTGAGTCTGGACATCGGAATTCCCATTCCTTTCAACGTCTCTGCATACAGTATATTCAGGCCACTGCCACCATCCACCAGAACCTTAGTCAGTCGAGTGCCTTCGACTACTGGGTTGACCACCAACGCTTGCCTCCCAGGGGTGGCTATGTGCGCTGGGTGATCGGACTGGTCGAATGTAATGGCAGTCTGGGACCACTTCAAATAACTTGGTGTCACCGGAGCGATCATGTTCACTTCTCTGTTGATGACTTTCGGTCGACTCTTACTCTCAACGTCAGCGAAAATCATCAGAGTGGAATTCACGTGGGGATAACCATCATCATCCTCTTCCTCCTCCTCAACCTTGTCTGCTTCTTTCTCCTTTTCCTTGGGCCGTTTCTCTCGGAATTGCTGGATTAGGAGTCCACACTGTCGAGTGGTATGCTTCGGGTAAATGAAATTACTCTCTTCATCTTTTTTGGTGTGAATGTGGCATGGTAAATCCAGCACATCATTTCCATCTTGATCTTTTACTTTCTTGGGGTTCCACGACCATTTGGGCTTCCCCTTGAACTTTCCTTGAGTCACGGCTAAGGCTTCACCAGGAGCGGCTGGCTCTGCTTTGCGCTTCTGCTTCTGACTGGAGTTTCCTCCTCCGGTCTCGTGGGTGACTGTTTTGTGCTCGCCACTCCGGAGTCGGTCTTCTTCTTCACCGTTGGTGTACTTGGTAGCAATTTCCATCATCCGAGTCAGAGTCATATCTCGTGTCCGACCGAATTTCAGATTCAACTCCCAATATTTGATGCCTTCTTTAAAGGCACAAATTGCCTGATGATCAGACACATTCTCCACCGTGTGGTGCAATGTGATCCATCTTTGGATATAATCTCTCAAAGTTTCATTCGGTTTCTGAACGCAACATTGTAATTCTGTCAGCCCTGCCGGCCGTTTGGAAGTACCTTCAAATGTTCTGACAAATACTCGGGCAAGATCTTCCCAAGTATAAATGCTACCAGGCGCTAACTGGTTCAGCCACGCCCTGGCTGAGCCCTCCAACATCAAAGGAAGGTGTTTCATGGGCACCTCATCATTGCCACCACCGATCTGAATAGCCACTCGGTAATCTTCAAGCCAAGTATCAGGCTTGGACTCTCCAGTGAACTTACTGACTCCAGTCGCCAACCTGAAGTTGGGAGGAATAACCGCAGCCCTGATGGCTCTGCTGAAGCACTCTGGACCTAAGACCTGCACTCTGCTGCTGGTTGGAAAGTCTCTGTCGGGACCTTCTCTGTGAGCTCTATTTCTGTCGACCAGACCCTGAACAAGAATAGATCTCGCGTCAAAGCCCGGTTCCCTGGGGTCGACTGGAATCCTTCGCCCACCACTATGAGGGCGTCTATCATCCTATTGCCGAGGCACGTACGATCCACTCCTTGGGGGAGGCATGGCACTCGACGACGATCGTCGTGATCAAGTCGGTGATCATACTGCTCGCGACTTCTGTACTGATCTCGCCGGTCTCCACGCCCTTCACGCCTCGGGGGCGATCTCGGACTATGGGCCGACTGGACAGTGTCTGCCACCACAGATCTGCTATGGATCCTATTTCGCGACGGAGACACTGCTGTATTATGTTCTCCCGCCGCACGGAGCAAGGCCCGGATCTGCACCAGACCTCGACCAGCTTCTGATTGGGAAGGTTGGGTTGACTCCGCTATTCGGGCTGCAGCTGCGAGATTCTGGATAGGGGTTCGGTATACCCGAGTCGGAGGCGGAAAAAGTTGGCGTCGACTGGACTCGGGGATACGCTGCCGAGCACGCTCGCCAAGTGCGCGCTGGAGGTTCTCCAGTCGAGTGCGCTCAGCCAAGTTGGCTAGGCGCGCCTCCTCCAAGGCCTGAGCCTCAGGGGTTTCTCCAACGATAGGAGTGTGAAGTGCATCCATGTTCCGGCAACGAAGTTCCTCCCTCCTCTGTGAAGAGAGGGGTTCGGGTCGGTACTCTTCGTGGACACGCGATGGGTTGCCGTCACCATCGCCTCCGTCCTCACGGGTGAAGCCAGGAGGACTACGTGGTCCATTGACCATCAAAACTTCCGTGGCGGGGTCGCCGCTGTCACACTCGGATGCAGTCTCTACGGAGCCAGTCGACAGGTCAAACATGCCGTAGAGAGTTTCGTCGAGCTCGATTGTCGCGACCTGGGAGGTGGCCGATTGGCGAGCCACCGCATGCCTCACCCAGCGCTGAAGCCTCGACCGACCGGAACGTTTGCCCCGGCGGGCTGCGGGGAGGGAGGTCGGCATGGGAGCCGATCGATACTGAGTCGACGGCTGCCGAAGGAGGACGCCACGGACGCACGAGCGGAAGTGCGTTACCCCGCGGACGGGGAGCGCCTCGACGTCGAGTGGCGCTTCCTAGAGCCAAGAGGAGTCATCGGCGATGAATACGAGCGCCCCGAGACGGATCTCGTGGCCCTTGGCCAAAACTCCGCCTAAAACCATGTTGATGGGGATCGGAAAAAATCGCAACTTCTCCAACAAGTCGCTAAGACACCTACCCCACGGTGGGCGCCAACTGTCGTGGTTCTAAGTCTGACAGTAGAATGGGGGGTAGGAATGTAGAGGCAAGATCTTAGCTATGGAGGAGTTGTACACGGGAGTTTTACAAGTTCAGGCCCTTCTCGGAGGAAGTAACAACCCTACGTTTCAGAGCCCGGAGGCGGTCGACTGGATTATATGCGCGTGTGTTATAGAAAGTGCGAACCCTTGTCCCAGAGGAGGGTGGTGGCTTATATAGAGTGCGCCAGGACCCCAGCTCTCCTCCATTACACAGTGTTCAATGTACATTAAGAAGGAGACGTTACTGGTAACGCCTGCAATAAAGATACATAATGGCCATTAAAGCTATGACTATTCCCGACCATTGCAGAGTGGAAAGGGATCTTCTAGTAGTTGAGTGATTATCTATACGGTCGAGTGTCTTCAGCATTGTCGAGTGGAACGTTACTTCATGGTCGAGTGGATGATGATTTTTCTTCGAATGCTCCTAGTTCCTTTAGGGATGTCCTTGGGGAGGGTATCTTGGACAGATCCATGACCCTACCCTAGGTACATAGCTTCATCACGTAGTGCTAAGGTTTTTGATGACTTGTAGATTTTTGCAATAAGTATGTGAGTTCTTTATGACTAATGTTGAGTCCATGGATTATACGCACTCTCACCCTTCCATCCTTGCTAGCCTCTTCGGTACCGTGCATTGCCCTTTCTCACATTGAGAGTTGGTGCAAACTTCGCCGGTGCATCCAAACCCCGTGATATGATACACTATGTCACACATAAACCTCCTTATATCTTCCTCAAAACAGCCACCATACCTACCTATTATGGCATTTCCATAGCCATTCCGAGATATATTGCCATGCAACTTTCCACCATTCCGTTTATCATGACACATTCATCATTGTCATATTGCTTAGCATGATCATGTAGTTGACATAGTATTTGTGGCAAAGCCACCGTTCATAATTCTTCCATACATGTCACTCATGCATCATCACAATCCCGGCACACCGCCGTAGGCATTCATATAGAGTCATATTTGTTCTAGTATCGAGTTGTAATCATTGAGTTGTAAATAAATAGAAGTGTGATGCTCATCATTTTCTAGAGCATTGTCCCAAGTGAGGAATAATAAAAAAAAGAATAAAAAAAGAGAAAGGCCATAAAAAAAGAGAAAGGCCATAAAAAAGAGAAGGCCCAAAAAAATGAGAGAAAAAGAGAGAAGGGACAATGCTACTATCCTTTGCCACACTTGTGCTTCAAAGTAGCACCATAATCCTCATGATAGAGAGTCTCTTGTTTTGTCACCTTCATATACTACTAGCAAATTTTCATTATAGAACTTGGCTTGTATATTCCAACAATGGGCCTCCTCAAGTGCCCTAGGTCTTCGTGAGCAAGCAAGTTGAATGCACACCCACTTAGTTTCTTTTGTTGAGCTTTCATACATTTATAGCTCTAGTGCATCCGTTGCATGCCAATCCCTACTCCTTGCATTAACATCAATCGATGGGCATCTCCATAGCCCATTGATTAGCCTCGTTGATGTGATACTTTCTCCTTTTTGTCTTCTCCACATAACCCCCTCATTATTCTATTCCACCCATAGTGCTATATCCACGACTCGCGCTCATGTATTGCGTGAAAGTTTATAGGTTTGAGATTACTAAATTATGAAACAATTGCTTGGCTTCTCATCGGGGTTGTGCATGATGAGAGCATTCTTGTGTGACGAAAATGGAGCATGACTAAACTATATGACTTTGTAGGGATGAACTTTCTTTGGCCATGTTATTTTGAGAAGACATAATTGCTTAGTTAGTATGCTTGAAGTATTATCATTTTTATGTCAATATGAACTTTTGTCTTGAATCTTTCGGATCTGAATATTCATGCCACAATTAAGAAGAATTACATTGAAATTATGCCAAGTAGAACTCCGCATCAAAAATTCTGTTTTTATCATTTACCTGCTCGAGGACAAGCAGGAATTAAGCTTGGGGATGCTGATACGTCTCCAACGTATCTATAATTTTTGATTGCTCCATGCTATATTATCTACTGTCTTGGATGTTTATGGGCTTTATTATACACTTTTATACCATTTTTGGGACTAACCTATTAACCCAGAGCCCAGTGCCAGTTTCTGTTTTTACCTTGTTTTAGGGTTTCGAAGAAAAGGAAAACCAAGCGGAGTCCAATTGACCTGAAACTTCACGGAACCCATTTTTGGAAGGAAAGAAGCCCAGAAGACTTGAAGTGCACGTAAGGGAAGCTTCGAGGAGGCCACGAGGTAGGGGGGCGCACCACCCCCTAGGGCGCGCCCTCCACCCTCGTGGGCCCCTCGTGGCCCCCCTGACGTACTTCTTCCGCCTATATATCTCCATATACCCTAAAAACATCAGGGAGCATAATAGATCGGGAGTTCCGCTGCCAGAAGCCTCCGTAGCCACCGAAAACCAATCTAGACCCGTTCCGGCACCCTGCCGGAGGGGGCAATCCCTCTCCGGTGGCCATCTTCATCATCCCGGTGCTCTCCATGACGAGGAGGGAGTAGTTCTCCCTCGGGGCTGAGGGTATGTACCAGTAGCTATGTGTTTGATCTCTCTCTCTCTCATGTTCTTGATTTGGCACGATCTTGATGTATCGCGAGCTTTGCTATTATAGTTGGATCTTATGTTTCTCCTCCCCCTCTACTCTCTTGTAATGGATTGAGTTTCGCCTTTGAAGTTATCTTATCGGGTTGAGTCTTTAAAGATTTGAGAACACTTGATGTATGTCTTGCCGTGCGTATCTGTGGTGACAATGAGATACCACGTGATTCACTTGATGTATGTTTTGGTGATCAACTTGCGGGTTCCACCCATGAACCTATGCATAGGGGTTGGCACATGTTTTCGTTGTGATTCTCCGATAGAACTTTGGAGCACTCTTTAAGGTCCTTTGTGTTGGTTGAATAGATGAATCTGAGATTGTGTGACGCATATCGTATAATCATACCCACGGATACTTGAGGTGACATTGGAGTATCTAGGTGACATTAGGGTTTTGGTTGATTTGTGTCTTAAGGTGTTATTCTAGTACGAACTCTAGGGCTGTTTGTGACACTTATAGGAATATCCCAACGGATTGATTGGAAAGAATAACTTTGAGGTGGTTTCGTACCCTTCCATAATCTCTTCGTTTGTTCTTCGCTATTAGTGACTTTGGAGTGACTCTTTGTTGCATGTTGAGGGATAGTTATGTGATCCAATTACGTTATTATTGTTGAGGGAACTTGCACTAGCGAAAGTATGAACCCTAGGCCTTGTTTCAATGCATTGCAATACCGTTTACGCGCACTTTTATCATTCGTTACCTTGCTTTTTTTATATTTTCAGATTACAAAAACATTTATCTACCATCCATATACCACTTGTATCACCATCTCTTCACCGAACTAGTGCACCTATACAATTTACCATTGTATTGGGTGTGTTGGGGACACAAGAGACTCTTTGTTATTTGGTTGCAGGGTTGCTTGAGAGAGACCATCTTCATCCTACGCCTCCTACGGATTGATAAACCTTCGGTCATCCACTTGACGGAAATTTGCTACTGTCCTACAAACCTCTGCACTTGGAGGCCCAACAATGTCTACAAGAAGAAGGTTGTGTAGTAGACATCACCTACGCCTCCCACGGATTGATAAACCTAAGGTCATCCACTTGAGGGAAATTTGCTACTGTCCTAGAAACCTCTGCACTTGGAGGCCCAACAACGTCTATAAGAAGAAGGTTGTGTAGTAGACATCAAGCTCTTTTCTGGCGCCGTTGCCGGGGAGGTTAGCGCTTGAAGGTATATCTTTAGATCTTGCAATCGAATCTTTTTGTTTCTTGTTTTAGCACTAGTTTAGTTTATAAAAGAAAACTACAAAAAATGGAGTTGAGTTTGCCTCATACGCTTCATCTTTTTAATATCTTTCGTGAGAATGACAGAAAGGAAAATTGTGCTCAAGTGCTAGAAGAAGAAGTCTATAAAATGTTTGGCACTAAATCTTTGAATGATGAGCATGATTGCAATGTTGTTAGTATGAACTCCTTGAATATCCATAGTACTAATGATGATTGCACTAGTCATGATGAAAATGTCTCTTATAAGCATGTTAATTTTTGTGGAGTGCATAGAGCGTGCTAGTACACACCAATTAGGGGAAATAGATTTTGCAAGAGGCATAAGTTTTTGGAAACTAAATGGTTGCAAGAGAGGCTAGATGTTTGTGCAGAAAATTTAAAATTTATTCACCATACTTGTGAACTTTGCAATGAACATGGTCATTTAAATCTCCCATGCAAATTGTTCCATGATCGTATCATGTCCAAAAATTGTGATGATTTGATTTCCCTTGCACATCATAATGAACTTAGTTTGCTTTTGGGTTATGAATAAATGAAACGTAAAACTAAGCATATTCGAGAATATAACCTTGAGAAATTCCTCGATATTGATCTAGAAGAAATTTTTATGTATTATGCGGTGAATTGCATTGAAAATCCTTATATTGCCAATTACATAAAGAAAAGAAAACAAATAGAAGATGAAGAGAATACTAATGAAAGGGAAGAGACTTCCCAATATCCTCCTATTATTTCTTATGATGAATCAGGTAATGAGGAGGAGCCTTCTATTCAACCAATCTCATCAATAAGGAGCTCCAAAAAGAGGATTGAACCCACACATGATGTGAAGAAGAAAAAGAAAAGACGGAGAAGCAAAGGTAAAAATGTATCCCTCCCAAATGATGTTTCTCCTATTACTCATTGTGGTGATGATAATTGTTATACTGTTGGTCCTATCCATACTATTAATGATGAGAGTGATCATGCTTATGATATGAAAAGGCCCAAGCTTGGGGATGCTATGTTTGATGAGAATGACATGTTTGAGAATATATTTGCTGCAATTAATGCTTGTCCCAAGCTTGGCGATGCTATGTTTAATGAAGATGATATTTGTAGTCTCCCAAGTTTTGATATGTAAATTTATTATGATGATATCATGCCTCCTACTTATGATGATTATATTGATGAAAGTGGGTTTGGAAGAGTGTCAACTTTAGGAAGTAATGATCCTACTATTTTGGAGGATGTTGAATTTTATTGTGATAATTATGAAAGTGGATTTGGAGAGGTCATGACTTTATTTAGTAATGATTCCACTATCTTGGAAGAGGTTTCAATCGATTAGGATGAGAACAAAGTTGCTACTTATGATGATTATTGTGATGATACTTATGCTATAAAAAGTAGTGATGATTATATTAAAACTTGTCATGATTATGATTACCATTTTTCTGAACATTACTCCTTTAATGTGGAAACAATTTATAGTATTCGAGTTTCTTATGATGCTCCCACTATTCCGAATGAGAAGAATTTTGCTTATGTGGAGAGTAATAAAATTTCTATGCTTGTAGATCATGAAAAGAATTCTTTATGTGATAGTTATATTGTTAAATTCATTCATGATGCTACTGAAAATTATTATGAGGGAGGAATATATGCTTTTAGGAGTTGCAATAATATCAAGTTTCCTCTCTATGTGCTTAAAGTTTTGAAGTTATGCTTGTTTTGCCTTCCTATGCTAGTTGATTATTGTTCCCATAAGTTGTTTGGTCACAAAATACATATGCATAGGAAGTGGGTTCGACTTAAATGTGCTATTCATATTCTTCATGATGCTCTCTTTATGTTTCAATTCTTATCTTTTATGTGAGCATCATTGAAATCATCATGCCTAGCTAGGGGCGTTAAACGATAGCGCTTGTTGGGAGGCAACCCAACTTTATTTTTGTTCCTATCTTTTTGCTCCTGTTTAGTAATAAATAATTTATCTAGCCTCTGTTATGATTGACTTTTTATGTTTTAATTAGTGTTTGTGCCAAGTAGAACCGTTGGGAAGACATGGGGAAAGTCTTTTTGATCTTGCTGTAAAAAACAGAAACTTTAGCGCTCACGAGATTAGCTACAACTTTTTACTGGAGAGTGATATTTAGTTAATTATTTTTGAAGATGATTAATAGATAAATTACTCACGTCCAGAAATTTATTTTAGAATTTTTGGTGTTCCAGAAGTATTCGAAACCTACAATTACTACAGACTGTTCTATTTTTGACAGATTCTGTTTTTCGTGTGTTGTTTGCTTATTTTGATGAATCTATGGCCAGTAATAGAGTTTATGAACCATAGAAAAGTTGGAATACAGTAGGTTTAACACCAATATAAATAAATAATGAGTTCATTACAATACCTTGAAGTGGTGGTTTGTTTTCTTTTACTAACGGAGCTCACGAAGATTTTCTTTTAAGTTTTGTGTTGTGAAGTTTTCAAGTTTTGGGTAAAGATTTGATGGATTATGGAATAAGGATTGGCAAGAGACTAAGCTTGGGGATTCCCATGGCACCCCAAGGTAATCCAAGGAAACCAAGAAGCCTAAGCTTGGGGATAGCCCGGAAGGCACCCCCTCTTTTGTCTTCATTCATCGGTAACTTTACTTGGAGCTATATTTTTATTCACCACATGATATGTGTTTTGCTTGGAGCGTCATTTCATTTTATTTAGTTTTGCTTGCTGTTTGAATAATATACCAAGATCTGAAATTATTAAATGTTAAAGAGTCTTCACATAGTTGCATAATTATTTGACTACTCATTGATCTTCACTTATATCTTTCGGAGTAGTTTGTCATTTGCTCTAGTGCTTCACTTATATCTTTTAGAGCACGACAGTGGTTTTATTTTATAGAAATAATTGATCTCTCATGCTTCACTTATATTATTTTGAGAGTCCTTTAGAACAACATGGCATTATAAAAACTTTCATATAAGTGCATTGAATACTAAGAGAAGTTTGATACTTGATGATTGTTTTGAGATATCACTACAAAAAATACACTTCCGCGATGATACGTGTTTGTCACAGTAGGTCACGTTTTCTGTCATGCATGTACATCCATGACAAATTTATGACAGAATCAAGATAGTCATACCTGTGCTGTCGTACAAGTGTTCCATGACATTACCAAAATTATCATCACGGAAGTGTCCACTTCCATGACGATAAACCGCGCGTCACAGAAGTGCTTTCGTCAAGGGTGACCGACACGTGGCATCCACCGTAACGGAACGCTGTTAAGCTATAGGGTCGGGTTTTGGATCCTATAACCTGTTAACAGCCCCGACAAATGAGGATTTTCCACGTGTAAAATCATCATTGGCTGGAGGAAACACGTGTCGGCTCATCGTTGGGACAGATGTCAACCACTCATTGGATGGAAGGCGCCTATGATACGTCGACACATGGCACGGCCCAATAGAGGCCCATTCCTGTGAAAAGGCCGGCTTGGTTGACTTGGTCAAAAGCTGGCGGGCCGGCCCATGGAAAGCCTGTTAACGACCTGTTCGAATATAGCCCATTTACAACTCGCTAACCCAAGGCCTGTTACGCCCTATCCGAATTAGGCCCAATAGCGTCATCTGGGCCATCCAATATGATTCCAACCTGTTTTCACTTCTGGCCCATGTATGGCCCATGACGTCTTTCGGCCCATATGAGGCCCTATGTAACTCTTGGCCTACTAACGGCCTATGGTGAAACTGGCCCGTAATGAACAGTGTATCACTTTACACCCATTAACGGCCCGTGGTGAAACTGGCCCGTAATGAACAGTGTATCACTTTATACCCATTAACGGCCCGTTATTCCATTGGGCCGTTTCTAGCCCATGTTATCTTTTGGCCTTCTCAGAGCCCATTTATTCTTGGGCTCATTTCCAGCATTCATTTACTTACGGCCCGTTACTGTCATTTTCTGCCCGTGGGCCAAATTCAGCCCGTGGTTACAGTCAGCCCGTTTGTGGTCCGTTAGTACGTTGGGCCAATTTCATAGCGTCATCAAATACGGCCTATTAACGATGGCCTGTTATGGTCGTCCCATGAACAGACGATTTCAACTCTAGCCCGTTTATGGCCATAATGCGGTCTGTTTGGCCCATGTTTGGCCAATCGATTATACGCCCCATGTAAGGCCCATTGATAATACGGCCCGCAGAAGGCCCATTGTTTCTATGGCCCGTAGAAGGCCCATTGTTTCTACGGCCCATAGAAGGCCCACTGTTTCTACGGCCAGTAGGAGGCCCAGTGTCACTACAGTAAATATTAGCCCATGGTTATTGTGGCCTAGTTTTAAAAAATAGGTTATTGCAGCCACTAGCTAACCGCGAAAAAAGAACTGCAATGACTACAAGCAAACAAATAAACAAGACAACAAGGAATAAATAAGCAAGCAACTAACGCTAGGCTATCACGACTATTACACATATTACATCCACTGGGCATCAAAGTTCACAACCAGTGCAAATATAGGGAACAAAGCAGCATATCATATACATTGGTTGTCAAAGTTGGCGACCAGCGCAAATAAATGCCACAGCAAAACAAATCTAGAACTGAAACCACTTCAGAAGATCTCAAGAAACAATATCCTGGGTACCCATAATGCTGGCAAGATGCTTAGAAAGCTTATTAACTTTCTCTTGTTTGGCGCTTAAATCCTCCAGCGCTTGCTGTTGCACCAGAAAATATACATCTGAATTCTGCAGGGACTTCCTCAGTCCTTCAGCTTCCTGTCGCAGCACATCTGATCGATGTCTTTCAACTTGAAGTTGAGACTCAAGAAGACGAACTGATTCAGGCAGTGAGTTCGAAGAGCTTGTGCCAGCAGTAGTGGCCAGTAACTCGAACACTACATCAAGAAAGGACTTTTGGGTTCCCTCACTGTCGTCAAGATAGTTTTTATCAGCTTTCTTGGAGACCAACAGGGATGTCTCACTATCTTGAACCTTATCTGCATTACTTCCTTTACCATTGGATAACGCGGTACTGTTCTCCAATATTTTGTCCGCATTCTAAAAGAGAAACAAGCAGACACATCACATGTTTACCATGTTGTATATGAAACTCATTTTGGTAAATGAGTTGAGTAGTAAAGTGGACAGGATAACAGCATGAAACAAACATATATCTATGTACCATGGTCACTTTATGGTCTATATCATTCTAGTTTTTGTTGCCAAATCAAGATAGAGACACAGTTCAAATAATATTTGTTCAAGACAAAGTAGAATAGATAGAATATAAGTGTGGGTAACTATAGAGCAATAACAACACTTGTAATGTGCATGACATGAGAACATAACTGTTTATTCAATTGAAACTGAAATCAACATAGAGCAGGTTACAACAGCAAACCAGTTAAAGAAATAGGTTTAAAACATACCTGTTGCGCCATTGGAGTTTCAATTCCATCCTTCAAATTTGAAAATAGTTGGTATGAGTAAATACAGTCATGCAAGAGCAAAGGAGTATGAACCATAGCTACAAAATCTGACCTGAGAACAAATCTTCTTCTCCTTTAAGCGTTGAGTTGGGATTCAGAGTGGTGGTCCTCATGCTTTGCGCACTGCAGTTCCCTTACTAACTGCTCGTGTTTGGGTGCTCTGTGGTGGAGATGGTGCTGTGTCAACTGGAACTGGGTTACTATCTGCCGTGGTTGGGGTTAGAAGGGGTGCAGCTGGTTCTCTGTCCAACTGGGTAGGGGTACAATCTGCGAGAATCTGGGTTATGTGTGGTGGATCTGGTCCTTGGGCAAGTACAACCATGGTTCTATCTGCATCAACTGGTAGCACTATCTTTTCTGAAGACCGTGTTGTTACTCCCTTAGATACTGCCATCACGCTCTCCAATTCAAATGGCTGATAAACAAGAAAAGTAATTGAAAGTATAGACATTGTATGATAGACAGGTGCAATGGATAGTGGGGAATAAAAGAGGGCATGAAATAATTCATATTTATGTTGTCTAACCAAACAAGATAGCATGACACAATTTCACATATATGATGGCTAACTAAACAGGATAGCATAACACAATTTCACATTATGATGGCTAACTAAAAAAGATGGAAAGACATAGTTCAAAATATGAGACTATGTAAACAGGATGACATGACATAACTATATAATGTGTTTATTAAATAGGTTGGCATGCCATAATTCACATACATTCACGGATAGAATGCCATAATTCAAAATATGATGACTGTAAACACTAAATAGGATGAGATGATATAACTATATGATGTCTTTATTAAATGGGTTGCCATGCCATAATTCAGATAGATGATGTGTATGTACTATGTAAACATGATGGCATGATATAATTCAAATATATGATTTATACAGTAAGCAGGTAAGCAGATGGCAATCCATATATGATGTAAAAACTAAGCAATGCAAGATAACATGCATGACATGGGTAATATAACCCTGCCAAGTTTGAGCATAGACATCAGGGGGGAAATAGGACTGGTCATCCGTCTCTGAATCCTCCTCTGAGGAGCTCTCTGTAACCAGCAAGATGTCTGCTTCAGCAGGTAGCTTTGTTTGCTCTGAATACCTTGTTTTCACTCCAGATACTTCCATCACCGCTTCAAATGGCTGATGCACAGGAAGAGTAGTTGAGTATACAAACGTTGTCGACAAATGGAACACGTAATACAAAAAATGATAACATGATATAATTCACATACATGATGATTGGCTAAACAACATGGCATTGCATAATTCACATACATAATGCCTCTGCAACAAGATATCATTGTATACTTCACATATATAATGTCTTTCAACAAGATGGCAATGCATAATTCACATATATGGTAATTAGACACTGAACAGGTGGCATTCACACAAAGCATGTCTGAACTAATCAAATGACATAGCAATGTGAGACACCATACGCACGATATGAGCAACATAACCCTGCCAAGTTAGAGCATACACCTCGGGGGGGGGGGGATAGGACTGGTCATCTATCTCTGAATCCTCCTCTGAGGAGCTATCTGTAACCAGCGAGATATGCGCTTCGTCAGATAGCATAGTCTGCTCTGAAGACCTTGTTTTCACTCCAGAATTTGCCATCACCGTGTCAAATGGCTAATGCACACGAAGAGCAGTTGAATGTAATAACATTGTTGACAAATGTAATATGTAACGAAAAAAAGGATGGTCTGATATAATTTACATATAAGATGACTGGCTAAGCAGGATGGCATTGCAAAATTCACATATATGATGCCTCGCTAAACAAGATGGCGTTGCATAATTCACATAAACGACGAATAAACTAAACAGATGGCATTCGCACAAAGGATGTCTAAACTAAGCAGATGACATATTTGATGTATAAAGTAAGCAATGCAAGACACCATATGCATGATATAACCAACATCAGCATGCCAAGTTAGAGCGAAGACCTCATGGGGTAAATAGGAGTTGTCTTCTCCTTCTGAATCCCCCTCAGAATAGATATCTTCCTCTCGATTACAATCCGAAACGCATGGAGGGGGGGCTGCCTTTGCGCCTACCATGGAGCGACGTCTGCATGAAATTTTATTGCCACGCAAGGCTCGTCTCTTTTGCTCTACATGTTCAGTTCCATTGTTTACAATAACTGTCATGCATAGGAATAAAACATAGTGAGATTATGTAAGGAGTGCATGCAGAAATCCAGAGTGATGGTAGCAACCTGTGGATAGACCCAAAACCAATAATAACAGGCAGATAATGGCTTCAGTTAAAAAATACAGATAATGGCTTCTTTACTGTTTGTTTCCCACCCAACATGAAACTCATAGTAGACACCGGAGATTAACCAGATAGTAGATATATACTATTGATAGCGGCCCCGATATGTACCCCACAACCATTTAAAAACTCAAGTTTGACCATTAGTTTGGAGCTGACTCAGAGTCTAATCGGTGAACAGGACAATAAAGTAGCATGTAGTATTAAGCGATGCATAACGTAAGCAGACACGAAAGAGTGCGACCTCTCTTGCGGACCCGTGTAGTCCTCGAGGTCATCTGCTCGGTTGATGATGGTAGTGCAGTTTTCATGGCTGCCAGCGGCGGGGAAGACGATCTGAGGCGGCAAAAGACAGTCTGGAGGCCGGATCCCTGCTGTGCTAGACCCTTCTGTCGTTGGAGCAGCTGAGCTGGGGTGGACGATGGAGCAACAGGAGTGGGACAAACCACGCAAGGTTTTCTTTGACAACTATCTGTAAGAGAAGTAATTCTGTACGGGCTCGTTTGAATTGGAGGATTCCAACAATGCAGGGATAGGAAATAGACATGAATAGGATAGGAATGCATGTGCAAAACAGAGAATTTAAAAACACAGGATTTCTGCCAATCTGGGTGTTTGATTCACAACAATTGGAAGATCACAGGATGCAAAGAAGCATGGCGAGATTAAGTCAAACCACAAGAAGATGTACGGTTATAATGCTATTATGCTACTATCTCTTAGTCTTGTGCTTCATGAATAGGAATTTGAAAAGGAGGACAAGTGAAAATTAAAATTCCTATGTTTTTTTCTTTCAAGGAGACACTAAAGGAACAAATCCGTGTGCTCACTGGACAATATATATAACATGTAGAGTAAAAAAATAGAAGCAACAAGTGTACAACCTCTTTGGTGAAGCCATGTCGATCTCAGCGTGATTGGGTTGGCCGGTGAGGATGCTCCGGCTGACTTGGCTGTTAGAGGAGGGGAACAAGATCTTAGGCGTCTGGAGATGGAGCCCGAGGTACTGCTCTGCTGTGATGGAGGGTTTCGTCATTGGAGCAGCTCCAGTGAGTTGTACGACGCCGAGGCTGAAGCAGGACAAGAGAGACAACGAACAATGTTAACCTGAGTGGAATTCTAATAGCATCTCCAATACATGACGTAAAATACATAAACACAAAGTGCTAGATGTAAAATACATCAGCCGCTCATCTCTGAACTTAACTGTCGAAAATGAATTTAACTGTCAAAACTAAACTTAACTGTAGAAACTGAACTTAACTGTCGAAACTGAATTTTGCTGTCGAAACTGAATTTTGCTGTCGAAACTGAACGCACTAGCAAGGTGAGGCTACACGTCGGTCGACTGACTTTTTCATCTCTGGTCAATCGATTTTGCAGCCGTTGGATACGAAATCAAGGGCCTGCGGTTCATCTTCAACCTCCACCCCCCTGAGCCGGGCAAACAGCAGCCCCCCGTCGCCCGCGGCCGGCAGTGCGCCGCCCCGCCCACCCCGAAAACACTCCCCACCGCTGGTTCGCCGCCGTCCCGGCCATCCCTCTAGGCCCCCCCCGTGCCGAGCTTTTTCTCCAGCGATCCCCATGCCACTGCCCCGCCAACGCCCCGCCACCGCCGGCGACCACCGCCCCCATCCCGAACCCTAAGATAGATAGTGGGGTACCTCTCCGGCGAGCCCCCCTCCCTGCTGCGGCTGGTTCTTCCTTCACCCCGGCGGCATCGGAGTGAAGTGTAGCTAAATCGGAGCAGCATCGCAAGCAAGAGCAAGAGCGAGAGCAGCAGTGCGAGCAAGAGCAATAGCAAGAGCAGAGCAGGCAGGGGACCGAGAGCAAGAGCAGAGCAGCAGCGCGAGCGAGAGCTAAAGCAGCAGCATGTCCTACTGATGTGGACGTCGCCGCCGAGGGAGCGACGCCATGGAGGAAGTGGCCGGCGACGCCGCCGTGGATGGAGCCGCACCGTGTCGGCTTGGGACCGAGCGCCGGCAGCACCGTGAGATTGAATCAAGAAGAAAATGCGGTGATTAGTGTACAACCTCTTTGGTGGCGCCGATTAGGCCGCAGCTTCATCCGAGGACATGGTGATGATGATGCTCTTCCGGTGGTGCAGGTGAAGAAGGCGGTGTGGGAATGGAGGTGGCGCGAAAGAAGACGGGAACATCGGGGCAGCTCCTTGGAGGTGGAGGACGGGGTGACTGAACCGGCGGGACGATGAGATCGACGACGGATCCTCATCCGGTACGGTGGATGAGGGACGTCGAGGTGTTGCTGTGGACGACGTCGTCGGGGAAGAGGCTCCAGCTAGGTGGTGGACGGAGCAGGGTGTGGGGTTTCATCGTGGGTTTTCGCAGCCTCGGTGTACGAATGGGTGGGCGGATGGGATGGCAGTGGGGAACCATGGCTTAGAGATGCGCTTGTCCGAAATGTGGGGTAAGTTACGAAAGTACCCCCACCGATTTGAGGCGGTTCTTTCGGTTCTGGGGTACCACGGGCATTTCGCGTGTCGGGATTTCACAGGAGGTGGGAGTTTTCGCGCGCGTTGTAATTTCGGAATAACAAGGCGCGGGTTGAGATGGAGGGAGTTGTCGGAGCACAATGAGACAAAGATATATCTTAAATATTTCGGGCTAACAAGGCGTGGGTTGAAATTTCCGGACAAGCCTAACGTGTACTGTACCAAATCAATGCGCTCTAAAAATGTCATTCAAAACTTTGAATTCATGTTATGTTCAATTAAAATATTTCGCTACATTTATAATGCATGCAACCTACTACTCAAATGAATGTTTTAGTGCATTCCAAACGTATATACTACCGCTTCAATATGAACTAAATTTGAATTCGTTTCTCTATTTGAATAAGATCTACAGTAATGATTGTTGTGAAGTCAAAGCATTTGAATTCGTTTCTCTGTTTTAATAAGATCTACAATCATCATTATTGTCAAGTTAAACCATCGTTTGTGTATTATCTTCACAGCACACCACATGATTAGTCTCGAGTTACATATGAACTATGTGTACTATATGAACTCGAACTAGATTTTTTGAATCCACTTTATTTTGATTTCAAATCACATTACATTTCTAGCTCTAGCTAGATCTTCATAATCTAAACCATGTCTCATATGTATAATGTGTTTATCACATTATGTATGGTGCCCCGACCCTACGCCTACAAGTATTTAGATGTGAGTTGCAAACACCACACATTACCACAAATTCAAATAAAATATGAGAATGTTCAATATATAGTATTGTTTAGATTGTTCGATATTTAGTTGTAATCTGCAAATGCCACACATTATCACAAATTCAAATAAAATGTGAGATTGTTTGATGTATAGTATGGTTTAGATTGTTCGGCATTTAACTGTGAGTTGCAAACGCCATGCATTATCACATTATGGTATAACATGTGCACAGCACGTGTATCACCGCTATATTCATGCATGCAATGTTTAAAACACTATGATATCCTATTCAAATATATGAATCCACTTTCATATCAAAGTATGATCTTTGTTAGTCTCTTACACCCACACAATCCTCTAACCTTTGTAGATACCACTAACTTTCTCTCGTGCATGCACACGCCCTCCTCGCCCTCCCCCTCCCTCGGCATTCTATCCACCGGGAACATTCATTTTTTCTTTAGGTTGTTCTCCTAGAGTCTCCACAACTCCTTTCCGACACACCGATCGATAAACCTCTCCAGCGATGCCTGCCTACAACATACAAACACACCTTCAATCTCCTCCTTTATGTGTCCTTGCCTCGTGTCTCTCATACGGTCAGACACACGTGTAAAATCTCGCCCCACTTTTCATAGCTCTCACAACCGCACACTCCTCCCCCTATCTAGCTAGTAGTTGGGCCTCTCGCACCACCTCCTAGCTCCATTCTCTCTGTCTATCCGTCTCGCTGGGCCTTATTTGCCTCTAACAAATGGACGTACACTGATCGATCTCTCGCTATACATATAGCTAGCTAGGTCCTTATAACTCGTTTTTACCCACACGTCAATCGATCTACCTCATTAGTTGTGTCTCTCCCTTCCTCCGACAAACAACAATTGATCTTCCGATCTAGTTAGGTTTGCTTACCAAACACATGGTTCCCCTTCATCATCCATGGATGCGTCCCGACAGATCTATCACGCACAGGCACACACAGAAACACATCCCCACTCTTATTGATAACATTACAGTTCCACCCTCAGTTTTTCTAGTAGGCCTCTCCCACCATCTTCAAGAAGCAACTCCATCACCCATCCAGCACTCTACCCCTCGCCCTCCCTCCCTCTCCCTCCCTCTCTCTCTCTCTCCCTCTCTCCTCTCTCTCTCTCTCCCATCATATTTCCCGTCCTTCAGTTATGTATGGATGTCGACCGATCTCCCTCAAGACATAACTGGGTCTCTCCTTCTCAACACATATACGAGTCGTTCTACCTCTATAGTTAGGCCTCTGCCTACCCCTCCCACCACCCCCTCCTCCCCACACACTGATACATCGAGTGCTCTAGTCATGTCTCCCTGCCACACACAAACTTGACATGTGCCCTCTAACGTTCCGGTAGGCCAGTCGCCCTATATCTTTGACTTGTACACACACACAATTTCGATGGCTCTCTTCATCGATCTCGCACCCACCCACTTGATCCTCTCTTCAACTCTATCGATAGCTATGACCCCTCCCTCTCTTCTCGTGGATTGCCTGACCCTCTATGTATGATATGGATAGGCCTCCATTTCACACACATTGCATGCAAAATTTTGTTTGAGATGTCATCGACACATATTCCCACAAATAATTCACGAAATCAACCCCCCATCCCAAAACAAAAAACACTCACGAACGCGGTTTGTATCTCTCACACACACCCATGTAGGTGGGGGACGTCCACGAAGAGAGGAGGTGCATGCACAATGCACGTACTCCCGTCTCTTTCCCAACCACACCCACGCGGGTACATGGTGGAGCTCATTTCTGTACGAAAAAGGCAGCCCATGTCGTAATTTGGCATGTGACCCGGTTGTCCACTTGGTGGAGGGAGGATCGTCTACCATGGGTGAACAAACAAATTGCGACTTGACGTGTTATGTTAAAAAAAGAGGCAAACCATGTGGGGCCTACCTTAGAGGCAAGGCTCTATACACTGGAGTACTTTTGATGTGTCCCATCAACTCGCATAACAAGGAGAAGCTTGCTTAGTACGCCGTATCCCCCGCCCACGGGCGCGGTGGCTCGCAGGATGAGGTGAAGCTTGCTTACTACGCCTTACGCCCGCTCCCTCGCCCATGCGCGCGGTGGCTCGTAGGACGAGGAGAAAAATTTACTACTCCCTCCGTTTACTCCTCGTCCCTACTACCTTGGTTATAGAGATTATATCATACTGTTTGGAATATATATGTCCTTTAGTAGATTTCAATATGAACTACTAGTACATACTCCAAACACTGATGTATATAGACGTATTTTAGAGTGTAGATTCACTCATTTTGCTTCATATGTAGCACTCTCCCTCACCCCTCGACCCTCGCCCACGTGGTGGACGTGCAACAATTCATCCGGTCTCATATAGCCAGAACGATATATACTGCACTACCATTATTGCTCGACTTCCCGAAGAGGCGAAGAGCCAATCGCAAGGTTAATATTTTGGAGATGCCAAGCGCAAGGTTATAGGAGAACAAGCAGTAGGTGCCACGTCATTTATAAATAAAGTTTTTTTTCTTCAGTGGCACGTAGGCAATATGATAGGTTCATATGGAGAGAAAAGGAAACCGCTCCACTATACACATAGTCAGGACGGGCCAGCCTACATGGTTGCTTGCTGGGGATGCTCTCTTCACACTCTCTCGCACAAAACGACTGTGGCCACATCTCTAACATCCCGGCGGATCACTTCCGCTTGGGGAAGGGGTGGATGCTTAGTGTAGATGCGATGGCCGTCGCCGACGGTGAAAACCCACTGTCGGCACGTCCCGATCAGGGGTCCCTGCCGTTCTCTCTCACAAAGCCGGTGAGGTTGCCTTTGTCCCTTGCTCACTGCCGCGACGTGAGCAGTTGCCGCCTCCCGCCGCCCTCCTCAAGATGGAGCTACATCCCTCAGGTACAACTCCCTTTACATCCGGCTTGCACCACTGCTCCAGCTGCCCACATCAATCCCTGTGGATATTTCTCTACTTCTTTGCCCCGCACATACCTCTACTGGCTTCTACGTACTGTATTTGTGATGATTTTATGTCTCATCAACTAGTCCTAGTAATCTTATTCTAATCATGCTTGTTCAATTTCTTTGCCACAGGGATGCTCATCTCGATTTTGGTGAAACTGCACAAAATGATCCGATGGTCAAAAGGTTGCAAACTTCATTTATTAGGAAGCTCGAACGTTGCCAGCAAATTCAAGCCTAGCCAGGGTTCACGGTTTAAGGGCTAGGGACTGCATGGATCATTTTTTTCTTTAGCTGCCTCTGTTCCAAAATAAGTGTCAACTTTACTAGTAGTACAACTTTGTACTAAAGTTTGCACAAACTTGAGAAACTTATTTTGGAACAGAGGGAGTACATATTTGCTATGATCTGTCAATTATTGAGATGCAATAGCATGCATGTTAGTCTCCTTTGTATTTGATGAAATGTTGCAACGGGCAACCTTGGACGCAAGATACATGTAACAGAAGCTGGAAGCTTCATAGCATTGTACAAATTTATCTCGCTGATAAATTACAGTACGTACTATACTAGTACTTCCTTCGTTCCTAAATATAAGTCTTTGTAGAGATTTCACCATGAACCACATGCGGATGTATATAGATGCATTTTAAGTGTAGATTCATTCATTTTGTTCCGTATGTAGTGGAATCTCTACAAAGACTTATATCTACTAGTAATAGCTAGCCCCCCACTACTAGGAATTCTCTATCCTCTCCTTGAGCCACGTCATCAAAATTGATGTAGCCGTTAGATGAAGTAAATCAGTCCATAATAGCCGTCTGATCTCGACGTTGAGAGGCCGCGCACTAAGCCACATGCAAGCATGCAGAAATACCGTGCCACATGCATGTGAGTGGGTTTTAAATCACATCAACATGTCTGCATGCAAGCATGCACCGGTAGCATGCATGTAAGTGAGCTTTTAAGTCCCATTAACATGTCAAAAAGAAAAATATAATCCCATTATGCAGTAGGAGTTGGCTGATCTTTTTTCCTTACGTGGGATGATCTAAATGATGATGGGAGTTTATTTAGTTTGGCTACCACATTTGTCATGCGGTTATAGAGTTTTTTTGTTCTATGAAATCGATAATTTTGCGTAGAGAGATACACCGCTGTTCCGCGCCAACGCGCGAGGACTCATCTAGTAATATTTAGGAACGGAGGGAGTACTATGTAAAGAGTTAGGTGTCACACGGTGATAGTGTGAGGTGGGCCGTGTAATCACTAAGCCTGCGTGTTTTCACTGCTCTTGCACGCCTCCGCTGTAAGAATGGAGAAAATTGTAATCTAGTAGTAGTATACCTCCTTTCGCTGAAAGCGTGGGACATCCAGCAGTCCTACCACCTCAGTAATAAAGACCAATGAGCCGTCAAATCACATAGAACCATCAGTAAGTTGGACGGACGAAGCAACCATCACTCTTGCGCCAGTGAGAGGTCGCGTCCGCTCTGCTCGGGCATGAATGCGACACCGATTCTTTGGAGCGGCGCTGACTGTTTCAGGCAGGAAGCGCGCGTGGGTGATGGAGGGGCTTTGGGTGGGCCAGGCTGGTCAGGAGCGGGCGTGGCAGTTGTCCGCATGTCCCTACCGGACACACCCGGAAACGAGAGGATGCACCGACTCTCGCGGCTAAAATCGTACACTACACACCATCTCTCTGTAGGAGTAGGTCGATCTGTCGCTCTCTCTAACACACACATGGTGTTAAACACACAGACACACAGACACACACACCTTGGTCCCGTTGCACCTTCTAACGTGACTTATTACACCTAGATGGAGGGAGTAGTAAGTATACGAGATACAGTGGCACACTGACTTAAGTCGAATACAAGTGCCCAAAATTTGTGTGCATGTTATAATTAGGATTCACTTAAAATAGTACGTGATCGAACAGAGGGATCAATTGGACAGTGTTCTCGAGAAGTAGCGAGATGTGTGAGGTAAGATACACTGCTGGCGCTTTTAATTTTTGTTATTAATTTGTTTGTTTCACCCTCTGACTGGTGGGACCCAACACACTACGTGGAGAGAGGTAAGGTGACTAAGGCTGCATTATTTCTGCACCACTGTGGATAGTCTTACCACCAAAGCCACATGACACGATTATGATTGAAATCCCAATGACTCCCACACACACAAAAAAAACATGACATGCTTGTCACACAAATGCAGGAATGTATAAAAGGTTATTTCCCTCTCGTTTAACATAACGGGAGGGTTGTGTAGCTGGTTAGCCTGTTCGCTCATCAAACTTGAGGTCTCAGGTTCGATAACTACACTTGAGCATAATTTGTGCCAGGAGGATTCTTTGACTGGTCAAAATGTTTTCTAGGGTTTGCACGCTTCACACTCTCTCTCCAATATATATATACACGCTGGAGCCTCAGCGCTTGTAGTTGCTCTCTTCACACTCTCTCGCCCTCTCCTGCTGGAGCCTCAGCGCTTGTAATTGCTCTCTTCACACTCTCTCGCCCTCTCCAAATCTAAACAAGACTTCTTTGGCCTCTCTCTCCCCTCACTGCTGCTCAAAGAGCCGGCAGGATCCGTCCGCCGGGAAGGGAAGGAGGCTTAACGCTGTCGCCGTCGGCGAGGGACTACCGGCGCGGCTGTTCACTTTCCACCCAGCGGCGGCACGGGAGGGCCTCCGACCCCTTCTTCTTCACCGCCGTCCCGTCGTCCACCGAACCACGCCCCAAGAACCTTAAGGTATAATTTACTTACTCCACATGCATTGCTCTAGCTACATGTATACCATGAATCTAGGACGTGGTTCAAAGAGGAAAGGAGTGGGGGAAAGTAGTGGGAAAAGTTGTATATAGCATGAATCTAGGACGTGGTTCAAAGAGGAAATGAAGGGGGAAAGTTGTATAGCATTAATCTAGGACGTGGTTCAAAGAGGAAAGGAATGGGGGAAAGTAGTGGGGAAAGTTGTATCGCATAAATCCAGGACGCGGTTCAAATAGGAAAGGAAGGGGCGAAAGTACTAGTTCAAAAAGGAAAGGAAGGGACAAGGCTGTAGAGTTTGAGTAGGACTAGATTTGCTGCGCTCACATAGGGAAAGGCATCTAAAGATAACAAAACTGGGACCAACACAAATATGCTCCTTGGTTGTTTGTTCTTTGTTGCAACAGACTGTGCATGACCATAGTACATCGGTAGATGCACATGGTGCTGGTGCGTCCACTGTCCCGTGCAACTCATTAGCTGTTGTTAATCTAAGGCCCTGTTTGGTTAAAAACTCCCTAGTCCCTACCTGCTGGGTTCCATGGACTAAACATGGACTAGAGGTTATTAAATGACATGCTAAAAGAATATGTTACCCCTAGTAATGAACTAATAGAGACAAGGTGTGATGCGTGGCAGGGGCAACTGTTGGAAAAAGTCCCAAAAAGACTCCCTCGGGGTCTTCTTTCTTTAGTCCCAAATGCCCACTTTTAGTCCCTAAAAGTCCCTCCTCTTTGGTTTAGATGGGACTGACACGGAGTTTTTTTAGTCCTTACACTAAAATGTCCCTGTAAACAAACGCCCTCTAATAATGCCGCTGGAAAATTGATGCAATGCCACAGTTAAAAGCAAATTACATGTTTAATGAATTTTATTGTTAATATAATCTCTATGTTAATATTAATCAATGCCACCGTTTGAGAAATGCTACTATCTTGCTTTCTTTCCCATTTAGATAAGGTAGATGCTTCTTTTTGTTGGCTTCTGTGTCATCCACCGTTATTGACCACTAATTGTTTCCTTTGCACCTCTATGTAAACAGGGTTATCTGCTTCACCTCGTTGCCATTGTGACCTTTTGTTGCACTGCACAAAACACTTTTGTTTTAAGAGTGTTTTGTGCATTTCAACCAAAATGTCACACCGACAATGTTGCTTGATTGCTTGATCTTAGTGGAACTGCACAAGAGGGGATCTTACTTCCTATCCGTTAAGGCGAATTTGGTTCAGATCTTCTTCTTGTGAGTTGTTTGAATTCCGCATCATGAGAGGTCAGTACTAGCCTTCTTTCACATGATTCTGAAGTGTGCATTCATATGTTGTGCTACTTGTACGATAATGTTGCTTGATTTTAGTGAACTGCACAAATGGAGACAAGACTTCCAATCTGTATGTGCACCGTAATATCCCATTGAGGTAAGATAAGGATATTTCACAACTGCTGGCCTGTATTTTGCCACTTTCATCAGAAAATTAAGTTTAGTACTATACTTGTGCTCCCTAATTGACATGCCAAATCTTATATTGAAGGCGAAGCTTATTTGTTATTGAACCAAGTGATGAAGGGGAAGAACAAGGGGAAGAAAAACAAAAATCAACTCCCGGTGCTGTAATGAAGCACTGGAACTGTGATGACACAAGTAATGATGTAGTTTTGCATCTTAATTTATTGCTATGGCTGGAACGAGCAATTGTTTTGCCACTGATTTGATGCCACTCTTAATGTAATATGTAATTATCTCTACTTGTGCAAACAGGGATCTTCTTTGAAGATACCATATATTTTAGTGGAACTGCACAAGATGTTGGAAACATTAAACTAATCGAGGAGTATATAGTAAGCATGGCCACCACCGTAGATAGCAACAGATGGTTCCGGAGAATTGCTTCATCTGTATGCTCTACACAATAAGCCTCCTGACAAAGGTTGGTACTCGCCCACTGATTTCATCCATATGATTGAGCTTTGTCATCTCTATTGGTGTTGTGCTACTGTTTAGATACTGTCATGAAAAAGTGGTATTGTCCTTGAGAAGTGCTTCATCTGTGCTGTTTTAAATATTTCCTTTCCTGTTTTTCGAGCAAACAGTGATGCTATCATTTAGTAGTCCTCTTGTCTTTGCACAACAAGATCATCTTCCTCTGAAGGAGAATATGGAGTACGTGAAGTGACTAGTTCCGGTTATGCCACGATGAAGAAGCCTTGTCTATCATATCATCAGAAGGAGCAGTTGAAGGATGGTTACATTATTCCCCACAAGACCAAACTAACTTCAGCTCAGAAGGACTGACAAAATCTCCATTTTTTTGCTGTGAAAAATGTCCGAACTGATGGCAAACCCTGCCCATTCCACAATCGTAGGCATTTGATATTTTGGAATGGGACAACCTTGTCAAATTTTGCTCATTGATTTTAGCAAGACATGCGTTTGATATTTTCGAATGGGACGCCCTTTGCTGTCAGCAGCATCGATCAATTTTTTCTTTATTCTTTAGTTGTGAAGTAAATATTGCCTCTGACATATGAGTCGCTAAGATGCATGATCATCGATTGTTTTGAATGTTCTCTATGAATTGCCAGGCCTGTGTGTTTGATTGCAATGTACAGAAACGCTAAAAAGCTGCTCAAACTCTTTTACTCCTTCTGTTCCTTTTTACTTCGCACATTGGGAAAGTGCATACTTTTTTTTGTATAAGATTGGTCAAAGTAGAGATACTTTGACTGTAGACAAAACTTGGATGTAGACTAGAAAGGACCGGAGGGAGTACATGTGAAACTGCTGCAAACGAGGTGATCACCCTGGGAATAATGCTAGTACATATTGTTTTGCATGTTCATCCAATGCCAGTGATACATGAATTCGAACTAATCAAAATAAATTCATTCATGCACGGTCAGATTTCCTATAAACATGCCAGATTTCATTACATTTCATACATTCTTCAACTAAAAAGGGGTGCGCTGGAGGTATAACTAATTAACCGAAGCTACTCACTTGTGTCCCGCTGAGCCGAACAGAAGCTTCAGTGACTTAACTGCAGGTGCAATTGCATAACTGACATGTGGCCTGTTGGGCCCACATGTCAGTCAGCCAACTGCACCAGCAGTTAAGTAGAAGCAGCGTTATTCTCTAGCAGAACTCCCCGACTCCACGTCGCTGCCAAGAAGCTAACCGACCGTCAATGGTCAACCCGCCTAGCTTGGCTTCAACAGGAGGGTAGCAGCGGTGGCCTTACTTGGACCCGAGCAGCGGCAACCTACCGTGTTCTACTCTTCCTCGTTTTCTGTGTGGCGTGGCCTTGTTGGCAGCGGGGCGGGGCCTCGGCGGAGCCGGCGATGTCCTCTGTCTCGTTGCCGGCGGGCGGCGCCTTAGTGGAGCGGTGGAAATCCTCCCCCACGTTGCCGGTGGGGTGGGGCCTCGGCTGAGCCGGCGATGTCCTCTGCCTCGTTGTTGGCGGGGCGGGACCTCGGCGGAGCCGGCGGTGTCCTTTGCCTTGTTGTTGGTGCCGCGGGGCCTCGGCGGAGCAGGGCCTCGTCGACACCAGTGGAGCGGGGACTCGTCGGAGCCGGCATTGTCCTCTGCCTCGTCCTCGGTCTCGCCAAACAGCGCCTCGCCTGCTTCATCGCCCTCTTTGCTAGCCTCTTTGTAGGCGGCCGCAGCCTTCGCCACCCGCATGCGGTACCGCCAATGCTTGAGGCGGCCCTTGCGGGCGGAGTGGTACGAGTCGAGCAGCACCTCCCGCTCCGCCCGCTCCACGGCGATCTGCTCCTCCGCCTGCAGGTGCTCCTGGAGGAGATGGTGGTTGTAGGCGGCGTCGGCCTGCGCCTCCCGAAACTGCTCCTGATGCATCTGCCTCACACTGTCCATATATTGGGCACGGGCCTTGCCGATGGTCATGGTGCAATGCGTCGGCGAGGATGGCGCGGAGGAGGGGGTTGGCGCCGGATCGTCGACTACCATGTTCTCCATTGGGACATCGTCGTCCTCCGGCTGCCTGCTGGCCAGCCGGTCGGCAACAATGGCTGACATCTCCTTGTGGTCCGTCGTTCGCCCGTCCCGAAGAGCGCTGGAGCATGAGGAAGCCATGGTGGGCAGTAGTGGTGTGGACAGGAGAAAGGGAACGGATGCGGATGACTGCGGCTATGGCTGGTGCAGTAGTTTATATAACAATGGTGGGCGGGCGGAGGGATGGACGTGTGGCGCCGGAGTAGCTGCCTCGGCAACCGCGTATCATTAATGTGGGCAGCAGATGGACGGACGGACGACACTTTTGTCGTTTGAAGGCGGAGCAATCGCCTGCACCGGGAAGCGGGGCGGGTGGCGCTGACTGTTTTGGGCGGAAAGCGCGCGCGGACGAGGAGAATAATTTACTTGGAGAGGATGACAATGGGGACCCACCAGGTCCATAGCCTCACGTATGCAAGTGCCTCCTTATTATATATATATGTATAAAATTATACTCCCTCCGTCTAGGTGAATAAGTCGTATTAGAAGGTGCATCACGACCTAGGTGCAAGCAGATTGGTGGAAAAGAAGAATATTTCTCTCTTCTAAACACAACATTTAATCACAACAGTTAAGAGGATGCCTTATTAGCTACCCATGCAGGCCATCGTAATTCATAGCATGCAAAGCGCTTTTATTTTTTGCCTAATAACCGCATGGACGTGCTGCATGCATTGGTCCTTGCCCGAGCAAAAAAAAAAGGGATGAAAGGGGTTTCCATGGGAGACAACGAGGCAGAGGTGGAAGCGCTCCCTGGAGTAATTTATTTTGCTTCCCTCTAGTTTCCTGACATCACGGTCCCACACCATTGTCAACCTATGTAGTAGTCAATAAATGAGAGAATTGCACAAGAAGCGGCCGACAGCTGGGACCAAGTAGCTCGAGCAGTATTTGTGTTTTTGAGGTGTGAGCATTGTAGAGTTTTCGATGTTTAGCCCAGATATTAATTTTTCTCCTCTGAACAACTACGAAAACATCGCTGTAGGTATTAACTGGGCGGGCTGTGGCCCATCTAGCCCAGGCCAGATATCCAGCCCAGATATTAATTTTTTACAAGCTGAAAATGGCTAGCCCAGCTATACTTTTTTTAGGAATACCTAGGCAAGGTCAAGTTGTTATTCTCCGCCCCACTGGGCTGCAAATCTTTCCTAGGAGGGATGCATTAGGATTAACAAGAAAATGGGCTTTAAGAAATAATAAATGGGATGTAATTATAAAAACTGGGCAGTAACTATAAAAAATGCACCAAACACGTGATTACTTTATAAAATATTATTTTTGGATATTTAAAATTTTAATTTCATTAATTGTTGTGAGCGCAATGTTTCGTTGGATTTTTACGTAATATAAATTTATATTGAAATTGTATTGAATCTGACTAGAAATTTTGGGATAAAAATATTTCGGATCCCATCAAAATGTGGGAAATTTTATTGAATTCTGTTTTGAACGGTTGGTTGAAATGGGCTGTACTTTTAACAAACTGTAAATGGGCTGTAGTAAATTCCATTAGAATTCAAAAATGGGCTACACATTCTTACAAATCTCAAATGGGCTATAAGTTCTCTGCCACACACTTCTGGCCTAACTAAGTTGAGGCGTCCCCTAAAAAATAGAGTTGACGCGTATGCAAGGCTTTGTCAACTTATAGTCAACACACGGTTCTAGCAGCAATGGCCATTGGATGTCCATCCAATGGATGTCGTGCTTCTTCTTCAATCTCGGATATTCTAGCTTCACCCTCCCAAAAAATGATTCCTCCCCCTGACATCTGGGGCGCACCGTTTCGGAAGCTGACCTGTGGGCCTACTAAGTTGACGTACCAAGGGCTTTGTCAACTTTGTCAATATAAACGATTCTAGCTGCAGTGACCGTACGATGTCCATTCAACGGCTGTAGTGCTTCTTCAACCTCTGGTCTTCTTGCTCCAGCCGCCCAAAGCAGCGCCGGTCGTGCCGCCTGCTCCTGCCTCCCGTGGCCGGATGTGCTGCCGTGGAGGCCTCACCGCCCCCTACTATTCCCACCGCTGGCCAGGCCCTACGGCGACGGCAGCCTCACACCGCAGCCGAACGAGTGAGCCCTCATACTCCTCTCCGCGTGGGCATCCACTGCCGCGTCTTCATCGGCTCCGCATCGTCCCCTTCCTAGGCCTCGCCGTCGTCCACCGCCCTGGTGCTCTTGGCGCGGCGTGGTCAACGTGGTCAAGTAACGACTTCCATTGGACGTGGACTGTACGTGGAGAGGCTGACAGTTGGGTCCATGGCGGCAGCAAGGAAGTGCCTTCTTATTACGCGGAAAATAATGATTCCTCCACCTGACAGCAGGGACCCACCGAATGGGCCACCAGTATTTTGCGAAAAAAATCGTTTCCCCCTGACTACTGGGACCCACCGGACGGGCCATCGTATTTCGCGAAAAAATGTCCCCCCTGCTGTCAGCTCGGACCCACCGGAAGTGCCTCCTTATTACACACAAAAAAATGAATACTCCCCTGGCTAGCTGGGACCCACCTTGCTGGGAGGCTGACTTGTGGGCCTACGAAGCTAACGGGAACGAAGGGCTTTGTCAACTTAGTCAATATGAACGATTCTAGCTCCAGTGACCGTACGATGTCCATCCAACGACCGTAGTGCTTCTTCAGCCTCTGGTCTACTTGCTCCAGCCGCCCAAAGCAGCGCCGGTCGTGCCGCATGCTCCTGCCTCCCGTGGCCGGCTGTGCTGCCGCAGAGGCCTCACCACCCCTACTATTCCCACCGCTGCCCAGGCCCCGCGGCGACGGTAGCCTCACACCACAGCCGAACCAGTGAACCCTCGTAGTCCTCTCCGCGCGGGCTTCCACTGCCGCGTCGTCCCCTTCCCAGGCCTTGCCGTTGTCCACCGACGTGGTGCTCTCCACACGACGTGGTCAATGTGGTCAAGGAACGACTTCCATTGGAAGAGTACTGTACGTGGAGAGGCTGACAGCTGGGTCCACGGCCACAACCCAGTTTTTTTGTGATTTGCCAAGTAAGTCGCTTTGTCAGGCCTGTTGGGTTACAAATCTTTCAAGATGAGGAGAGCTTTCATTCGGCTGGCCGAGAAAATGGCCCATCAGTAATGAGAAATGGGTTGTACATTTTTAAAACACATCAAACCGGCAATTAGTTTCAAATATCTTTTTTTTTCATTTCAAGATTTTAAATTACATTAATTTTTATGCGTGGAGAATTTGTTGGATTTTATATTGATATACATTTATTTTTAAAATCAGTTTGAATGTGAGTCGAAATTTCGGGATTAAAAACAGTTCGGACCGCACCGAAATATGCAAAATTTCGTATAATTTTTTAATCATTGCCACAATATGGGTTGTAATGCTAACAAAAAGAATATGGGCTCCAAAAAAACCCTTAAGAATTAGCAAATGGGTTGTAAATTATTAGAAATAATGGCAGATGGGCTGTATGCTGTTTTCCACAGATTTGAGGCTTTCCTAAAAAAAGGTTGACGCACAAGCACAGACTGTTGGATGTCCATCCAACGACCGTCGTGCTTCTTCAATCTCTGCTCTTCCTACTCCAGCCGCTCAAACAAGCGCCGGCGGGACTGCCTGCTCCCTCCTCCTCGCGGCCGGCTGTGCTGCCGCGCATGCCTCACCGCCCGACCGCACTCCCATCGCTGGCCTAGCCATCTCTCTACTCACCCACACCTGCTGTTATTCTCCGGCGACGGCAGACAAACTAGTAAACCCTCGTAAAGTCATACTCCCCTCCGCATGGGAAACAACTGCCAAGTCTTCCCTGCCTCCATGTCATCCCCTTCCTAGGCCTCGCCGTCGTCCACCGCCCTGGTGCTCTCGGCGCGGCATGGTCAACGTGGTCAAGGAACGACTTCCATCGGACGTGGACTGTACGTGGAGAGGCTGACAGCTAGGTCCATGGCCGCAGCAAGGAAGTGCCTCCTTATTACGCGGAAAATAATGATTCCTCCACCTGACAGCTGGGACCCACCGGACGGGCCACTGTATTTCGCGAAAAAAACGTTTCCCCCTGACTGCTGGGACCCACCAGCTACATCTTCGCATGCAAGGAAGTGCGTCCGGGCAAAAAAAATGATTCGCCCCCTGACTGCTGGGACCCACCAGCTACATCTTCGCAGGCAAGAAAGTGCCTGACAGTCGGGAACCACCTGGTCGAAGCGTACGTAGCGTTGTCATTCTGGTCGCAAATGTGTATGTACATACTGGTCGATGTAGAGGCGCGCACGTGTCGTAGTAGAGGCGCGCACGTGTCGTAGTAGGGGCGCGCACGTAGCATGTACACGTACGTACAGCGGCCAGGGTGCAAGAAAGAAAATATGGCCACGTATGTGTACATACGGGCGGGGTCTCGAACGCCTACTCGCGCATACGTACGGCCAGGGCTCGTGTACATGGCTGGGTCAGAACAGAGAAACAGTGTCATCGTCATGTTCATGGGAAGGCAACAAAATGCGTCGTGTTCATGGGGAGGCAACGGAATGCGTCATGTTCATGGGGAGGCAACGGAACGTGTGGGAGCCAACCGGCTGGGTCAGAACAGAATGCGTGGTCGTGTTCATCGGGAGGGCTTGGACGGAACATGCGATGGAAACGAGGCCTGGCATACCGCAAAACGGAGGAAACGACCTTGTGTTCGACCGACCACATTCGAAGCGGGATCCCTTTCATTGGGAGGGGTCTGGCGTACTGCAAAACGGAGGAAACGGACCTCCTACGGTCGAAACGAGGGTCCTGTTGATCGGGAGGGGTGTGGCGTACCGCAAAACGGACGAAACGGACTTGTGTTGGAGCGCTACGGTCGAAACGGGGGTCCTGTTCATCGGGAGGGGTGTGGCGTACCGCAAAACGGGACTCCATGGGATACTGTTCATCTCCACCGTCGACCCCCTCCAGCTTCCACGAGCTACTATTCATCCACCTTCGACCTCCTCCAGCCTCCACCTACGACTATTCATCCATGGGCTCCTGTTCATCCAGCCTCCACCGCGCGCTACTCCACTGGCTACTGTTCAACCAACCCTCTCCACGGGCTCCTGTTCAACCACCCCTCCAAGGGCTACTGTTCATCCCGCCCTCCACCATCTACTGTTCATCCTGCCCTCCACGGGGTGGTCCTGTTCATCTAGCCCTCCACGGGGTCCTGTTCATCCAACCCCAACCGACTCGATCGATCGGGGTCCTGTTCATCCAGAGGCAACACCACGGGGTCCTATTCATCCACCCCCACCGGGAACTGTTCATCCAACCCCCAACTCTCACTGTTCATCCAGAGGCAGCATAGATCGGCTTCAGTTAGCAGCAGTAGCGAAGGAATCGCTCGATCGGGTTCAGTTAACAGCCATCGATCGATCGCTCGGGTTCAGTAACGCGTAGCCTGCAATGCAATCGCTCAGGTTCAGTTAGAACCCAACGGCTCGCTCGGGTTCAGTTAGAGCCAACGCCTCGCACACACGCGCGTACGTGTACAAGAGAAACGTGCATCGCTCGGCCCCCGAACTCCCACCGTAACAGGGAACTCGCCGAAATTTTCCTCGCCCTCGCTTCTACCACGGTTTTTTCCGTCATGGACGGCCCAAAGAATGTCATGCATCTGCGTCTTCGGCCCGCCCAGGACGAAAAGCCCATTTTCTATCATGATTTTTTGTCATAGAAGTAGGAGCCCACCACATCTATGATGATACTGGGTTTTGTCACAATTACCGTCATAGAAGTGTCATATGTATGACAGGAAATTTTTTCGTTCGGCCCAAAATGTCACGGATGTGTCTTTTTTTGTAGTGTATGGAGATGGTGATATTAGAGTCATGCTACTTGAGTAGTTGTGAATTTCAGAAATACTTGTGTTGAAGTTTGTGATTCCCGTAGCATGCACGTATGGTGAACCGTTATGTGATGAAGTCAGAGCATGATTTATTTATTGATTGCCTTCCTTATGAGTGGCGGTTGGGGACGAGCGATGGTCTTTTCCTACCAATCTATCCCCCCTAGGAGCATGCATGTAGTACTTTTTTTTCCCGATAACTAATAGATTTTTGCAATAAGTATGTGAGTTCTTTATGACTAATGTTGAGTCCATGGATTATACACACTCTCACCCTTCCACCATTGCTAGCCTCTCTAGTACCACACAACTTTCGCCGGTACCATAAACCCACCATATATCTTCCACAAAACAGCCACCATACCTACCTATTATGGCATTTCCATAGCCATTCCGAGATATATTGCCATGCAACTTTCCACCGTTCTGTTCATTATGACACGCTCCATCATTGTCATATTGCTTTGCATGATCATGTAGTTGACATCGTATTCGTTCATAATTCTTTCATACATGTCACTTATGAGTCATTGCACATCCCGGTACACCGCCGGAGGCATTCATATAGAGTCATGTTTTGTTCTAAGTATCGAGTTGTAAGAAAATAAAAGTGTGATGGTCATCATTATTAGAGCATTGTCCCATGTGAGGAAAGGATGATGGAGACTATGATTCCCCCACAAGTCGGGATGAGACTCCGGATGAAAAATAAAAAATAAATAAATAAAGAGGCCATAAAAAAGAGGAAAGCCCCCCCCCCCCAAAAAAAACAAAAAACAAAAAAAAATGAGAGAAAAAGAGAGAATGGGCAATGCTACTATCGTTTTACCACACTTGTGCTTCAAAATAGCACCATGATCTTCATGATAGAGAGTCTCCTATGTTGTCACTTTCATATACTAGTGGGAATCTTTCATTATTGAACTTGACTTGTATATTCCAGTGATGGGCTTCCTCAAAATGCCCTAGGTCTTCGTGAGCAAGCGAGTTGGATGCACACCCACTTAGTTTCTTTTTGAGCTTTCATACACTTATAGCTCTAGTGCATCCGTTGCATGGCAACCCCTACTCATTCACATTGATATCTATTGATGGGCATCTCCATAGCCCGTTGATACGCCTAGTTGATGTGAGACTATCTTCTGCTTTTTGTCTTCTCCACAATCACAAATTTATTCCACCTATAGTGCTATGTCCACGGCTCATGCTCATGTATTGCGTGAAGATTGAAAAAGTTTGAGAACATCAAAAGTATGAAACAATTGCTTGGCTTGTCATCGGGGTTGTGCATGATTTAAATATTTTGTGTGATGAAGATAGAGCATAGCCAGACTATATGATTTTGTAGGGATAGATTTCTTTGGCCATGTTATTTTGAGAAGACATGATTGCTTTGTTAGTATGCTTGAAGTATTATTATTTTATGTCAATATTAAACTTTTGTCTTGAATCTTATGGATCTGAATATTATTGCCACAATAAAGAGAATTACATGGATAAATATGTTAGGTAGCATTCCACATCAAAAATTCTGTTTTTATCATTTACCTACTCGAGGACGAGCATGAATTAAGCTTGGGGATGCTTGATACGTCTCCAACGTATCTATAATTTTTGATTGTTCCATGCTATTATATTATCAATTTTGGATGTTTTTGGGCTTTACTAAACACTTATATATTATTTTTGGGACTAACCTATTAACCGGAGGCCCAGCCCAAATTGCTGTTTTCTTGCCTATTTCAGTGTTCCGAAGAAAAGGAATATCAAACGGAGTCCAAATGGAATGAAACCTCCGGGAGAGTTATTTTTGGAACGGAAGCAATCTAGGAGACTTGGAGTAGACGCCAGGGAAGCTTCGAGCTGGCCACGAGGCAGGAAGGCGCGCCTGCCCCCTGGGTGCGCCCCCACCCTCGTGGGCCCCTCGTGGCTCCCCTGACCGACTTATTTCGCCTATATATGTCCATATACCCTAAAAATATCGGAGAGCACAATAGATCGGGAGTTCCGCCGCCAGAAGCCTCCGTAGCCACAGAAAACCAATCTAGACCCGTTCCGGCACCCTGCCGGAGGGGGGAATCCCTCTCCGGTGGCCATCTTCATCATCCCGGCGCTCTCCATGATGAGGAGGGAGTAGTTCACCCTTGGGGCTGAGGGTATGTACCAGTAGCTATGTGTTTGATCTCTCTCTCTCTCTCTCTCTCTCTCTCTCGTGTTCTTGAGTTGGCACGATCTTGATGTATCACGAGCTTTGCTATTATAGTTGGATCTTATGATGTTTATCCCCCTCTACTCTCTTGTAATGGATTGAGTTTTCCCTTTGAAGTTATCTTATCGGATTGAGTCTTTAAGGATTTGAGAACACTTGATGTATGTCTTGCATGTGCTTATCTGTGGTGACAATGGGATATCACGTGATCCACTTGATGTATGTTTTGGTGATCAACTTGCGAGTTCCATGACCTCGTGAACTTATGCATAGGGGTTGGCACACGTTTTCGTCTTGACTCTCCGGTAGAAACTTTGGGGCACTCTTTGAAGTTCTTTGTGTTGGTTGAATAGATGAATCTGAGATTGTGTGATGCATATCGTATAATCATACCCATGGATACTTGAGGTGACATTGGAGTATCTAGGTGACATTAGGGTTTTGGTTGATTTATGTCTTAAGGTGTTATTCTAGTACGAACTCTATGATAGATTGAACGGAAAGAATAGCTTCATGTTATTTTACTACAAACTCTTGAATAGATCGATCAGAAAGGATAACTTTGAGGTGGTTTCGTACCCTACCATAATCTCTTCGTTTGTTCTCCGCTATTAGTGACTTTGGAGTGACTCTTTGTTGCATGTTGAGGGATAGTTATATGATCCAATTATGTTATTATTGTTGAGAGAACTTGCACTAGTGAAAGTATGAACCCTAGGCCTTTTTTCCACGCATTGCAATACCGTTTGTGCTCACTTTTATCATTAGTTACCTTGCTGTTTTTATATTTTCAGATTACAAAAACCTTTATCTACCATCCATATTGCACTTGTATCACCATCTCTTTGCTGAACTAGTGCACCTATACAATTTACCATTGTATTGGGTGTGTTGGGGACACAAGAGACTCTTTGTTATCTAGTTGCAGGGTTGTTTGAGAGAGACCATCTTCATCCGACGCCTCCCACGGATTGATAAACCTTAGGTCATCCACTTGAGGGAAATTTGCTACTTTCTTGCAAACCTCTGCACTTGGAGGCCCAACAACGTTTACAATAAGAAGGTTGTGTAGTAGACATCAGGAGACTGAAGGAAATATGAGGCAATAATAAAGTTGTTATTTATATTTCCTTATATCATGCTAAATGTTTATTATTCATGCTAGAATTGTATTAACCAGAAACTTGATACATGTGTGAATACATAGACAATCAGAGTGTCCCTAGTATGCCTCTACTTGACTAACTCGTTAATCAAAGATGGTTAAGTTTCCTAGCCATAGACATGTGTTGTCATTTGATGAATGGGATCACATCATTATAGAATGATGTGATTGACAAGACCCATCCGTTAGCTTAGCACTATGATTGTTTAGTTTGTTGCTATTGCTTTCTTCATGACTTATACATGTTCCTATGACTATGAGATTATGCAACTCCCGAATACCGGAGGAACACTTAGTGTGCTATCAAACGTCACAACGTAACTGGGTGATTATAAAGATGCTCTACAGGTGTCTCCGATGGTGTTTGTTGAGTTGGCATAGATCGAGATTAGGATTTGTCACTTCGATTGTCGGAGAGGTATCTCTAGGCCCTCTCGGTAATGCTCATCACTATAAGCCTTGCAAGCAATGTGACTAAAGAGTTAGTTAGAGGATGATGCATTACGGAACGAGTAAAGAGACTTGCCAGTAACGAGATTGAACTAGGTATGAGGATACTGACGATCGAATCTCGGGCAAGTAACATACCGATGACAAAGGGAACAACGTATTATGTTATGTAGTTTGATCGATAAAGATCTTCATAGAATATGTAGGAACCAATATGAGCATCTAGGTTCCGCTATTGGTTATTGATTGGAGATGAGTCTAGGTCATGTCTACATAGTTCTCAAACCCGTAGGGTCCGCACGCTTAACGTTCGATGATGATCGATATTATGAATTTATGTGTTTTGATGTACCGAAGGTAGTTCGGAGTCCCGGATGTGATCACGAACATGATGAGGAGTCTTTAAATGGCCGAGACATGAAGATTGATATATTGGAAGGTTATGTTTGGATACCGGAAAGGTTTCAGATGAGTTTGGGCATATATCGGAGTACCGGGGGGTTACCGGAACCCCCAGGGGGCCTAATGGGCCTACATGGGCTTTAGTGGAAGAGAGAGGAGGCGACCAAGAGGTGGGGGCACGCTCCCAAGCCCAATCCGAATTGGGAGAGGGGCCGGCCCCCTTTCCTTCTTCTCCTCTTCCCCTTCCTCCCCCCTCCTATTAGGACTAGGAAAGGGGGGAAACCTACTCCTAGTAGGAGTAGGAATCCCCCCTTGGGGGCGCACCATGAGGGCCGGCCACCCCCTCCCCCCTCCTTTATATACGGGGGAGGGGGGACCCCATAGACACACAGGTTAACAATTGTTTTAGCCATGTGCAGTGCCCCCCTCCACAGATACACACCTCGGTCATATCGTCATAGTGCTTAGGCGAAACCCTGTGTCGGTAACTTCATCATCACCATCAACACGCCGTCGTGCTGACGAAACTCTCCCTTGGCCTCAACTGGATCAAGAGTACGAGGGACGTCACCGAGCTGAAAGTGTGTTGATCGCCGAGGTGTCGTGCGTTCGGTACTTGATCGATTGGATCGCGAAGACATTCGACTACATCAACCGCGTTTCTTAACGCTTCCGCTTTCGGTCTACGAGGGTACGTAGACACACTCTCCCCTCTCATTGCTATGCATGTCTTAGATAGATCTTGCATGATCATAGTTTTTTTTGAAATACCGCGTTCCCCAACACACCCCCTTAGTTGTACGACATTGCAGGGTTACTATCAAGTGCCGAGGGTGATACCTTGTATATCACTTATAATAGACCTTTGTAGTGTAGTTAATCGGTCGTGGTCTACAGAGGGTGATTCCTCCTTCACTACTATCCGATAAAGACTCTGTAGTGCAGCCTGTCAAGAGTGAACCATTGAGGGTGATTCCTCCAAGTTCACCTTGACGGTTACATCAAGTGGAACCCATCGATGGTGATTCCTCAGACTCCCTTTGGTGTTTTGGACACACGGTTACTTTGACTTTACCACAGAACCATGATGACATCGGGTCGGCCCCGAGGGGTACCCGCAAGTGATGTGAAGTCGGGTTGACCTAGAGGGTACCCGCGAGATAACTACGTGGCATGACCGGGTATTCTTAGTCTCCGTAAGTCCATGAGACGGGGCAACGGGACCAGATATCGTGGACCATTGATCGTTACCACGCGCTCCCAAGACACTAATGGTTTGGATATTCGATCCGAGTAGGCCTCTAGCCTTTTTGCACTGATCACCACGCGGTAATAAGTATGGGCTCTGTGTCGTACATTTCTTCTGAAAGCTCAATGACATCATCGGTTTAGCGGCATGCACCCGGGTGGTCCGCGTAAGCACCTGCTTTGTATAAAGAGGTAGTCAGGACTGATCCCGATCGTCCTCACAACGCGCAAGATTGCAAAGGATGATTTCCCCATGACCCCTTCACATTTAGGATGTAGATTGGCGTGCTGGCCTCTCTATTGAGCCTAGGTAGGACTACGGTGTGTTGATCAGCCGAGGCCGGGTATGATATGATGGTGTGCTTGGATTCGGTTGTTGTGATTGCTGCAATCAAATGATGGATCCCAGGAGCCAGATGCCACCACTGACGACTAATACTACCCTGAGGGTGCCTACTACTACGTGGAGGCTGCCGATGACCAGGAGTACTTAGGAGGCTCCTATGTAGGAAGCCTTGCCTTTTCGATCACGTTGCTGTTTTGTGCTAGCCTTCTTAAGGCAGTCTTTTTACCATATGTTTGTACTCAGATATTGTTGCTTCCGCTGACTTGTTTGTGTTCGAGCTTATGTATTCGAGCCCTCGAGGCCCCTGGCTTGTAATATAAAGCTTGTATTATTTTAATTTGTGTCTGAAGTTGTGTTGTGATATCTTCTCGTGAGTCTCTGATTTTGATCGTGCGCATTTGCATGCATGATTAGTGCACGATTGAATCGGGGGCATCATAAGTTGGTATCAGAGTCGACTTCCTGTAAGTAGCCCCCTTTCCAACTCCTTTGCTGAAGTTGAGTCTAGTCTTTGAAAAACTTTTACTAACATTGTTGTGTGGCTTATGGGCCCACATCATAATTGGGTGGTATTAGGATCTTTTACTCCTCGATCTTTACTCTGGGACTCTGATATTTCTTCTAGTCGAGTTAAATGATTTTACTAACTCTGACATTAGGTTCTCGTGATCACATCCACCCGGAGGTTTGTACTACCTCTTTCTTGAATTGAGGGCCAGGATCTACTTCACAGTGTTCACGGACCGCGGGATCCTTTTCTTGAGGACACCCTGCATCATCCCTTGCAGATTCCTCGCTCCAGTGGTTTTCTCCGGCATTGATGTAGCCTTCGCTACATCTCATTGTTGTATCCCTCCATCGTGTGCCAGCCTGCCGCCTAGTTGTCTAGCTGTGTGTGTTTCCGAACCCATGTTGGCTGTTTTGTATCCAACTCTGTGCATGGATCTATATGTCATGTTTGACTACTATGATGTGTCTATCACACTACTTTCTTTGTGCATGTTACCTCATGAATGATTCATTGTCTCTACAATTTCTCAATGCTAAACTACCCCTATTACCTTCTAGTAGGATGGTTAGACCCATTGGTCGTGGCCGTGGTGCCAACAATCCACCACCACCCCAATGTATGGCTGGAATGATACAACAGTTTGAGCTGAATCGCCAGTTCATGGAAGGAGTCATGGCTCAGTTTCTGCACCCCAATATGAATCAGCAGCCAATCCCAGTAACTCTGCAGGATTTCATGCGCCTCAACCCTACCATATACAGCTCAACTCAGGTCCTCGATGATGATGACTGGCTCTGTGACATCACTTATGAGATGGAGTCTGCTGACGTTGCCCCTATGAGCTATGTCACTTTCGCCTCCTTTTTCCTCAAGGGTCCTGCTGCTCAATGGTGGGATAGTCACAGGCGTACTCAACTGGCTGGAACAATCATCACTTGGCCAGAGTTCCAAACTGCCTTCCGTGCCCACTTCATTCCTCAGGGAATCATGGACATGAAGAAGCGAGAGTTCCGCAACCTCACTCGGGGAAACAAGACTTTGGATGCTTATCTGTGGGAGTTTCTTTACTTGTCCCGCTATGTTGGAGAAGACATTGCTATTGATGCTCGTAGGCGGGAAAAGTTTCATGATGGACTTCACCATGATATCAAGCTTGCGCTCCTGGTGCATGACTTCGCTGACTTCGCCACCTTGGTGACACTACAAAAAAATTCACTTCCATGATGATACGTGTTTGTCACAGTAGGTCACATTTTCTGTCATGCATGTACATCCATGACGATTTTTTGACAGAATCAAGACAGTCATACATGTGCCGTCGTAGAAGTGTTCCATGACATTACCAAAATTATCATCACGGAAGTGTCCACTTCCATGATGATAAATCGCGCGCAATAGAAGTGCTTTCGTCAAGGCTGACCGACACGTGGCATCTGAAGGAAATATGCCCTAGAGGCAATAATAAAGTTGTTATTTATATTTCCTTATATCATGATAAATGTTTATTATTCATGCTAGAATTGTATTAATCAGAAACTTAGTACATGTGTGAATACGTAGACAAACAAAGTGTCCCTAGTACGCCTCTACTTGACTAGCTCATTAATCAAAGATGGTTAAGTTTCCTAGACATGGACATGTGTTGTCATTTGATGAACAAGATCACATCATTAGAGAATGATGTGATGGACTAGACCCATCCGTTAACTTAGCACTATGATCGTTTAGTTTATTGCTATTGCTTTCTTCATGACTTATACATGTTCCTATGACTATGAGATTATGCAACTCCTGAATACCGGAGGAACACCTTGTGTGCTATCAAACATCACAACGTAACTGGGTGATTATAAAGATGCTCTACATGTGTCTCCGATGGTGTTTGTTGAGTTGGCATAGATCGAGATTAGGATTTGTCACTTCGTGTATCGGAGAGGTATCTCTGGGCCCTCTCGGTAATGCACATCACTATGAGCCTTGCAAGCAATGTGACTAATGAGTTAGTCACGGGATGAAGCATTACAGAACAAGTAAAGAGACTTGTCGGTAACGAGATTGACCTAGGTATGATGATACCGACGACCGAATCTCGGGCAAGTAACATACCGGTGACAAAGGGAACAATGTATGTTGTTGTGCGGTTTGACCGATAAAGATCTTCATAGAATATGTAGGAACCAATATGAGCATCCAGGTTCCGCTATTCATTATTGACCAGAGATGTGTCTCGGTCATGTCTACATAGTTCTCGAACCCGTAGGGTCCGCACGCTTAATGTTAGATGATGATATGTATTATGAGTTATGTGAGTTGATGTACCGAAGGTTGTTCGTAGTCCCGGATGAGATCACGAACATGACAAGGAGTTTCGAAATGGTCGAGACATAAAGATTCATATATTGGAAGGTTACATTCGGACACCGGAATGGTTCAAGTCGTTTCGGATAAGTTTCGAAGTACCGGGGGTTACCGGAACCCCCTCCGGGAAGTTATTGGGCCTTATGGGCCTAGTGGTGGAAGAGAGGTGGTAGGCCAAGAGGTGGTGTGCGCCCCCTAGCCCAAACCGAATTGGACTAGGGCTAGGGGTGTAACACCCACAATGCGGATATATCTCCCACGTGTCGAGGCACGACTTAGAGGCATAGCCGCATGGTAGGCATGTCGCAAGAGGGGTAATCTTTACACATCCCATGTACTGAATAAGAAAGGGATAAAGAGTCGGCTTATAATCACCACTTCACACAATACATAAATAGTCCATACATCATCCAAGGTACAAACAAAGGTCCGACTACGGAACCAAAATAAAGAAAGACAACCCCAAATGCTAGATCCCCGATCGTCCCAACTGGCCTCCTCTACTGATCATCCGGAAAAGAAACATACTTACGGCCCGGATCCTCGTCGAACTCCCACTTGAGTTCGCTAGCGTCCCCTGCACTGGCATCATCGTCACCTGCATATGTTTGGAAGTAACCGTGAGTCACGAGGACTCGGCAATCTCACACCCGCGAGATCAAGACTATTTAAGCTTAAGGGTAGGAAAAGGGGTAGTGAGGTGGAGCTGCAGCAAAGCACTAAGCATATATGGTGGCTAACTTACGCAAAAGAGAGCGAGAAGAGAAGCAACACATGGTCGAGAAGCTAATAGTGATCAAGAAGTGATCCTGAAGCTACTTATGCTCAAGCATAATACAAGGCCGTGTTCACTTCCCGGACTCCGCCGAGAAGAGACCATCACGGCTACACACGCGGTTGATTCATTTTAATTAAGTTAAGTGTCAAGTTCTCTACAACCGGATATTAACAAATTCCCATCCGCCCATAACCGCGGACACGGCTTTAAAAAGTTCAAAACCCTACAGGGGTGTCCCAACTTAGCCCATCACAAGCTCTCACGGTCAACAAAGGATATTCCTTCTCCCGGGAAGACCCAATCAGTCTCGGAATCCCGGTTACAAGACATTTCGACAATGGTAAAACAAGACCAGCAAAGCCACCCGATGTGCAGACAAATCCCGATAGGAGTCGCACGTATCTTGTTCTTAGGGCAACATCGGATGAGACAGGCTACGAGTAAAACCAACCCTCGAGTTTCCCCGAGGTGGCCTCGCAGGTGGCTCGGTTCGGACCAACACTCAAAGGAGCACTGGCCCGAGGGGGGGGGGTTAAAATAAAGATGATCCTTGAGTCTGCAGAACCCAAGGGAAGGTATAAGGTGGTAGGTAGGCAAATGGTATAACCAAGGTTGGGCCTTGCTGGAGGAGTTTTATTCAAAGCGAACTATCAAGGGGTTCCCATAACACCCAACCGCCTAAGGAACACAAAATCAAGGAACATAACACCGATATGACGGAAACTAGGGCGGCAAGAGTGGAACAAAACACTAGGCATAAGGCCGAGCCTTCCACCCTTTACCAAGTATACAGATGCATTAAAGTAAAAGAGATAATAATGATATCCCAACAATATCCATGTTCCAACACGGAACAAACTTCATCTTCACCTGCAACTAGCAACGCTATAAGAGGGGTTTAGCAAAGCGGTAAGATAGCCAAACAACGGTTTGCTAGGAAAGGTGGATTAGAGGCTTGACATGGCAATATGTGAGGCATGATATAGCAAGTGGTAGGTAGCGCGGCATAGCAATAGAGCGACCAACTAGCAAGCAAAGATAGAAGTGATTTCGAGGGTATGGTCATCTTGCCTGCAAAGTTCTCAGAGTTGACGAAAGCTTGATCCTCGTTAGCGTACTCAACAGGTTCCTCAATCACATACTCATCTCCCGGCTCTACCCAAAGCAAGAACACAAGCAAAGGACCAACAATCAAACACGATGCAATGCACAAACAACATGATGCAAAACATGGCATGACATGCGAGATGTGATATGCAATGCATATGCGTGCTTCGGAAGGGAAAGAATGTACAAGGCATCAACTTGGCAAACCAAGTGTGCCGCTGGAAAGATGAGATGACTTCGGTTGAAATCGATATGAAGATCACCAGAAACGGATGCACGGTTTGCAAATGGCAAGCAAAACAAGAATGGCACAATTCTGCGATTAACAACACGATGCCATCTAGAATGCAACAAGAAACTAAGCTACTGCAACCCCAACATATCAACAAGGCATATGGCAGTGATGTACTCAAGATGCTTGACAAAACATGAACACTGAGCTACGGCTAAATGACACAAGAGCAGGTTCAAACAAGCATGGCAAAAGTGCAAAAGATATCAGCTTCACAGACTTAGTGAAAATACTAACATGCCAGAAATAACATTAGGAAGCAATGTTTAGAGCAAGCAAACAACATGCTACAGGAACATATCATAGCAAAAAAAGGCATGGAATTATTCTACTGAATGCATATAACAAAAGTCCCTTACTGATCATGAGCCAAAAAGGCACATAAGATATGATGGCACCCATATAAACATAGCAAGTTTTATTAACAGTTTCAGACTTAGCAGAAAATAGAGCATGGCATAAACAGAATTATGAAGGCATCTTTGCGAGCTCGAATCACTCACCACAAAGCATTGCATGACAAGATAAGCATACTAAAATCAAGAAGACATGTTCATGAAACTAACAATGGCAAGAGCAAGTTCATAGCATGCATGATCAATAGCAACAACCATGGCAAAATTGATTAACACGTAAACAATCTGCTAGGAACATTTTATAGCAAAAGTAGAGCAAGAACAAGACATTCTAGGGCACTCCATAATTGCAAACAGGGGCATGGATGGATAGAGAATAATCATATGTTCAAAACATCCTTACTGAAGCAACTCAAAACAAGCATGTATCTCACTATAGCATCAAGTTTACAAGGCATAAAAATAACATCAGGCAAAAGACTTAGCAAAATCCTAAGTACCTGAAAACAACAATATCACGAAGGCTACTTTGCATGCTTGTTATAGTCACCACATTGATCACAAAAATACATGGCAATCACCACTATAAATATAGAATGGCATAGTTCAAAACACATGTAGAGCTCATGCCCATATGAAGCACACATCAAATGTGGCAAAAATGACAAAACATCACAATCTGATAAGTAGCAGCAGTAAACATTTTATAGCACTCTTGTATCAATGATTAGGGCATCAATATGAACTCAAACAAGCATACCACAATGGAATGAAGTGAGGAGCATCTCACAATGAACATTTTGATATCTTATATGCATGAAACAGAGCTACGGTCATGGAGTTATGATGCAATGAACAGGGGCATAAAATGTTGCAGGGAAAAAACTTAGAGGAAAAATGACCTTCCGGATCTTAGATCTAGGGTTCATTGGCACGCTTCCCGAGGTTCGCCAGTGGACTTCACCGGAGTAGAGGACGGAGGCCGTACGTGAGGAGGACGACAGAGAGGTCGCCGGAGCTCTGGGGCACCGGATCCGGCGAGGGCGAGGTGGCGGTGCTGCGGGAGGCTAGGCTGCGCGGGGCGGCAAGGGCGGAGCGGGGCGGAGGCGGCGGCCGGCGCGGAGGAGTGGGGCGGAGGCCGGCGCGGGATCCGGGCGGCGGTGAGGGTGCGGGTGCCAGGCGGCGGGGTCGGTCGGCGCGGGCGGCGGGGAGACGGGCCGCGGGGGCCGGCGGCGGTGGAGCGGCTTGGGGACACGTGGCGCGCTCCTGTTGGCTGCGGGCGGCGGCGGTGGACGTGTCCAGCGCCGGCAGACACGTCCGGCGGCGAAGAGGGTTGGATCTAGGGTTTATCTGCGTGAAAAATCGGGGAGGGGCACCTATTTATAGCTAGAAGGAGGTAGGAGTGTCCAAATGGAGTGTAGTTTTCGCCCACATGATCGTGATCCGACGACGGAGGACATCGAAGTGGTTTGGATGGGTTATTGGGCCGTTTTGGAGGGGTGGTGGGATGCAACACACAAGAGGCCTTTACGGTTATCCGGTTAACCGTTGGAGCATCAAACGGAATCCAAATGGAACGAAATTTGATAGACGGTCTACTGGTGGTGTACCAATGCCACTTGGCAAATCTCGGCCCATTCCGAGAAGGTTTAACACCCGCTCACGAAAAGAGACAAAAGGGGTACGCCGGTGCATGTAGGAGTGTTGGATTGCAAAACGGACAACGGGGAAAATGCTCGGATGCATGAGACGAATACGTATGCAACTGAGATGCACATGATGACATGGTATGAAATGCAAAACAAAGACAAAACCCAACCATGAAGGGAATCTCATAACTTAAAGCCAAAAAAGGCAAGAGTCAGAGTTACAAATATGGCAAGTTACATCCGGGGTGTTACAAGGGGGGCCGGCCCCCTTTCCTTCTCTTCTTCGTCTCCTTCCTTCTTCTCCTACTTGGACTAGGAAAGGGGGAAACCGACTCCTACTAGGAGTAGGAATCCCCCCTTTGGGCGCGCCCCTTGAGGCCGACCCCCCTCCTCCTCCCCTCCTTTATATACAGGGGAGGGGGCACCCCATAGACACACAAGTTGATCTTTAGCTGTGTGCGGTGCCCCCTCCACAGTTTTCCACCTCGGTCATATTGTCATAGTGCTTAGTCGAAGCCCTGCGTCGGTAACTTCATCATCATTGTCAACACGCCACCGTGCTAATGGAACTCACCCTCGGCCTTAGCTAGATCAAGAGTACGAGGGACGTCACCGAGCTGAACGTGTGCAGATCATGGAGGTGTCATGCATTTGGTACTTGATTGGTTGGATCGTGAAGACGTTTGACTACATCAACCGCGTTACTAAATGCTTTCCACTTTCGGTCTACGAGGGTACGTAGACACACTCTCCCCTCTCATTGCTATGCATCTCCTAGATAGATCTTGCGTGATCATAGGATTTTTTTTGAAATACTGCGTTCCCCAGCAGTGGCATCCAAGCCAGGTCTATGCGTAGATGTTATATGGACGAGTAGAACACAAAGAGTTGTGGGTGGTAATAGTCATACTGCTTACCAGCGTGTCATACTTTGATTCGGCAGTATTGTTGGATGAAGCAGCCAAGACCGACATTACATGACCGCGTTCATGAGACTGGTTCTACTAACGTGCTTCGCACACAGGTGGCTAGTGGGTGTCTGTTTCTCCAACTTTAGTTGAATCGAGTGTGACTACGCCCGGTCCTTGTTGAAGGTTAAAACAACATACTTGACGAAAAATCATTCTGGTTTTGATGCGTAGGTAAGAACGGTTCTTGCTAGAAGCCCGTAGCAGCCACATAAAACTTGCAACAACAAAGTACAGGACGTCTAACTTGTTTTTGCAGGGCATGTTGTGATGTGATATGGTCAAGACGTAATTATATAAATTGTTGTATGAGATGATCATGTTTTGTAATAGTTATCGGCAACTAGCAGGAGCCATATGGCTGTCGCTTTATTGTATGAAATGCAATCGCCATGTAATTGCTTTACTTTATCACTAAGCGGTAGCGATAGTCGTAGAAGCAATATTTGGTGAGACGACAACGATGCTATGATGGAGATCAAGGTGTCAAGCTGGTGACAATGGTGATCATAATGGTGCTTTGGAGATGGAGATCAGAGGCACAAGATGATGATGGCCATATCATATCACTTATATTGTTTGCATGTGATGTTTATCCTCTTATTTTGCTTAGTACGGCGGTAGCATTATAAGATGATATCTCACTAAATTTCAAGGTATAAGTGTTCTCCCTGAGTATGCACCGTTGCTATAGTTTGTCGTGCCGAGACACCACGTGATGATCGGGTGTGATAAGCTCTACGTTCACATACAACGGGTGCAAGCCAGTTTTGCACAAGCAGAATACTCAGGTTAAACTTGACGAGCCTAGCATATGCAGATATGGCCTCGGAACACTGAGATCGAAAGGTCGAGCGTGAATCATATAATAGATATGATCAACAAAGTGATGTTCACCATTGAAAACTACTCCATCTCACGTGATGATCAGACATGGTTTAGTTCATATGGATCACGTGATCACTTAGATGATTAGAGGGATGCCTATCTAAGTGGGAGTTCTTAAGTAATATGATTAACTGAAATTTAATTTATCATGAACTTAGTACCTGATAGTATTTTGCATGTCTATGTTGTTGTAGATAAATGGCCCGTGCTACTGTTCCATTGAATTTTATTGCGTTTCTAGAGAAAGCTAAGTTGAAAGATGATGGTAGAAACTACACGGACTGGGTCCATAACTTGAGGATGATCCTCATTGCCGCACAGAAGAATTACGTCCTGAAAGCACCGCTAGGTGCTAGGCTTGCTGCAGATACTGCTGATGACGTTAAGAACGTCTGGTAGAGCAAAGATGATGACTACTCGATAGTTCAGTGTGTCATGCTTTACGGCTTAGAATCGGGACTTCAACAACGTTTTGAACACATGGAGCATATGAGATGTTCCAGGAGCTGAAGTTAATATTTCAAGAAAATGCCCGAATTAAGAGATATGAAGTCTCCAATAAGTTCTATAGCTGCAAGATGCAGGAGAATAGTTCTGTCAGTGAACATATACTCAGAATGTCTAGGTACCACAACCACTTGACTCAACTGGGAGTTAATCTTCCTGATGATAGTGTCATTGACATAGTTCTTCAATCACTGCCACCAAGCTACAAAAGCTTCGTGATGAACTATAATATGCAAGGGATGGATAAGACAATTCCCGAGCTCTTCGCGATGCAAAAAGATGTGGAGGTAGAAATCAAGAAGGAGCATCAAGTGTTGATGGTTAACAAGACCACTAGTTTCAAGAAAAAGGGCAAAGGGAAGAAGGGGAACTTCAAGAAGAACAACAAGCAAGTTGCTGCTCAAGTGAAGAAGCCCAAGTCTGGACCTAAGCCTGATACTGAGTGCCTCTACTGCAAAGGGACTGGTCACTGGAAGCGGAACTGCCCCAAGTATTTGGCGGATAAGAAGGATGGCAAAGTGAAAGGTATATTTGATATACATGTTATTGATGTGTACCTTACTAATGCTCACAGTAGCGCCTGAGTATTTGATACTGGTTCTGTTGCTCATATTTGCAACTCAAAACAGGGGCTATGGATTAAGCGTAGATTGGCTAAGGACGAGGTGACGATGCGCATGGGAAATGGTTCCAAAGTCGGTGTGATCGCGTTCGACACGCTACCTCTACATCTACCTTCGGGATTAGTATTAGACCTGCACAATTGTTATTTGGTGCGAGCGTTAAGCATGAATGTTATATCTGGATCTTGTTTGATGCGAGACGGTTATTCATTTAAATCAGAGAATAATGGTTGTTCTATTTATATGAGTAATATCTTTTATGGTCATGCACCCTTGATGAGTGGTCTATTTTTACTGAATCTCTATAGTAGTGATACACATATTCATAGTATTGAAGACAAAAGATATAAGTTTAATAATGATAGTGCAACTTATTTGTGGCACCGCCGTTTAGGTCATATTGGTGTAAAGTGCATGAAGAAACTCCATGCTGATGGGCTTTTGGAATCACTTGATGCTTGCAAACCATGCCTCATGGGCAAGATGACTAAGACTCCATTCTCTAGAACAATGGAACGAGCAACATACTTATTGGAAATAATACATACTGATGTATGCGGTCTGATGAGTGTTGATGCTCATGGCAGGTATCATTATTTTCTGACCTTCATAGATGATTTGAGCAGATATGGGTATGTCTACTTGATGAAACATAAGTCTGAAACATTTGAAAAGTTCAAAGAATTTCAGAGTGAAGTGGAAAATCATCGTAACAAGAAAATTAAGTTTCTACGATCTGATTGTGGAGGTGAATATTTGAGTTATGAGCTTGGTCTTCATTTGAAACAATCGGAATAGTTTCGCAACTCATGCCACCTAGAACATCACAGCGTAACGGTGTGTTCAAATGTCGTAACCGCACTTTATTAGATATGGTGCGATCTATGATGTCTCTTACTGATTTACCACTATCATTTTGAGGTTATTCTTTAGAGACGGCTGCATTCACGTTAAATAGGGCACCATCGAAATCCGTTGAGACGACACCATATGAACTGTGGTTTGGCAAGAAACCCAAGTTGTCGTTTCTTAAAGTTTGGGGCTGCGATTCTTATGTGAAAAAGCTTCAACCTAATAAGCTCGAACCCAAATCGGAGAAATGTGTCTTCATAGGATACCCAAAGGAAACAATTGGGTACACCTTCTATCACAAATCTGAAGGCAAGATATTTGTTGCTAAGAATGGATCCTTTCTAGAGAAGGAGTTTCTCTCGAAAGAAGTGAGTGGGAGGAAAGTAGAACTTGATGAGGTAACTGTACCTTCTCCCTTATTGGAAAGTAGTCCATCACAGAAATCAGTTCCAGTGATTCCTACACCAGTTAGTGAGGAAGTTAATGATGTTGATCATGAAACTTCTGATCAAGTTACTACTGAACCTGGTAGGTCAACCAGATCAAGATCCCCACCAAAGTGGTATGGTAATCCTGTTCTGGAGGTCATGTTACTTGACCATGACGAACCTATGAAATATGAGGAAGCGATGATGAGCCCATATTCCGCAAAATGGCTTGAAGCCATGAAATCTGAGATGGGATCCATGTTTGAGAACAAGCTGTGGACTTTGATTGACCTGCCCCATGATCGGCAAGCCATAGAGAATAAATGGATCTTCAAGAAGAAGACTGGCGCTGACGGTAATCTTACTGTCTACAAAGCTCGACTTGTTGCGAAAGGTTTTCGAGAAGTTCAAGGAGTTGACTACGATGAGACCTTCTCACCCGTAGTGATGCTTAAGTCTGTCGGAATCATGTTATCAATTGTCGCATTTTATGATTATGAAATTTGGCAAATGGATGTCAAAACTGCATTCCTTAATGGATATCTTAAAGAAGAGTTGTATATGATGCAACCGTAAGGTTTTGTCGATCCAAAAGGTGCTAACAAAGTGCAAGCTCCAGATCCATTTATGGACTGGTGCAAGCATCTCAGAGTTGGAATATACGCTGTGATAGTGTGATCAAAGCATATGGTTTTATACAGACTTTTGGAGAAGCCTGTGTTTACAAGAAAGTGAGTGGGAGCTTTGTAGCATTTATGATATTATATGTGGATGACATATTGTTAATCGGAAATGATACTGAATTTCTGAATAGCATAAAGGATACTTGAATAAGAATTTTTCAATGAAAGACCTCGGTGAAGCTGCTTATATATTGGGCATCAAGATCTATAGAGATAGATCAAAACGCTTAATTGGACTTTCAAAAAGCACATACCTTGATAAAGTTTTGAAAAAGGTCAAAATGGATCAAGCAAAGAAAGGGTTCTTGCCTGTGTTACAAGGTGTGAAGTTGAGTCAGACTCAATGCCCGATCACTGCAGAAGATAGAGAGAAAATGAAAGTCATTCCCTATGCTTCAGCCATAGGTTCTATCATGTATGCAATGCTGTGTACCAGACCTGATGTGTGCCTTGCTATTAGTTTAGCAGGGAGGTACCAAAGTAATCCAGGAGTGGATCACCGGACAGCAGTCAAGAACATCCTGAAATACCTGAAAAGGACTAAGGATATGTTTCTCGTTTATGGAGGTGACAAAGAGCTCGTCGTAAATGGTTACGTCGATGCAAGCTTTGACACTGATCCGTATGACTATAAGTCACAAACCGGATACATATTTTTATTAAATGGTGGACTTATCAGTTGGTGCAGTTCTAAGCAGAGCGTCGTGGCGGGATCTACGTGTGAAGTGGAATACATAGCTGCTTCAGAAGCAGCAAATGGAGTCTGGATGAAGGAGTTCATATCCGATCTAGGTGTAATACCTAGTGCATCGGGTCCAATGAAAATGTTTTGTGACAATACTGGTGCAATTGCCTTGGCAAAGGAATCTAGATTTCACAAGAGAACCAAAAACATCAAGAGACACTTCAATTCCATCCGTTATCAAGTCAAGGAGGGACACATAGAGATTTGCATGATACATACGAATCTGAATGTTACAGACCCGTTGACTAAGTCTCTCTCACGAGCAAAACATGATCATCACCAAGACTCCATGGGTGTTAGAATCATTACTGTGTAATCTAGATTATTGACTCTAGTGCAAGTGGGAGACTGAAGGAAATATGTGAGGGAGTCCTGGACTAAGGGGTCCTCAGGCATCCGACCTGATGGACATGGGCCGGACTGATGGGCTATGAAGATACAAGACCGAAGACTCTCACCCGTGTCCAGATGGGACTCTCCTTGGCATGGATGGCAAGTTTGGTGTTCGGATATGAAGATTCCTTTCTCTGTAACCGACTTTGTATAACCCTAGTCCCCTTCGGTGTCTATATAAACCAGAGGGTTTAGTCCATAGAGGCACATACAATCATTATCACATAGGCTAGACTTCTAGGGTTTTAGCCAGTAAGATCTCGAGGTAGATCAACTCTTGTAATACTCATATTCATCAAGATCAATCAAGCAGGAAGTAGGGTATTACCTCCATAGAGAGGGCTCGAACCTGGGTAAACATCGTGTCCCCTGTCTCCTATTACCATCAACCTTAGACGCACAGTTCGGGACCCCCTACCCGAGATCCGCCGGTTTTGACACCGACATTGGTGCTTTCATTGAGAGTTCTGTTGTGTCATCATCAGAAGGTTCGATGGCTCCGTCCATCATCTACAACAACGCTGCCCGGGGGGATGTCTTTCTCCCTAGCCAGATCTTCGTATTCGGCGGCTTCGCACTGCGGGCCAACTCGCTTGGCCATCTAGAGCAGATCGACAGCTACGCCTCTGGCCGTCAGGTCAGGTTTGGAAGCTTGAACTACGTTGCTAAAATCGGCGGAGACTTGATCTTCGACGGATTTGAGCCCACGGTAGCCGCTCCCTGCCACCTCGATGAACATGACCTAAACCTGTCATCGGACCATACCCAGGAGATTGTGCCTATAAGCGCTCTGGCCCTAGATCCGGAGCAGCTTGCGCCATCCGAAGACGGGAAGCTTAACCCCGTCAGGGAAGCCGCAGACTCAGCGGCGTTGGAGCCACACACAGACCCAACCTCGAGCAGGGTCTGTGTCACCGGATCCCCGGATTCATCTTCGGCCACTGGTTCCGAACTACGTGCATCTGCGTCCGCCGAGCCTTACCAGGCGCCGATCATCGAATTCAGTTCCGCGGACATCTTCCGGCACTCACCTTTAGGCGATGTGCTAAACTCATTAAAAACCCTCTCTTTACCAGGGGACTCACAACCAAATTATATCCGGTTTGAACTGGGGGCTGATGACGGGGAATTTCGCTTCCCACCCACCTCCCACTTAATAGCCACTGTCGAAGATCTAACCAACATGCTCGACTATGACTCCGGAGATATCGACGGCATGGACGACGATGCCGAAGAGGAGCAGGCCCAAAACCCGCCATTTACCGGCACTGGACGGCCACCTCCTCCTACGACGTATACATGGTGGACACACCCAAAGAAGTTAACGGCGATGACAAAGAATACCCGATGGAAGATAAACCTCCTGAGATACAGCCAAAGCGCCGACGACAGCGGTGCCGCTCTAAGTCACACCGTGAAAAAGACAGCAATACCGGCACAGGAGAAAACAATACTCTAGACGATGCCAGAGACAATGAAGACCCCATTGAGCCAACTTCTGAACAGGACAAATGGGAAGATGGGCGAGTCAGCCCTGATGAACATGCCGTGCACGAAGAATCGGAGGACACTAATTATCTTCCACTCTCCGAGGATGAGGTGAGCCTTGGCAACAAGGATTTTATCGTGCCTGAGGAACCTCTCAAGCAGGAGCGCTTTAAGCGCCGGCTAATAGCCACCGCAAGGAGCCTGAAAAAGAAGCAGCAATAGCTTCGAGCTGATCAAGATCTGCTCAATGATAGATGGAATAACGTCCTGGCAGCTGAGTAATACGTCCTCGAGCGACCACTCAAAAGTTACCCAAAGCGCAAATTACTATCTCAATTTGATGACGAGGTGTTGGAGCCCGTACCATCAGTGCACAATGCGACTGACCGACCACCACGTGGTCGGGACAAAGCAGCAACCCAAGCCGAACACCAGCCCGTACTACCTCGCTGTAAAGGCAGGGATAAAACAACTCAGGCATATACATACGACCTTCGGTAGGACCTGGACAGTAAGCAGGACATACCAGATCGATCTACGGATCGCGGGGGCATGCCCTGACACGCGATGACGGCTATCTATTTGGACGTGACAAGCCTAATCACGCCCGGTCCGAATGCTGCAGACGGACTCCATCCGAGCTACGTCGCGATATGGCCCGATATAGAGGCGCCGCACACCCTCTTTACTTCACTGATGAAGTAATGGGGCATGAATTCCCTGAAGGGTTTAAACCCGTGAACATCGAATCATACGATGGAACAACAAATCCCGCGGTATGGATTGAAGATTTTCTTCTCCATATTCATATGGCCCGCGGTGATGACCTTCACGCCATCAAATACCTCCCGCTAAAACTCAAAGGGCCAGCTCGGCACTGGTTAAACAGTCTGCCTGAAAACTCTATTGGCAGTTGGGAGGACTTGGAAGACGCCTTCCGCGACAACTTCCAAGGTACATACGTACGACCTCCGGATGCTGATGACTTAAGTCACATAGTTCAACAGCCCGAAGAGTCAGCCAGGAAATTCTGGACCAGGTTCCTAACTAAAAAGAACCAAATCGTCGACTGTCCAGATGCCGAAGCCCTAGTGGCCTTTAAGCATAGCATCTGCAACGAATGGCTCGCCCGTCACCTCGGCCAAGAAAAGCCGAAGTCCATGGCAGCCCTCATGGCACTCATGACCCGTTTTTGTGCGGGCGAGGATAGTGGATAGCCAATAGCAAAAACACTACAAGCGAGGCTGGCACCTCTGAGAGCAAAAACAACAACGGCAAGCCCCGACGCAACAAGCACAAGCATCGAAGCAACGGTGACAATACCGACGACACGACGGTCAATGCCGGATTCAGTGGATCCAAGTCCGGTCAGCGGAAGAAGCCATATAAAAGAAACAATCCAGGCCCATCTAGCTTGGACCGCATACTCGATCGTCCATGCCAGATCCATGGCACCCCAGACAAACCAACCAATCATACCAACTGGGACTGTTGGGTTTTTAAACAAGCTGTCAAATTAAATGCCGAGAACAAGGAGAAGGGGTCACAAAGCGAGGACGATGACGAGGAGTCCCGTCCATCGAACACAGGGGGACAGAAGAAGTCCCCCCAAGTTAAAAAAGTGAACATGATATACGCTACCCATATCCCCAAGAGGGAGTGCAAATGCGCGCTCAGGGACATCTACACGATGGAGCCAGTCGCCCCAAAGTTCAACCCATGATCTTCCTGCCCGATCACTTTCGATCGTAGGGACCATCCGACCAGTATCCGTCATGGCGGGTCAGCCGCACTAGTTCTTGACCCAATAATTGATGGATTCCATCTCACGCGAGTCCTCGTGGATGGTGGCAGCAGCCTGAACCTGCTCTATCAGGATGTGATGCGCAAAATGGGTATTAATACCTCAAGGATCAAGCCCACAAAGACTACCTTTAAAGGAGTCATACTAGGTGTAGAGGCCCGCTGTACGGGCTCAATCACACTAGAGGTTGTCTTCGGACCCCGGACAACTTTCGAAGCGAAGAGTTGATCTTCGATATCGGACCTTTCCGCAGTGGCTATCACGCACTGCTGGGACGAACCGCATTTGCTTGATTCAATGCGGTGCCACACTATGCTTATCTCAAGCTCAATATGCCCAGAGCACGCGGCGTCATGACAGTCAATGGAAACACGGAACATTCCCTCCGTACCGAGGAGCACACCGCTGCTTTAGCAACAGAAGTACAGAGCGACCTCTTCAAGCAGAACCTTAATTCGCTTGGCGAGCTCCCGGACACTGTCAAACAAGTCTGGACTACTCCGCAGCAAGATGGCCCAGCTCGTCAAGAGCTCGATTAGAAATTTGGCCTCCGTCCCAGACCCTGCCAAGTGGTGGCGTCCGTGCCGCGCGTACATAACTACGCACTCAAAATACCATGGGCATAGACAGAGGCATAACTAGATTGTGATCCATAATACAGCTCGACCTCCCCTGGACACACATACTTTCACTTTCACCTTTTCTTTCTTTTTTCCCTTTTCAGGTTTCTTTTCCATAGACCCTTCCTGACGGCCTGATCACAAGTCCTTTCGAAAGGATAGATACACCAAGACGGCAAAAAGCACTGACGTATAAGGGAATTTCTAGGTGGTCTCTTTAATGATCACTCTACCTGTTTTCAGGACCCGCACACAGCTCTCCCTTGGTTGTGGCATATTAAATAGCCCTGTTGCTTATTGCACTACTTGTACAAATACGCTTCGACGTATTAATCAAACTATAATGGAAACAGTTTGCAGCCCAACTTCTACGACACTAGCTTGCTCTTTTGATAATCTTATCAAATCGCACCCGTACACTTTGGTACGCTTTAATCCGCCAGGAGCTTCATTGTGCCCCATAATATGGCAACAAAGTCCAAACACTTTTTACACTGTAGTTCATCACCCCAAATTTAGCATTATATGCATTGGCTCCGAATCATGTCTTTGGTTAATAGGTGGGTTGCCCGGCTCCTGTGCTTACTACCTTATGTTCCGCTATATCAGCTAGGGTAGTAAAGGGAGAACTACTGCGATTGTGTCCTAGTTTATCCGGATGAGCACCTCAGTAGAGAAAGCCGAGAACTGACTGTCATGATGCGGCGTGAGCCGGTCAGCTCTTCGGAGGTTTCAAATCTTTAGCGATTTTTCCCGCATTATGCGATGAATCAGTTCCTATCCGATCAGGTGTTTACAGCACACTAGTTCGGATATTAGGGGCTGCGCCTAAATTTTTATTGTCAAACTCCTATCGCTAAGTTAGGGTGATAAAGCCACATAGTCCAATTGCCTGGTTCGTTGCGCTAAACACCTCCTTCAAGGACCAAATTCTTGGATAAAAAGTGTTTAGATTAATCCCGAACACCCTCGTACTACCTACATGGGGGCTGAAGCCGACGACTGGCCAACTCTCAGACTTGATAAAATGGTCACACAAGAGGTAAAATTTTAAATAATAAACAACAAAGCATTATATTACATATCAGCCTTGTTTTCATCATACAGGACAGGATAACATGAATGTATTCATTCAAAAATAATGTCCTTAGCACATTGCTCCGCTACAATGCTGGATCCCTTCAGAACATCTTCAAAATACCGCTCGGGCGTGCGGTGCTCCTTGCCCGTGGGCGGTCCTTCGGTTGCGAGCTTGACGGTGTCCATCTTCGCCCATTGTATCTTTACACGGGCGAAGGCCGTCCCCGCACCTTCTATGCAGACCGACCGCTTGATGGCGTGAAGCCGAGGACATGCATTGGCCAACCGCTTCATGAGTCCGAAGTAGCTGCCGGGTATAGCTTCTGCAGGCCACAACCGGATTATTAAATCCTCCATGGCTAGTTTGGCCACCCTATGCAGCTCGACCAGCTGTTTTAGCTGGTCGCTAAAAGGCACCGGATGGTCTGGCACAAGGTATTGTGACCAGAACAGCTTCTCCATTGAGCTCCCCTCTTCGGCTCAGAAGAATTCCGCACCGTCAGAAACACTGCATGGCAGATCCGCAAATGCCCCTGGAGAACTCCAAATCCGTGTTAGCAAGAGATATCTCTTCTTCACATACTTGCTCTGCATAATAAAAGCCTTACCCGCCGCAATTTTCTTGGCCTCTTGGATTTCCTGGAGGGCGCCCTGGGCTTCGACCCGAGCCTCTTGTGCACTTTGACGGGCCTTGGCAACTTCGGACTCTTGGTCCGCATTCTTATGCTCCAAGGACTCGCATTTCTTCACAGCATCCTGTAACTCCTGCTGGACCTCACCAACCCTGGCCTCGTGCTTTTCGTGGGCGACCTGTTCATCTACCGCCCTCTTCCGGGCTTCGGCCAGCGCTGCCTTGAGTGTTTCCACCTCGGACACCGCCCCTACAAATTATCATACGATCAACACAAGCAATTCATATCTTGCTATATCTGAATAGGTCATTACATACCCTGCTTGTCCGCCAGCTGCTTTTTCACTCAGCCGAGCTCTTCCTAGGCCTGCTCTAGACTCTGCCTCAATCCGGAAACTTCGGCAACATGAGAAGTCGCGGCTACCAGCGACACCTTCTTATTCACATAGACATATCTGGTTAGTCTCCTGTGAAAAAATATTTGATCCTCTGTTTGGCTCTTCTTTCCGAACACCGAACAGAGTCTCAGGGGCTACTGTCTATACTGTGACTTTCTTTTCACAAATTGCATTGCTTACCTCAAAGCCTGTTAAAAGGCTTGTGCATGCTTCAGTCAGTCCGCTCTTCACGGACCGAATCTTCTCAATCACCACACCCATGAGGGTACAGTGTTCCTCAATGATGGAAGCACTTCATAGAGCTTCCAGTATAGTATCCGGTGCCTCTGGTTGGACAGAGGTCATTGGCAGAATGGGCACACCCCCTTCCGATGAAGGAGGCTGCTTGCCGGATTCCGGAGCCGTATAGGTCTCCAGGACCATATTCGGTTGGGGGCCGAGTTGGACATGGCCCCCATCGCCAGTCTCCATGGGGATCTGCTCCCCCATGTGTCTGGCGGCCGAGATCTCGCCCTCTAACGCCGCCCTGATGGCCTCCTGCGTCTCTCCCTGGCCTGGGATCCTTCAGGGTAACACCTCAGTGTCATCCATTGCCCTAGGAGAGGAGGCCGGCGAAAGGGACCCGTTTTCCATCACCTTCGGGTCCAACGAGTTCCCGAAGACGAGGATCGCTTGAGGGCGGAAGGAGCCGGACTGCAAGCGCATGATTGTACATGTTAAAATTATGAAGTAAAGATGCTGATATATGAATGTGTCAGGGTCTTCAGATACTCACGATTCGACCAAGGGCTTATCTCGGGGGCGCCGTTCTGGGCTGCTATTGATGTCCCACGCGGAGCTATCCGCGAGGGAGGCCTTCCCCTTCTTGGATGCATCCGCTTCTAGATCTCTGGAGGCTGCCCTCTTCTTTCCCCCCTCGGGGAGGGGGGAGTTGCTTTCTTCTTCTTCCTCCTCTTCCTCCTCCTCGTCATCTTCGGGGGCAGAGGAGTGTGTTTCGGCGTCTTTGGACGCCATGTCCAAAGTACACTTGGGACGGAGGCCACCTCTGGTCCCCTTGGCCTTCTTCTCCAGCGCCTTGTAGGGCCCCAGAACCAGCATCTTCGTCAAAAGCAGGATGGCTGGTTCCTCGAGCAGCGGAGCTGGACACTGAATCCGCTCCACTTTCTTTGTCCAACCCTGAAAAAACAAATAGGGAAGTTTGTACATCCTACTTGCGTAAGCAAGTAAGGATACACCTTGAAACACGGAAAACTTATCGAACTGGCGGGATGGGCAGGTCGTGCCCACGGCCCTCGGTCGTCTTCGGCCATGTCTCGTTGGCCTTGAAGAGCACCTTCCAGATATCTTCATGCGTAGTTCCGAAGAACCGTTGCAAGGTCTTGTGCTCAGCCGGATCGAACTCCCATAGGTGGCAAGCCCGGCTCTGGCATGGAAGGATCCGACGAACTAGCATCACCTGAATCACAGCGACAAGCTTGACATTCTTGTCCATCATGCTCCTGATGCGCGTCTGAAGCGCTGTCAGATCGTCTGACGAGGACCAGTCTAGGCCCTTCTCTTGCCAGGAGGTAAGCCGCATTGGGGCCCCCGGATTTGAATTCGGGAGCCGCGGCCCAGGTAGTGTCACGGGTCTCTGTGATGTAGAACCACAACTTCTGCCACCCCTTGACGGTCTCCACGAAGGTGTCTTTGGGCCACGGGACGTTGGACATTTTGCTCACCATGGAGCCTCCGCACTCTGCGTGTTCGCCGCCCACCACCTTCGGCTTCACATTGAAGGTCTTTAGCCACAATCCGAAGTGGGGTGGGGTGCGGAGGAACGCCTCACAAATGACGATGAACGCCAAGATAGTGAGGAAGAAATTTGGGGCTAGATCATGGAAATCCAGCCCATAGTAGAACATGAGCCTGCGGACGAAGGGCTGGAGTGGAAATCCCAGCTCGCGGACAAAGTGGAGGATGAAAACTACCCTCTCATGGGGCTTCGGGGTAGGGACAATCTGTCCCTCGGTCGGAAGCCGATGGGCGACCTCCTTGGCCAAATATCCAGCCTCCCGAAGCTGGGTGATGTCCTTCTCCTTGACGGTGGAGGCTATCCACTTGCCCTGCGCTCCGGACATGGTCGGAGTGCTTCCTTGAGGCAGAAAAGATGATAACTTGGGCGCTAGAGCTCGAGAGTGGGTAGGCGGAAAGAGAGAAGGCGTGGGTGAAAGATGTGAATCCTTATCTCCTTATAAAGGTAGTGAATATCAAGCGCCTCCCCACTCGCCATAAAACTAGCCTATTCCCCAGGGGTTGTGCTGGTGGCACGGTTGGATTACCCATACCCGTATTGATGAGAATCCTGCAATAAGGGGACACGATCCCTGCTTTGACAAGACGTGCCAATAAAACCGCATCTCGAAATATGGAGCGGCATGCCGAAAAATAGTTCGAAATAAAAACAGGGCAGGGACGTGATATCACGTTACGAAAAAGTTGACAGCAGATTGGACTCGTGAAACATTATACTCTCTGCGGTGGTGTGTGGTACTTGTTTTGTAGATCCAGACACGTTCGTGGTGTTCGAAGACTATGTTGGAGTAATCAGAGGAGGAACCCTCCTTGCAATGCCGAAGACAATCTGCGCGCCGGACAACTCGTCATTGAAGCCTGGTTTAGGGGCTAATGAGGGAGTCCTGGACAAAGGGGTCCTCGGGCGTCCGGCCTGATGGACATGGGCCGGACTGATGGGCTATGAAGATACAAGACTGAAGACTCTCACCCGTGTCCGGATGGGACTCTCCTTGGCGTGGATGGCAAGTTTGGTGTTCGGATATGAACATTCCTTTCTCTGTAACCGAATTTGTATAACCCAAGTCCCCTCCGGTGTCTATATAAACCGGAGGGTTTAGTTCGTAGAGGCAGAGACAATCATTATCACATAGGCTAGACTTCTAGGGTTTTAGCCAGTAAGATCTCGAGGTAGATCAACTCTTGTAATACTCATATTCATCAAGATTGATCAAGCAGTAAGTAGGGTATTACCTCCATAGAGAGGGTCCGAACCTGGGTAAACATCGTGTCCCCTGTCTCCTATTACCATCAACCTTAGACGCATAGTTTGGGACCCCCTACCCGAGATCTGCCGGTTTAACACCAACAATATGCCCTAGAGGCAATAACAAAGTTGTTATTTATATTTCCTTATATCATGATAAATGTTTATTATTCATGCTAGAATTGTATTAACCGAAAAGTTAGTACATGTGTGAATACATAGACAAACAGAGTGTCCCTAGTATGCCTCTACTTGACTAGCTCGTTAATCAAAGATGGTTAAGTTTCCTAGCCATGGACATGTGTTGTCATTTGATGAATGGGATCACATCATTAGAGAATGATGTGATGGACTAGACCCATCCGTTAGCTTAGCACTATGATCGTTTAGTTTATGGCTATTGCTTTTTCATGACTTATACATGTTCCTATGACTATGAGATTATGCAACTCCCGGATTCCAGAGGAACACCTTGTGTGATATCAAACATCACAACGTAACTGGGTGATTATAAAGGTGATCTACAGGTGTCTCTGATGGTGTTTGTTGAGTTGGCATAGATCGAGATTAGGATTTGTCACTCCGTGTATCGGAGAGGTATCTCTGGGCCCTCTCTGTAATGCACATCACTATAAGCCTTGCAAGCAATGTGACTAATGAGTTAGTCACGGTATGATGCATTACAGAATGAGTAAAGAGACTTTCCGGTAACGAGATTGAACTAGGTATGATGATACCGACGATTGAATCTCGGGCAAGTAACATGCCAATGACAAAGGAAACAACATATGTTGTTGTGCGGTTTGACCGATAAAGTTCTTCGTAGAATATGTAGGAACCAATATGAACATCTATGTTCCGCCATTGGTTATTGCCAGGAGATGTGTCTCGGTCATGTCTACATAGTTCTCGAACCCGTAGGGTCCGCACGCTTAATGTTCGATGACGATATGTATTATGAGTTATGTGATTTGATGCACCGAAGGTTGTTCGGAGTCCCGGATGAGATAACGGACATGACGAGGAGTCTTGAAATGGTCGAGACATAAATATTCATATATTGGAAGGTTACATTCGGACACCGGAATGGTTCGGGTCGTTTCGGATAAGTTTTGGAGTACCGGAGGTTACCGGAACCCGCTCCGGGAAGTTATTGGGCCTTATGGGCCTAGTGGTGGAAGAGAGGAGGCAGGCCAAGAGGTGGCGCGCTCCCCCTAGCCCAAACCGAATTGGACTAGGGCTAGGGGGGCCGGCCCCCCTTTCCTTCTCTTCTTCCTCTCCTTCCTTCTTCTCCTACTTGGACTAGGAAAGTGGGAAACCTACTCCTACTAGGAGTAGGAATCCCCCTTTAGGCGCGCCCCTCCTCCTCCTCCCCTCCTTTATATACGAGGGAGGGGCACCCCATAGACACACAAGTTGATCTTTAGCCGTGTGCGGTGCCCCCCTCCACAGTTTTGCACCTCGGTCATATTGTCATTGTGCTTAGGCGAAGCCCTGCGTTGGTAACTTCATCATCAACGTCAACACGCCATCGTGCTAACGGAACTCACCCTCGGACTCAGCTGGGTCAAGAGTACGAGGGACGTCACCGAGCTGAACGTGTGCAGATCGCGGAGATGCCGTGTGTTCGGTACTTGATCGGTTGGATTGTGAAGATGTTCGACTACATCAACCACGTTACTAAATGCTTCCGCTTTTGGTCTACGAGGGTACGTAGACACACTCTCCCCTCTCGTTGCTATGCATCTCCTAGATAGATCTTGCATGATCGTAGGATTTTTTTTGAAATACTACATTCCCCAACAGCACCACCATAACGGGTCGCCATTAAGCTATCAGGTCCGGTTTTGGATCCGATAACCCGCTAACAGCCACGACCAATGCCGATTTTCCACGTGTAAAATTCTCATTGGCTGACGGAACCATGTGTCAGCTCAGCGTTGGCACATGTGTCACTCATCCAATGGGCGAGATGTGCCTATGATATGTTGACATGTGGACCGGCCCAAAAGTGGCCCATAAAGATTAAATGGGCCGGCCCAACTAAAGGCCCACATGATTTAGCGGATCATAATGGGCCGGCCTAGGTAAAGGCCCACAAGATTTTGCAGACCATAATGGGCCGGCCCAGCTAAAGGCCCAACATTCTCAGTTAAGGTCCATATGGCTAGTGTTAAATCAGCTCGTCAATGGCCCGTCCTAAACTTGTCATCATCGCGGCCCATGGTCACTTCTGGCCTGTTAACAGTCCGCTAAGTATTTGGGCCGAATTACGGCCCGGTGTGTTTCTGGCCTGTTAAAGGTCCTGCTTCATTTGGCCCATTTATAGGCCATTGAAACTTTCGTCCCATAAACGACCGTGAAGGATATAGGTCATATTCGGCCATGTCTGACACTCGGCCTGCTATAGGCACACTATATATTTGGAACACTTTCAGCCTGTTGTGACTTTTGGCCTGTTAACGTCGGATGAAATCCATGGGCCATATGTGGCCCAACGTCACATCGGGCCTACTAACGGCCCATATAAAAATGACACTAATCAAGCCCGACCGAACTTCCGGCCTATTAAAGGCCCGTGTAGTAGGTCGGCGCATTTACGGCCCATCTGAATTTCGGCCTGTGGACAATCCACATTGTAAATGGGCCATCATTTCGGCCTGCTAAGACTAGTGGGTTATTTGGTACAATTAGGACCCAATCTTACTTTCGGCCTATTAAAGGCCCATGTTTTTATGGGCTTGAGATATTTACACCAGTAAACGACCTATTATTACTAAGGGCCCAAATTATGTTTAGGCCTGTTAAAGGCCCACTATGGGCACATGCCTACCAGAAAAATATGAAAGCTTATGCTGATTTAGGCCCAGATATTTTAGTGGGCTATATGCAAATTTCAGCCCAGAATCGTTTTTAGCCCAATTGGAATGGGCCCGACGAATGTTGGCATGTTAGGCTCCTACGAAGCTTTCGGATGAATACATTACTAAGACAAACGTACATTATACAAAAATAGCATCGTAATTACTGCAGCCTTTGGCAGCATCATAAATGTTGTATCACAACAAAATAAATTCCAACCATACAACAAAAGGCCTGTTGGCATAAAGTTTACAATCCTTGCAGATAAAAGCACCATCAGATGTATAGAAGCACAGATCATTTGACCTGAGTGCTAATGTTTCAGGCTGTAGAATCTGATGGAGCAGCACGATCTTCCCCTTTTCCGCCATTTCTCTTGAACAACGAAGCAAATGTCTGATAGTCTGGTTTCAAAACCATTCATATCTTCACGACATTTGTCAACCACTATTCTTCTTTCTGAAATAACGTCCATTAGGGATTGGACTTGTGTCTAGAGCACAGATATACCACTCTGCCTAGACGGAAGATTTTGTTCAATAGGTGATTTGGACGAGGTTACCTGGACAACCAAGCCAGAATTACGCAGGAAGGTGATTTTTTGCACTGTTAGTGGAGAGATACTGACACGCTGCAACAAGAGGTGACATTGTGCGTGTGGTAGCCTCGTCATCTTCAGGTGGTTGTGGCTATTCAATAATTTGTTCCATAGCTTGCTGAAAGTTTCAACTTGTAGATTAGTGTACCAGATAAGTTACTAATGAGACAAAAACAAACAAAGTATGTTTCACGTTTATACATAACTTATTTTGGTGAACTACTGTAATACATTAGCATGTATTGTAGTGCCAACTACATAATAAAATCAGTTTCGGAACATATGTCCATGTAGAATGCCTACTGTATTGTCTATTTCCTCACATTCATTGACATCTAAGGATAAAGAGACATGGTTTAAACTAGGATGAACGTACTATGACATCATTCATATCATGGGCAAACAGATATAAAACAAACATGCTATTGTATCATTGTCTGTGCACGTGAACATCACAACTAGATTACAGATCAAGACCAAAAGAATATCCTCCATCTCTTTTAAACCATGTAAGGTGAAATGATACGTTAAGACAACTGTGTATAAAAGTGAACAGAGTAACTGACATTGGCTGCAAACCAAGCAGTTAAATGAACACATCACAGTACCAATTAGTTCAAAGGCAGGAGGACTAAGGACTTACAACAGCGGCTTGAACTGGTGTGCTCATGCCCTTCATCTTGCTGGTGTGGCAATCCTTGAAGATTTGCACTGCATTTGGTTAAGGTTCTTTTTGGTCCGCATGGGCTTTCCTCTGTATTTGGAACAAGTCAATATAGATACGATAATATGGCACAGAAAAAGAAGAAACCAGCAGCTATTTACAAGAGCCTCGCAGTGTGCAATATACCTACGAGATCCTGTTCTCTGTTGGAATTTCACTTTAGAACGGTGTGTCTTGTTCTTCAAATAGTTAGCCTATAAGAAGATACACTTGTAAGGCACATACATAAATACAAGTTCAATATGTGGTCTGATCAAATACATATACCCTACCTGATACTTTGGATCAGACCAGTGTTTAACAAGGGCTGTCTAGTCTTCATATATAATATATTCCACTAGAGATGTTTGGGCGATTTCATTGTTAGCCTTGCCTTTAAAGTGATATTTTCTAAGGTGGTACCGATACTGTCGCAGATCATACTGAAAAACATGAGTGCATGCTTATTTAGTTGCACCATCTTTCGGATCCAACTTGAACCTCATCGATTGAAAAAAGAATGTGATTCTTATTAGGAGGATTCTAGAAAGTATGGCACAGAGCAAGACAATATTACAAATTGCGATGAATAACATTACTTGCGGATAAATGGTCAAGGAAGGTGTTAAATTGGGTATTGTCTTTCTCATTCCTATACTGGATCCACGTTGGGAGGATACGTGCATGACACCTAACAACAATGGCTGCCTCTGATACGAACTTGGCTGACTCTGTAGCATCACGTGGCCTTTTTAAACCTGCCTCAAAATGGATCTCCATTCTTCCTCCTTTAGATTTTGTTAATCTGTCAAGCATTATCCATGATGTTTGTTTCCGCTTGCGCCATGGTGCTAGTTCAACAACGAATATGGAAAGTGTTAGTGCACATCAAACTGTGAGAGCACATATAAAGGACCATGCAACTGCAACTTGACTCGATCAAGTACCGTCTTGGTGTTGATGCTCATGAGGTTCATCTGATCTTGCCAAGTCCTGTTGTGTCAGCAGTGCTTCCAAAGTAGTGTTAGGTGTGAAGGCAGCTTGGGAACTAGCCAGTTCCAGAGCAAACAAACGAGTAACTCGTTGAGATGCTGGTACAGTTGAAGTGGATGCTGCAGCTGGTGGAGTAGGTGATACTGTGTTTGTAGATTTAGCCGGTGGACTTGGACCTTCTATTGCACTATAAGTACCAGCAGAATCACAAGGGCAGATCCTTTTCTGTTTCACCCAACGAGTAACACCATTCCCTACTATATTCTTTTCCTTGCTCTTTTTTGACTTTGCCATGTCAAGCCGTACCCACAACACAAAAGAATAAAATTGCTCTTCAGAACTCATTGATGCATGATACAAACAGGCAATACTTTGATGTAAGACGTATGAGGATGGAATATGTAAGAAAAACAGGACGGCGTGACATATTCACAGCTACAATGTGTAAACTAAGCAGAAGGATTTTCAAGAAAATAGAAGTAATGCAAGCTAGACAACATATGAAAGATGCAACCAATATCACTCTGCCTAGTTAAAAGTGTCTTGTCATAAGTGGCATTTCGAAAAATTAGAAGCATTACAACATAGAAATCAATGCAAGATGCAACCACTATCAAACTACCATGTTAAAAGCGTCCAATCATGAGTGACTGATGCGGGATACACAACAGTAGTACTTTGATGTAAGAACATGGTATGATTGATAGATGCAGTGTATTCTAGACACAGAAAGGCATGTCATATGAACATGTATAACATATAAACTCAGCAGGTGCAATTTAATCAAAATAGAAGAAATACACGCTAGACAACATATGCAACATGAAACCAATTATCACACTGTCAACTTAGAGCAAGCACATGCGATGGTGGTGTACGGGAGATGAACTCATCATCTAGACTTGGGACTTCAACTTCATTAGCAGTAGGGGTGGCAAATCTAGAGAGTCTCTGTTTGCGTCGGTCCGGAGGACCACCAACATCCCCTAACTTACTCTTTTCCTTCCTATTTTCTGATATTTCCTTATGAAGTCAAAACCGAAAGAAGATGAATAAAATTAGCTCTGGATAACTGGTTGATGCATCATACAGACGAACACTACTTTGATGTAAGGCAAGCGCAGGATAGGAGGATAGAATATATACAAAAAAGACAACATTGCATATTCAGACGTACGATAGGAGGATGGAATATGTATGAAAAACAGTAAGAAGAAGGCATTTCAACAAAATTAGAAGAAATGAAAGCTAGGCACCATATGAACATACAACCAATATCACTCTATCACGTAAAAAGTGTCTCGTCGTAAGTGCCATTTCAAGAAATTAGAAGCAGTACAAGCTAGAAGACAATGCAAGATGCAACCTACATCACACTCCCAAGTTAAATGTGTCTTATGGGTAAGTGATCGTTGCAAGTATAAGTTGTAAGCTATGTAGATGCAATTCAACAAAATCAGAAGCAATACAAACTAGACATCATACGGAACACGCAACCACATATAACAATTCCAAGTTAGAGCAAGCACATGTGATGGTGGAGTAGGGGAGATGTGCTCATCATCTACACGTATGTTCTAGAAATAGGAACAGATGTCATATTCACAAGCATTATGTGTAAAGTAAGCAGATGTAATTCAACAAAGTTAGAAGCAATACAAGCTAGACATCATACGCAACATGCAATCACATATAATAGTGCCAAGTTAGAGCAAGCACCTATGATGGTGGAGTAGGGGAGATGTGCTCATCATCTACACAGCTACGTTGACTGTCCAGCCTTGTGTTGTCTTGCGAATCTTGTTGGTAGGATGGGGGAGTAGAATCTATAGAGACCCTTTGTTTGAGTTGCTCTGAAGGACCACCACCATCCACTGCCGGACTAATTTCCTTCAGCTATATTGATTTTGCATTGTGAAGTCAAACTGATAAGAAAAAGGAATGAAATTCGCTCTCCAGAACTCATTCATGCATGATACTGATGAACACTACTTGGATGAAAGGCAAACACATGATACGAGGATGGAATATGTACGAAAAATAGGACAACATGACATATTCACACCTATGATGTGGTAACTAAGCAGAAGGCATTTCAACAAATTAGAAGGACTGCAAGCTAGAAACCATATGAAAGGTGCAACCAATATCACTCTGCCAAGTTCAAACTATCTGGCGTTTCAACAAATTAGAAGTAGTACATGCTATAAATCATATGCAAACCACAACCAATATCACAGTGGCAACTTAAAGGTGCCTTATCATAAGTGACTGTTGCGGGATATGCAAGAACAATAGTCCGATGTAAGAACATGGTGTGATCAAATATAGTATGTTCTAGAAACAGGAACACATGTCATATTCACAGGCATTATGTGTAAAGTAAGTAGATGCAATTCAACAAAGTTAGAAGCAATACAAGCTAGACATCATACGCAACATGCAACCACATATAATAGTGCCAAGTTAGAGCAAGCACCTGTGATAGTGGAGTAGGGGAGATGTGCTCATCATCTACACAACTACGTTGGCTGTCTAGCCTTGCGTTGTCTTGCGAATCTTGTTGGGAGGATGGCGGAGTAGAATTTGTGGAGACCCTCCATTTCAGTTGTTCGTAAGGACCACCATCTTCCAATGCATTACCAATTTCCTTCTGCTTTATTGACTTTGCATTGTAAGGTCAAACCGACAAGAAAAAGGAATAAAATTTGCTCTTGAGAACTCATTCATGCATGATACTGACGAACACTACTATGATGAAAGGCAAAGTCATGATACGAGGATGGAATATGTACAGAAAACTGGATGGCTTGACATATTCACACCTATGATGTGGTAACTAAGCAGAAGGCACTTCAACAAATTAGAAGCACTGCAAGATAGACACCATATGGAAGGTGCAATCAATATCACTCTGCCAAGTTAAAACTATCTCATCATAGGTGGCGTTCATCAAACTAGAAGCACTACATGCTAGAAATCATATTCAAGACTTAAACCATTATCACACTGCCAACTTAAAGGTGCCCCATCATATGTGAGTGATGCAGGATACACAAGAAGAGTAGTTTCATGTAAGAACATGTTGTGATAGACACATATAGTATGTACCAAAAACAGGAAAGCGTGTCATATTCACATGTATCATGTGTAAGCTAAGCAGATGCAGTTTACACTAATTAGGAGCAATACAAGCTAGACACCATATGCAACATGTAACCAGATATCACACTTCCAAGTTAGAGCAAAAACCTTGGATGATGGAGTAGGGGAGCAGAGACTTGGAACTTGTAATGCACTAGCAGTACAAGGAGAATCCGTACAGATGCTCCGTTTACGTTGCTGCAGAGGACCACCTTCATCGCCTTCCTTACTCTTTTCCTTCCGCTTTTTTGATTTTGCCTTGTCAAGTCAAACCCATAAGAAAAAGGAATAAAATTTGCTCTTCAGAACTCATTGATGCATGATACTGACAAACACTACTTTCATGTAAAGCAGCTGCATGATAGGAGGATGGAATATGTATGAAAAACAGGACGACATGACATATTGACATGTATGATGTATAAAGTGTAAACTAAGAACAAGGTGTTTGAACTAGTTAGAAGCAATGCAAGCTAGAAACCATATGAAAGATGAAACCAATATCACTCTGCCAAATTAAAAGGGTGGCCTAACAAATGTATTTGACCAAATTAGAAGCAATACATAGCAACATGCTAGAAATAATATGCAATATGCAACAAATAAAGATGTATCATCATAAGTGATTGATGCAAGGTACAGAAGAGAGGTAGTTTCATGTAAGAACATGGTTAACACATAGATGTAGTGTGTACCAAAAATAGGAAGGCATGTCATATTCACAGGTATAATGTGTAAACTAAGAAGATGCAATTTACCCTAATTAGAAGCATTACAAGCTAGACACCGTATGCAACATGCAACCACATATCACACTGCGAAGTTAGAGCAAGCACCTGCGATGGTGGTGTAGGGGAAGTGCGGTCTTCAAGTATAGAGCTACGTTCAATATCTTCATTTAGGCTTGCTGTTTCTTGAGAATCATGTGGAGAGGATGAAAGTGCACACTTTATAAGAGTAGCGCGTCTCATACTAACCCACGGGCGTGACTGTCTCATCATAAGCGATAGATGCAGGATACACAAGAACAGTAGTTTGACGTAAGAACATGGTGTGGTAGGCAGATGTAGTATGTACCAAAAACAGGAAGGCGTGTCATATTCACATGTATAATGTGTAAGCTCAGGAGATGCAATTTAACAAATTAGGAGCAATACAAGCTAGGCACCATATGCAACATGCAACCAGATATCACACTGCCATGTTAGAGGAAGCACCTGGGGTTATGGAGTAGGGGAGATGAGATTTGGAACTTGCATTGTAGTAGGAGTAGTAGGAGAATCTGCAGAGATCATCTTTTTTGGTTGCTCCAGAGGACCACCATCATTCCGTGCCTTCGTCCTTTTAGATTTTGCCTTGTCAAGTAAACACACAAGAAAAATGAATGAAATTCACACTTCCAAATTCGTTGATGCATGATACTGATGAACACAACTTTTATGTATGGCAACCACATTGTAGGAGGATGGAATATGTATGAAAAACGCTAAGCAGAAGGCATTTCAACAAATTGGAAGCAATGCAATCTAGACACCATATGAAAGATCCAACCAAAATCACTCTACCAAGTTAGATGTGTCTTATTATAAGTGGCACTTCAACAAATAAGAGGCAATACATGTTTTAAATGATATGCAAGATGCAACCAATATTACAATGTCAACTTGAAGGTGTCTCGTCGGAAGTGATTGATGAGGGATACACAAGAAAAGTAGTTTGATGTAAGAACATGGTTAAAAGAAAGACATAATATGTACCAAAAACAGGAAGGCATGTCATATTCACAGGTATAATGTGTTAACTAAGCAGATGCAATTTACCCTAATTAGAAGCATTACAAGGTAGACACCATATGCAACATGCAACCACATATCACACTACCAAGTAAGAGAAAGACTTGCGATGGTGGTGTGGGGGGAATTGCAGTCATCAACTAGAGGGCTACGTTGACTATCTTCATTTAGCCTTGCTGTTTCTTGAGAATCATGTGGGGAGGATGACACTGCACTCTTTAAACGAGTAGCGCGTCTCACAGCAACCCACTGGGTGACTGTCTCATCATAAGTGATTGATGAGGGATACAAAAGAGCATTAGTTTGATGTACAAACATGGTTAATAAACATATGTAGTATGTATCAAAAAAGGAAGGCATGTCATTATCAAAGGTATAATGTGTAAAGTAAGCAGATGCAAGTTAACCAAATTGAAAGCAATACAAGCTAGACACCATATGCAACATGCAACCATATTTGACAACGCGAAGTTAAAGCAAGCAACTAGGATGGTTGTGTGTGGCAATTGAGATCATCAACTGCAGAGCTACGTTTACTGTCTCCATCTACTGGCACTGCACCCTTTAGAGCGCTGAAATGCTTAGTGCTTATCTTCGAATTACACTGGAGTGACTTCTGTCTTTTCTTTTTTTGTATTCATCAACACTGCGTCAGAGTCTGAAATACCCATGCATAAAAAACAATAGTGTGAGTATGGGTGAAGTGTGTGCACAAGTAGTACAGTGTAAAGGTAGCAGATAGCAGGTCGGTGAGAAATAAATGACGGGAGACATCTGATAGCTCTACAACATGCATGGCACACGAAATTACTAGATTCTAGGATTTTGAAATATGAGCACAAGGATGGCTGGGAAATGCAGATGCCCCTCCAGCACACCACAAGGTGTGGTCCTATGATAATAACAGTTGACTGAAAACAAATAGGTCAGTCCATTTTTTCCGCACCATCCGATGTACAAAGAATGGGAAGATCGCCATGTCAATGTTACGATCTTCCTTGAAACGCCAGCGACCACTAGCAGTCCCCTGCCTCCGCCCTCTCCTCGACCTCACCGCACCGCCATGCTTGGCACCGCCCCCTTCCATCCCTTCAAGTCCCGTCGACCTCCAGATCAGGCGCAAGCAGCTCCTGCGCCCCACACCCCTATGATAGACACCGATGCGCCGCTTCCCCGGCGAACAGGCGGACTAGGTGCTTCGCGCGCCTAAGCGGGTGCTACTTCTTTTAATTGCGATTCTACTAACCCTGAATTGAAATCCAGGAAGGCTATTGACCTCTAGTAAAGGTGAAATAGTAAATGGGAGGAAACCTTGTGCATTTAGTATCACGAAGAAGATGAAGTAAGAAGCGCTCAACTAGTTTCTTTCGTGGGATGAATACGGTGCGAGAAGAGACGTAAGATTTGCATGAATAAGGGAAGAGGAGTACCTCTTTCTACTGGCAGTGCTGTGTCCTCCTTCTGTTTTTTCCAACGATCTTCTTGTGGTTCGCTGGAAATGAGAAGTTGTGGAGGACGGTGGAGCCTTGGACGAACCCATGGCCAAGTTCTTGAGTGTGTTGTGGTGGCCGTCTGTCGGCGGCGGGGAACCAGATCTGAGGCGGCGAACGACGGATAGCAGGAACAACTCCGATGCGGTGGACGGTTGCGACAGTGGAGCGGAAGCGGTGAGGCGTAGGACGGCGTGGTCGAAGTGGTTCTGGTACGGCCCACGTCGGCATCGGCATCATGGAGGCAGCTCTGCCTCGGCTTCAGCTGCTAAGTCCTTGAGGGCGTTGCGGTTGCGGTTGCATTAGACGACGACGTCGGGGTACCGGCTCCAGCGTGATGGAGGAGGGCGACGGTGGATTGGGCACGATGGGGTGGAGGACGGAGGAGGTTGGGGTTTCACGGCTGGTGGAGAGGGCGTTTTGGCACCCATAGAGTATGAATGGGGAAACGGAGGGAGGGGGAACTAAGGGGGGACAATGTTTTGGTTTGGGACATGATAACCCACAAGTATAGGGGATCATTTGTAAACTTTTTCGATAAATAAGAGTGTCAACCCCAACGAGGAGCTAAAGGTAGAACAAATATTCCCTCAAGTTCTATCGACCACCGATACAACTCTACGCACGCTTGACGTTCGCTTTACCTAGAACAAGTATGAAACTAGAAGTACTTTGTAGGTGTGATAGGAAAGGTTTGCAAGATAATAAAGAGCACGTAAATAAAATCTAGGGGCTGTTTAAATAAAGACACGACTAAGTTAGTTTTGGTAGAGAGCTTTTGTCAACAAGAAAGTTATTTTCCCTAGGCAATCGATAACAAGTACCGATAATCATTCTTGCAATTTTACATGAGGGAGAGGCATGAGCTAACATACTTTCTCTACTGGGATCATATGCACTTATGATTGGAACTCTAGCAAGCATCCGCAACTACTAAAGATCATTAAGGTTGTGAAACCCAACCATATCATTAAGTATCAAGTCCTCTTTATTCCCATACGTTATACCCCACCTACTTGGGTTTAAGTTTCTGTCACTCTCGCAACCCACCGTAAGCGAACCATGAACATATTGCAACACCCTACAGCGGGCCCCCCTCACATTTGCGCGAGAACGGAGGGCACGGTAGGATATCACCATAAATAAAATATACAATCATACCAACCAAGATCATGATTAACCCACATGACAAAACGGATCTACTCAAACATCATAGGATAACCATAGATCATTGGGAAATAATATATGGATTTGAGCACCATGTTTAAGTAGAGTTTATAGTGGGGAGAAGAGGTGTTACACCGCTGCATAGAGGGGGAGAGAGTTGGTGATGACGGTAGCAAGATTGTTGATGTAGATCACCATCCCGATCGTTGCCCCGGTGGCACTCCGGCGCCACCGGAAGCGAGGGGGAGAGAGCCCCCTACTTCTTCGTCTTCCTTGGCCTCCCCCCTAGATGGGGAGGAGAATTACCCCTCTGGTCCATGGTATCCTATGGCAGCGGAGGGGTGGGAGCTCCTCCGAGATTGGATCTCCCTCTCTGTTCTCTTCTGTTTCGCATTCCCCAGATCTGGCCGAAAACCATTTCTTATATTCGCGGAGATCCGTAACTCCGATTGAGCTAAGATTTTAACATGATTTTTTTGGATATAAGCTTCCTTGCACCCGAAGTAGAGGTCCAACCGACGTACGGGGTGGGTGTCGATGTCAAAACCGGCGGATCTCAGGTAGGGGGTCCCGAACTGTGCGTCTAGGATCGATGGTAACAGGAGACAGGGGACACGATGATTACCCAGGTTCGGGCCCTCTCTATGGAGGTAATACCCTACTTCCTGCTTGATTGATCTTGATGAATACGAGTATTACAAGAGTTGATCTACCACGAGATCGTAATGGCTAAACCCTAGAAGTCTAGCCTATGTGAGTATGGTAATGAGTATATGTGTTGTCCTTTCCAGACTATCCCCTTCGGTTTATATAGACACTGAGGGGATGTAGGGTTTACATGGAGTCGGTTACATAAGAAGGAATCTTTGGTCACCAAACTTGCCGTCCGCGCCAAGTAGAGTCCAATCCGGACACGGTGCACTCTTCGGCCTTCATGTCTTCACAGCCCATCAGTCCGGCTCATGGATAACAGGCCGGACGCCCGAGGACCCCTTAGTCCAGGACTCCCTCAGTAGCCCCTAAACCTAGCTTTCAATGACGAGGAGTCCGGCGCGCTGATTGTCTTCGGCATTGCAAGGCGGGTTCCCCTTTCTCCGAACTCCAAGATAGTCTTCGGATGCGATGATAGTATCTTGACTTGTTACGCACACCATACACAACCGCAGAGGGAATATAATATTTGCACGAATCTAATCTGTTGACAACTTTTTTCCAACACAACATCACGTCTGTCCGGTTATAATTTCGAACCATTTTTCTTATGCCATTCCACACTTCCAGACGCGGTTGCTATTGGCACGTCTTGTCGAAATAGAGATCGTGCCCCCCTTATTGCGGGATTCTCATCAATGCGGGCATGGGTAACTCAACCGTGCCGTTTATACAGCCCTAGGGAACAGGCGAATCCTAAGGCGAGTGAGGAGGCGTTTAATATTTGCTGCCTTTATAAGGGGATAAGGATTCCCTCTTGCTCTCCTCACGCTCTCTCTCTGTCTCCGCCTTACCGATCTCAAGCTCCAGCGCCCAAGTTCTCACCTCCTTTCCACCCAAGCAACCATGTCCGGATCTGGTGGTCAGGGCAAGTGGATGGTCTCCTCCGTTAAGGACGAGGACATTACCAAGCTCCGGGCGGCCGGATATTTGGCGAAGGAGATCGCCCGTCGTCTGCCAGCCGAGGGACAAGTCGTCCCCACGCCGGAGCCTATAGAGAGGGTAGTATTCATCCGCCCATTTCTTCCGCGGGCTAGGGTTTCCACTCCACCCTCTCATCCACGGGTTGATGTACTACTACGGGATAGATTTCCTTGATCCGTCCCCGAATTCCTTCCTCAACATCTTGGTGTTTATCGTGGTGTGCGAGGCCTTTCTCCGCATCCATCCCCACTTCGGGCTATGGCTCAAAGTCTTCAATGTGAAGCCGAATGTGGTGGATGGCCAGCACGCAGAGTGCGGAGGGGCCATGGTGAGCAAGCTATCCAATGTCTCCTGGCCCAAAGGCACCTTTGTGGAGATAGTAAAGGAATGACAGAAGCAGTGGTTCTACATCACGAAAGCTCACGACGCCACTTGGGCCGCAACTACCGAATTCGGCTCCAGTGCTCCCATGCGACTCACCTCCTGGGTCAAGAAGAGTCCGGACTGGTGTTCACATGACGAGCTGATAGCGCTGCAGACGCGCATTCAAATCATGGTGACCAAAGACGTCAAGCTCGTTGATGTTATCCATGTGATGCTAATCCACTGGATTCTTCGTGCCAACGCCGAAGCCGCGCTTTATGGGAGTTCAATTCGAAGAAGCACCAGACCCTGAAAAGGCTCTTCGATACTTCTCACGAAGGGGCCTGGAAGTTGATCTTTAAGGGCAACAAGAAGCCGCCGGCCATGGACTCAGACCGTGGTCACAATTATAACCGCCCCGCCAGCGAGGTATGTTACTTTTGACGTATTCCCAACTTAAATGTTTCGAGGATGATGTCTGAGATCTTAGTATTGCTCCCTTAGGAATGGGTGGGGAGGGAGAAGCGGATCCAGTGTCCGGCTCCATTGCCCGAAGAACCAGTCATCTCGCGCTTGGCGAAGATGCTGGTACCGGCGCCATATACGGCGCCGGAGAAGAAGGCCAAGAAGAAAGCCAAGGGGCCAAGAGTGGCCCCCCGTCGCAAGGGTACTTCAGACGCGACGTCCGAAGACGACGAGGCCCATTCCTCTGTCCCTGAGGACAACGACGAGGAAGAGGAGGAGGAGGAGGAAAACAACCCTCCTCCCGAGGAGAAGAAGAAGAGGGTGGCCTCGGCACATCTAGAGGCAAAAGCGCCCAAAAGGGGAAGGGCGCTCCAGCGGTCAGACCGCGTGGTACATTGATAGTAGTCCAGAGCGTCGCCCCGTACTAGGCCCCAGGCCGCATCGTAAGTGACATGGCTTATTTATGCGCGCATCCGGCCCTTTCTTTTTATTATTCTAACATGGTTAATCCACACTATTGCAGTCCGGCCCGTGACCTTATCCAGCGATCCTCATCTGGAGGTTCGTTGGCTCCGTCGGAGATGGCGAGCATGTCACCACCGTCTACTGACTCCCCCGGGGCCAGGGACGACACCGAAGTGTTATCCTGGAGGACCGCTCCGAAGGGAGGAGTCCAGGACGTTGTCCGGGTGGCACCACAAGGCGGGACCTCTACTACCAGACACATGGGGGAGTCCATCCCCATGGAGACTGGCAAAGAGAGCCGTATCCAGTTCGGCCCTCAGCCGAATACGATTCCGGAGACCCATATGGCTCCGAAGTCAGGCGAGCAGCCCCGTTGAAGGAGGAGGGTGCGTCGCCTCCACCGGTGGCTCCTGTCCATCCAGGAGCGCCAGATGACCTGATGGGGGCGCTACGAAGTGCCTCCATTGTGGACGAGCACCGTATCCTTATGGGTGCGGTGATCGAGAAGGTTTAGTCCGCCAAGAGTGGACTGAATGAAGCCTTCAGCGGCCTATTAACAGGTTTCGAGGTAAGAAAGAGAAAAACCCCGTATAGTTCGTAGCCCCTGAGACGTTGTCCGGTGTTCGGCGAGGAGAACCGGACAGGGGATCAATCATTAATTATAAGAGGCTGACTGAATATGTATCGATAAGCAGGCATCCTTGTTGGCCGCAACCTCGCATGCTGCCGAGGTCTCTGAGCTGAAGCGGAGGCTGGAGCGGACCGAGAACGAGCTCGACGTGGTTAAGATTCGGCTCCAGGAGAAGCAAGGTGAGGAACGACTTGCTTTATGTTCAGGAAAGGATAAGCGTTGTATATTGACAACGGTATTTTGATATGTGCAGCAGCCGCGACTGAGGTCGAGGCCCTGAGGAAGGCCCTGGGTGAGGCCGAGGAGCAGGCTGTCCAGTAGCAAGCTGCCTGTAAGCAGCTAAAGGCCCGGGTCAAAGAAGTCCACCAGGAGCTCCAGGATGCGGTGAAAAAATGCGAGGCCTTGGAGCATGATGCATCGGTTCGAGGGACCGAACTCGCCAAGGCTCGTCAGAGCATGGAGACCGCACGGAATGAGGCCCAGGCCGCCCTCCAAGAGATCCAGGAGGCCAAGAACATCACAGCGGGTAAGGCATTTAAGATGCAAACCAAGTATGCGAAGAAGCAGTACCTTTTACTAACCCGGGTTCGGAGTTCCCTAGGGGCTTTTGCGGATTTGCCATGCAGTGTATCAGACGTCGTGGAATTCTATCGAGCCGAAGGAGGGGGTTCTTCGGAGAGGCTCTTCTGGTCGCAGTATGCGGCACCAGAGCATCCCGTGTCCTTCACCGATCAGCTGAAACAGCTGGTGGAGCTGCATAGGGTGGCCGAACTAGCCATTAAGGATTTGATAATCCGGTTGTGGCCAGCCGAAGCTATGCCTAGCAGCTACTTTAGACTCGTGAGGCGGATAGTGAACGCCTGTCCTTGGCTGGACGTTATCAAGCGCTCCGTCTATATTGAAGATGACCGTATGGCCTTCGCTTACTGCATTCATGTTGCCTTTGTCTTGTATTATGGGAACAAAGCTAGTTTTTGTAAAGTAATTTTATTATGCTTGGAATTGTCTCCTCCTGTACGGCCGTGTTGTGTGTAATCTGAGGGTTGGCCAGTCGTCGGCTTCTGCCCTCACGTAGATAGTATGGAGGTGTTCGGGATGGAATCTAAACAATCTTGATCCAATTACATGGTTCTTGAAGGAGTTGTTTAGCGCAATGAACAAGGCAATCAGACTTTATGGCTTTAACGCCCTCACTTAGCCATAGGAGTTTTATAATAAAGCATGGGCGCAACGCCTAGTTTAAGCCAGAGTACTGTCAGCATCTTATTGGGAAGTGCCGATCTCTCCCGTAACGCGGAAAAAATCTCCAACGATTTGTAACCTCGAGTAGCTGATCGGCTCTAGCCACATCATGACAGTTAGTTTTCTGCTTTCTCTACTGAGGTGCTCATCTGGTCAAAGCCAGGGCACAATCACAGTAGTTCTCCCTTTACTACCCCAGCCGATGGAGCGGAACATAGGGTAGCAAGCACAGGTGCCGGGCAACCCAACTATTGACCAAAGACATGATTCAGAGCCAATGCATATAATGCTAAATTCGGGGTGCCGAAGTTATATAAGAAGTGCTCGGACTGTGCTGCGTATTGTGGGGCGACAGGTAGCCCCTGGCGAATATTAAACGTAAAAGAGTGTCGATACAGCAAATAAGAAGATCGAAATAAAAACGAAGTAAGAAGCAAAAACCAGAGGAACTGGGCCACGAACCATTTTTATTATAACTGGATGGATACGTCAAGGCATATTTTGTACAGATGGTGCGAGAAGTATCCGACCATTTAACATGCCAGAATCAATAGGGCGCAGCGTGCGGGTCCTGAGAAATAAGTATAAATACCGTCAAGAAGAATTTATAAAGGTTACCCTACACACCCGTGTTGCTTGCCTCCATTGTATTTTAAAGGACTTGACATCAGGCCCGCGGAAAAAGGTGCCTGAAACAAGAAAAAGAAGTAAAAGTATGTGTGTCCGGGATCGGTCTGGCCGAATTGTAGACCCCGGGTTATCTCGTGCCTCCATCGATGTCCATGAAATTTTGAGTGCATAATTCTGTAGGCATGGTACGGATGCCACTACCTCATTGGGGCTGGGACAGAGGCCAAATTGTTAGTCGAGCTCTTGATGAGCCGCGCTGTCCTGTTGCAGTGTAGTCCGAACCCTCTTGATGGTGTCCAGGGGCTCGACAGCTAAATTATAATGCTGCTTGAGAAGGCCGCTCTGTACTTCTGCTGCTAGGACGGTGATTTGCTCCTCTGTTCGGAGGGAGCGTTCCGTATTGCCATTGACTGTTATGACGCCGCGTGGACTGGGCATCTTGAGCTTGAGATAAGCATAGTGTGGCACTGCGTTAAATCTAGCAAATGTGGTTCGTCCGAGAAGTGCGTGGTAGCCGCTGCGGAAGGAGACAGTATCGAAGATTAACTCTTCGCTTCGAAAGTTGTCCGGAGAACCAAAGACCACCTCCAGCGTGATTGACCCGTACAACGGGCCTCTACACCTGGTATGACTCCTTTAAAGGTAGTCTTTGTTGGTTTGATTCGTGAGGGATTAATGCCCATCTTCCGTACTGTATCCTGGTACAGCAGGTTGAGGCTGCTTCCACCATCCATCAGGACTCGTGTTAGGTGGAATCCGTCGATGATTGGGTCAAGGACCAGTGCGGCTGAACCGCCATGGAGGATACTAGTCGGATGATCTCGTCGATCAGAAATGACGACCATGGATTGAACTTTGGGGCGACTGGCTCTACCGCGTGGACGTCCCTGAGTGCTCGTTTGCGCTCCTTTCTAGGGATGTGCGTGGCGTATATCATGTTCACCGTTTTGACTTGGGGGGGGGGGATTTCTTCTGTCCCCCGATGTTCGGCTGCCGGGGCTCTTCATCCTCGTCCTCAGTTTGTGATCCCTTTTCTTTGTTTTCGGCATTTAACTTGCCAGTCTGTTTGAAGACCCAACAATCCCTGTTGGTATGATTGGCTTGCTTATTCGGGGTGTTGTGAATTTGGCACGGACGGTCGAGTATGCAGTCTAGGCTGGAAGGTCCTTCGTTGTTTCTTTTGTAGGGTTTCTTCCATTGGCCGGACTTGGAGCCACTGAATCCGGCATTCACTGTGGTGTCCTTGGTGTTGTCGCCATTGCTTCTGCGTTTGTGTCTATTGCGCTGAAGTTTGCCGGTGCTGTTCTTGGCCTCTGTGGGGCCTGCCTCGCTTTTTCTACGAGCCAACCAGCTGTCCTCGCCTGCGCAAAAGTGGGTCATGAGTGCCGTAAGGGCTGCCATTGACTTTGGCTTTTCTTGTCGAGGTGGCGTGCTAGCCATTCATCACAGATGCTGTGTTTGAAGGCTGCTAGGGCCTTGGCATCCGGACAGTCGACAATATGGTTCTTTTTGGTTAGGAACCTAGTCCAGAATTTTCTGGCTGATTCTCCGGGTTGTTGAACTATGTGGCTTAGGTCATTGGCATCTGGTGGCCGGACATAAGTTCCTTGGAGGTTGTCAAGGAAAGCCTCTTCCAAGTCATCCCAGCTGCCGATGGAGTTCTCAGGCAGGCTATTTAACCAGTGCCGAGCTGGTCCTTTGAGCTTCAATGGGAGGTATTTGATGGCGTGGAGGTCATCTCCTCGGGACATGTGGATGTGGAGAATGAAATCCTCGATCCATACTGCAAGATCAGTTGTGCCGTCGTATGATTCGATATTGACGGGTTTGAACCCCTCGGGGAATTCATGATCCAGTACTTCATCTATGAAGCAGAGCGGGTGTGCGGCGCCTCTATATCTGGCCGCATCGTGGCAGAGCTCTGAAGGAGTCCGTCTGCGGCATTCGGCCCGAGCGTGGTTAGGTTTGTCACGTCCGAATAGGTAGCCGTCGTCGTGCCTTGAGGCATGTCCTCGCGATCCATAGATCGATCTTGTGTGTCCTGCTCTACTTTCCAGGGTTTGTCGGAGGTCGCACATATGACTCCGGACTCTTCCGTCCCAATTTTGACGGGGTGGTGGGGTGGTCTGCTGTTTGGCCTGAGTTGCCGCTTTATCCCGGCCGCGGGGTGGCCGTTCCGCCGCCCTGTCCCGACCACGTGGTGGTCGATCCGCATTACGCGAGGGAGATATGTGCTCCGGCGCTTCCTCATCGAATTGAGGTAGCAGTCTGCGTTTAGGGTAGCTCTTGGCTAGGCGGTTGAGGCCGTATTCCTCGGCTGTTAGGACATCAGTCCATCTATCGACGAGCAGGTCTTGTTCAGCTTGAAGCTGCTGTTGTTTCTTTTTCAGGCTCCTTGCCATGGCTATGAGCTGAAGCTTAAAGCGCTCTAGCTCGAGAGGATCCTCAGGCATGATGAAGTCTTCGTTGCCAAGGCTTGTCTCCTCCTCGGAGGGTGGACAGTAACTATCATCCTCTGAGTCATCTTTTATGGCCTGTTCGTTAGGGTTGTCTTGCCTGCTGTCGTGTTCCTGTTCGGATGTAGCCCGGCCAGGGTCTTCATTGTTTTCGGTGTCGTCCAGAGTACTATTTTCCCCGGTGCCAGTGTTGCCATCCTTTGAGCGGCGGGACTTGGGGCGGTGCTTGGGCCACCGGCGCTTGGACTGTGTGTCGGAGGTTTTATTCGCATCTGGTTCTTCTTTGTCGTCGCCAGATCCTTTAGGTGTATCAACCATGTACATGTCGTACGAAGAGGTAGCCATCCAACATCCAGTGAATGGCGGGTCTTGGCCTTGCTCCTTCTCGGCATCATCATCCATACCATCGATGTCTTCGGAGCCATAGTCAAGCACGTCGGTTAAGTCATCGACGGTGGCTATGAAGTGGGTGGCGGGTGGGAAGCAAGATTCCTCATCATCCGTCTCTAGCTCGAACCGGACATAGTTCGGCTGTAAGTCCTTCTCAAAGGACAAATTCTTTAAAGATTTTAGCACATCACCCAAGGCGAGTGCTGGAAAATGTCATCGGCGCTGAACTCGAAGATCGATAACCGATCTAGCTCGGTGTCCGCGGGCGTACACAGTCCGGAACTTATAGCCGGAGACGAGTACGAAGTTCTGTTAAAGCGAATGTTGCAGGGCGTCGAATCCATGTGCGGCTCCAACACCGCAGACTCTGCGGCCTCGGATGGCTCGATCTACTTCGGCTCTAAGGCCGTTGCAGCCACAGGAACCATCTCCTGGGTGTGATCCGATGACAGATTTAAGTCACATTCATCGGGATGAGGGGGAGCGATCGCCGCGGGTTCAAATCCCTCGAAGATCAAGTCTTTATGGATATCCATGACGTAGTTCAAGCTTACGAATCTGACCTAATGGCCAGGGGCGTAGCTGTCAATCTTCTCCAGATGGCCAAGCGAGTTGGCCCGCAGTATGAAGCTGCCGAATACGAAGATCTATCTGGGGAGGAAGGTTCCTCTTTGGACAGCGTCATTACTGACGATTGAAGGGGCCATCGAACCTTTTGTCGATGGCATAGTGGAACTCTCAATGAAAGCACCAATGTCGGTGTCAAAACCGGTGGATCTCGGGTAGGGGGTCCCAAACTGTGCGTCTAAGATCGATGGTAACATGAGACAGGGGACACGATGTTTACCCAGGTTCGGGCCCTCTCTATGGAGGTAATACCCTACTTCGTGCTTGATTGATCTTGATGAATATGAGTATTACAAGATTTGATCTACCATGAGATCATAATGGCTAAACCCTAGAAGTCTGGCCTATGTGAGTATGGTAATGAGTATATGTGTTGTCCTTTCCGGACTATCCCCTTCGGTTTATATAGACACCAAGGGGATGTAGGGTTTACATGGAGTCGGTTACATAAGAAGGAATCTTCGGTCGCCAAACTTGCCGTCCACGCCAAGTAGAGTCCAATCCGGACACGGTGCAGTCTTCGGCCTTCATGTCTTCACAACCCATCAGTCCAGCCCATGGATAACAGGCCGGATGCCCGAGGACCCCTTAGTCCAGGACTCCCTTAGTGGGCACAACCCACCACCACGCGCCAGGCTCAGGGGTGGTGCGTCGGTGTCTTGTGCCCTGTGTGGGCCTCCGTTTGCGGTTATTCCAACTCCTAAAATTCACATATATTCCAAAATAATTCTCTGTGAAATTTTATTGCATTTGGACTTCATTTGATATGGATACTTTGCGATATAAAAAACATGCGGAAAACAAGAACTGGCACTGGATCAATAGGTTAGTCCAATAAATCATACAAAAGTTGCCAAAAGTACGTAATAGTTGTTTAATATTGGCATGAAACAATCAAAAATTATAGATACGATTGAGACGTATCAGGACACGCTTGTTTGAAATTTGGGGAAAGTTACAAACTTTTCCCCCATCTAAAATTTCAGACATATTGCGGGTTAGGGGTAGGACAGTAATCTCAGGTGTCCCAAATGGTTGGCGAGATAGATTTCGGCCGAGCGCATGGGTGTTTAGGGGCCCACGGAGTATGAATGCTTCTCGGAGGCGGTTGAGACAGGCGTCTTGGTGAAGTTACAAACCTACCCCGGTTTAGACCTTTGGACATCGGGCTGATAGGCTACACGGGCCAGAGTCAGGATAGTAATTTCCTACCACCAAACATTAGTATCGTGCGGTTTTGGTTGACCAGAGGCTTATTTGGCGCTTCATTCAATATTTGGGAGCAGAAGCATTAACGTTTTCGGTTCTCTTGAATTGAACTTTCAGGATTTGTCAAACTTCACAATTTTTTACTCTCGAGAATCCTAAAACTATGATTATTTTGGAATGGACGGGGTACATTTGAATATACATTGTACATGAGTATATATTAAAAAAATATGCAACTTACCTCAGTTCATGCATGGTTCCAGATATAATCTCCTTGGTTGCAAAAAAATAGATAGACATGTGTATGAATATATAGCATGTTCAAACGCACAACAAAGATTGATGCCCCCTTTTAGATCTGATTTACAAATGCCATTATCTCGGGTTCAAATAGATGAATGCACTTCCTATGAATTCGAATCTTCTAAACCCCCTTTATGTTGAATTCAACATGTATTCGATTTTGTAGCTAGCAATTGGGAATGTATCCATGTAAGTGACAAATGTATAAAGTGCTTCACACTAACAACATGGAATGCACTAATTAATGTTTATATATGAATTGCAAAAGTAATGCATTGCCTGTATTTCAAACCGCTCTCACTCTATGGATCGATAATATGAAATAAACACATGCACATGCTAGAATTCAATAGAGTATGGGTGTCTGATAGACCAATTTTCGTTCATACGCAAATTGCAAAATTCATGATCTCATCCAAAAATAATAATGCCATTTATATTTTAATTTAATGCGTATAACCGCCTTTTACACGTAGATGCACTATGCCTCGTCCTGTTCTCACAAACGCGCTATATATCTCTCTATCTAACGCATAAGTGCACACACTTTATACACATTGGCATTTCTCTTTCACACATGTTCACAATATCTCCTGGGGTGTCGGGTCTCTCTCTCTCCCTCTCACACACACACTCTCTCTCTCTCTCTCTCTCTCTCTCTCTCTCTCTGACTACTATGTACCAGTATTTTCACTAACCTCAGCTGTAAAGCACTATTTCTCTCACATGCATATATACACACGCACGATCTCTACTAGCCCTCTATACACACATATATGTGCCTACGTGTCTACCGCACGCACATTATCTTTAGGCCTCTCTCGCACACATTGCTCCCCCCACAGACACACCTCTCTCTAAGTAGTTGGAAGATATGATTCCATCATATCATTCGGTAGGATATCCCTGACTGTTAGGCTGGATGGTAATACGAGGCAAAGTTTTACCCAAGTTCGGACCCTTGCAGTTGAAGAAAAAGCCTACTCCTGGTACTGCATATTAGTGATAAGGGTGTGTACAAAGTACACGTGAATACCAGACATTGTGCGTGTGTGTGTATACTATCGACGAACTAGCCCCCAGGCTTCTATAACATACTCGGGGCCTGGGGAATATACCCCGCGGCGTAAACCGGCCGGAAGTATAACCCGGCCGGACTTGGCGGTTTACTTGAGACCCGGCTAAGACTTGACGATTCACTGGCGACCCGTTTGGACCTGGCGGTTTACGGTTCATTGGTAATCCGGCAGGCGGGTCAGAAGAGCGACAAGACCCGGTGGCCCAACGGGCGGTTCATGAAGGCCGGTTCATACTATGATGGGTCGGTTTAAGAGGAAAGGCATGAGGAATATTTACCTTACAAGGAGTTAAGACCAGGACTTGTATCCGGTTTGTATTAGAGATAGACTAGTCCTAATCCTAATAGGACTCCACATGTAAACCGTCCCTTCAACATATATAAGGAGGGGCAGGGCTCCCCAAAGAGGAGAGACAACAATCAACAATCTTAGGGCTAGACACAAAGAGGAGAGCCGGTTTACGGTGACTCCCTCGTGATGATAATGAGACCTAGCCTCAAACAGCATGTAGGGCTATTACCGGATGATGTTTCCCGGGGCCCGAAGCTGTCTAAATACTTGTCTTGCGTGTTGATCCGCCCTGCGTCTCTTGTCCCACTCAACCCCTCTCAAGCTACCACATAGATGCGTTGGCCTCGCGACTAAGTCCTGACACTAAGGACATCTGCCATGATAGTTCCACGACAGTTGGCGCCCACCGTGGGGCCTGCGCACGGTGGTGTTGAGCTCTTGGAGGGATCTCTCCTAGGGATCGAGAAGCTTGCAAATTCGTCAGATGAGGATGAGCCGACAAATTTGTTGTTTTGTGATCGGGAGCATGATTAAGTTTGGATCCGGTGTATACAAGTTTGAGATCAAGGGAAATTAGGGTTGTGTTTGCGCACCCGCCGCCGCGATCTGTGATACATCGAGACCAAGAGAAAATCGATCTTCGTTTCTGCGCCTATGCATCAAATCGCCGGGTCACCAAAAGCACAAACGCACACGCGTAATCACCCGGGCGCTCGTACGTATGGCTGTATACGTGTGCATCAAGACCCGAATCATATCAGTACATGCTGTTGCTGCTGCTATTACAAACATGGAGTGAAGATTGAAAGAAAATACTACTTCGAGCAGTAGTTCACGTGATCAAATCTCAAATTTGACTAGTACTAATCCTAGTACGGTTCTGATTCTTTATCCTATCTATGGATGGAAGCCGGCGGCCGGTTGCAAATTGTTTAATCCGATCTGATATGAAAAAAGGGGGGGCATGAGACCACGACCTGGAGGACTCGGATCGGGGATGGAAAACTGACAACGACCTGGATGAGCATGGAGACACGGGGATCGACGCAGACTCTACGGCCCCGCTGTTTCGCCTCTGTCGCTGGGCTCCGCCCACGCCGGTGCGCCTCCGAGCCGCCTCCACTAGGCCTCCTCCAGGCCGTCGGCGCGCCAAGTAGACGCTGCCGTTTCGCTCCATCTCCATGGAGCCACCTGCAAGCCGCCGATTGCCGCATCTCATTCCTGCTCTGAGCCATCCGCTATTGAGCCGCCCTGCTGCCGCTGTTACTAAAGTTGTAAGTCGCCGTGTGTTGAGCTGTTGCTCTGTATTTGCTGGGATCCGGCGCTGCCGAGCTGCTTCCATTCGACCTTGGGTTGAGCAGCCGTCGTCCAAAGGCCTTTGCCGGCTCAGCCTCGGCGGCGAACCGCCACCCTTGCCCACTTCGCGCCTGCTTCGGGTCGCCTCGTTTTCTTCTCGAATGAGTGGCCCCGTCTTCAAATCATATTAAGCCGGCCACGCTGCGCTGGAATCACTGAGCCGCTACCCCTGCTGCCGTGCGTTGAGCCGGCATTGTCGGTGTGGTCAACGGCTGCGACACACGCTGCCGTCTCCTTTACGCAGAGTGCACCCGAAGGCATACCGCAAAGCATTTGTGCTGCAAGTGCGTTACTACTGGTATTACTTATACGTGGAGATCAAGGGCCACTGCCGTGTCTTCATCATATCAAGACAAAGAAAAAGAAAGAGACCAAGGTGGAGAGGTCACATGGAGCTGCGTCCGGCATTATTCAGAATCAGCATCGACGTTCATCTGACACAATATATCAGGACAATTGTTCACTGCAAAGACATCTCCGGCACCGCGGGCCTGACCCTCGCCGCGAGCCGCCGTCGCTCTCACCCTGCGGCCTTAAGTCGCCCTGCCTCTGAGCCGCGATGCCTCGGGCTACAAGTCGCCGGCTTGAGCAGCCGTCTGCCCCCAGGTCGACTCGCGTCCGTTTCAAGCTGTTCAAGTCGCCGCCTCTCCCGTCTCAAACGCGCTGCCGTTGTAGTTGCTGAGCCGCCGCCATGGTGATGCCTCCATTTCGCTGCTGTATTGAGCCGCCGGGGCCGCGTTGAGCCGCTTCTGCCGTGTTGAGCCGCCCGGGCTATATTGAGTCGTCGGTCTGCCTGAGCCGCCTCTGTTGCGTTGAATGGATCATCCATCATCCGAACAACCAGGTGGTACCTATCTGTTTAAACTTTATTAGCATACATTGTTTTCTGTCAAAGAACAATTACTCTGGTTTGCAATGTTTTCTGATGCAGGACAATTGTTCACTACATCAAAATGACATGGTTGACTCGCCCGTCCGCACGGTTTACCGCACCTGCGATTGACTCGCCCGTTCGCGCTGGTTTACAAATGCCCGCGGCCAACTCTCCGTCCGCGCCGGTTTACAATGCCCGCGGCCGGTTCATGCGTCTGCACCGGTTTAGAACACCAGTGCTGACTCTCCTCGTCCACACCGGCTTACAACGCCGCGGACGACTCATTTGTCTGTGCCGCCTGTGATCTACGGTCATCTTTGTCGTCCGCTCCCGCGGCCTGGTCCACATCAACATACTGGGCTGCACCTGTCTGCATGAGCTGTCTATTGGGTATGAGCAAGTCACAGCTTGGGTAGCCCGGTTTTCTTTCAAATTGGAGACAAATTATCATCAACCACCGTTTGCACTGGAAGGTTCAATGGGCAGGCACACAAGTCGCCGCCACTACAGTTTTGATTAACTTCAAATCGCCAGTTGGAAGGAACAATTGGCCGAGTTGCTGACACGGCTCATATGGGATCATTTACAACTCGCCGCAGTCACCTCAACCTTCTATGGATTCACATCATGCTATCAACGCCAATGATATACAAGTTATGCCGGTTTATATCACGGACAAATATGGAGAGCCTCAAGCCAACTCCTCGAGTCACCTTTGAGACTCGGGGGCTACGATGACATGACTCAGCAAATATTGCTAGTTTCAGCAAATTTAAAAACCCCAGGACGATGGAGGGAAGGATAACCCGGTCCCGGAGGCTACTGTTATATTGATGAAGGTTTAAAGGCCGTCAGAAAATTTCCGGTTTAGAAAGTATATGACAGTTACATAATCCCGGCTCAATGAAGAAGATCTGGGTCATCGGAAAGGATTCCGGTTTAAAATCCGGCTCAAGGGAAGACAGTTTGACTGAAGCTCTCAAATATCCGGTTTACAGTCCGGTTCAAGGGAAGTCTGTTCTCCCACAAAGCTCTGAAGCGCTCAAATCTGGTTTAACAATGTCCGGTTCAAAAAGGAATTAACTTCTCACAAGTTCGGGTTTAAAGGCCGTCAGAAAATTTTCCGGCTGAAAATGAAGATTCCGGTTTAAAATCCGGTTCAAGGGAAAGATGTCTCGCACTGAAGCTCTCAATATCCGGTTCAAGATCCCGGTTCAAGAAGAATTTATCTCTTGCAAAAAGTTAAAAATTGCCAAAGAGGACCTGCTGCCATGATGCGTGGTTCAAACATAGGTATCCTGCCTTACTGGCCTGACTTATTATTGATCACATGGGGGCTTCTGCTTCATAAAACGGGGTCTTTGTTCTTTTACATCATGTGAGGTTACACAGAGTGGCTCTAAAGCAGCCTCCGGTTTACCCCTTGAGTTCGCTTTGCTAAAAGCATCGCGTTATATCACTTGGAGGATTGGTCGTGTCCGAATCAATACCATGCCTCTTGATAGGCGAAAGCCACCATATCACTTGGGGACTAGGTCATGTCTGGACCAGTCATGCCTCTTGATCGGCCTAAGGCCACAGAATCACTTGGGGGCTTGGTCGAACCCGAACCATGACCACGCCATTTGGTTGGCGTAATGCCAAAGCATCACTTGGGGACTTGTGGTCACGTCTGAACCATAGTCACGCCTCTTGATCGTCCTAAGGCCACAGAATCACTTGGGGGCTTGGTCGAACCCGAACCATGACCACGCCATTTGGTCGGCGTAATGCCAAAGCATCATTTGGGGACATGGCTGACTCGAACCATAGCTACGCCTTCTCGGGGGCTTGGTCGTGTCCGACCATGGTAATGCCTCTTGATCGGCTCAAAGCCTCATTTGCAATGGTTTTATCTTTGCCTTTTCTTGAATTCTGTTCTTTTTTGCTAAAGACCTTTTACTTCTGTTGCGTTTTTAAACTGACATTGTTAATCCGGTTCGACTGTCAATTACAAATTGGCGGAACACGGTCAAATCTTAATCCGGAGACTATCTGCCCGGTTTGATTTTATGTTACCATCTTATTATGGAGTAAACCGGCGTTCATTAACCCGGCTTGACTTTCAACTACAAGTTTTCAGTGCATGACTAATTATAATCCGGCGATTATTAACCCGGTCTGGTTTCGACTATAAGTCGCCAGTATTATATATGGTTAATCCAGTGTTTATCACAACCCGGTATGGTTTATCATAAACCGGCACAATATGGAAGGAGTTATCAGTACTCAAAATTTGGGTTATTACCTTTACTACAAAAGGTTGGTAAACCAACGATGTGATTCAATGTCACAGGTATGATATATTTCATATTTGATTATTCTTAAGTGCAGCCTTGGTTATAAACCCAAGTTATATGTTGGGAATTATGACCCGTCCGGCGGTAAACCGCCAGGACACTTTAAACTTGTTGTATGCAGAAATAGGTTGAATAAAGCATGATTATAAATCACCGACGTTTCTTAAACCAGCCTGGCTTTCGACTATATGTCGCTAGTATGATGATAAATTATCCGGTGTTTATTAAACCGGCCTGGCTTTGGACTATAAGTCACCAGTATATATTTGGATTGCGCCATTGGAATCATGCGCTTATAAATCATTGGATTATATTATTCAAATAGCCAACATGGCTGGATTTTTATGGTTATTAATATTATGATTGAGGTTTTCAAAGTCGCTTTAGCGCAATGGATATGAATATGATTTATTCTGCAATGGAAGGAATAGTCCCAAGTCGCTGCAGGCTCACGACCCGGCACTTGGGGGCTACATTATTCAAAGTTGAGATTATATCAAATATGCAAGTCTCATGTCGCTGCGAGCATGCACAATGACACTTGGGGGCTAATGCAAAGTCATTTTTTGCTCATCTTATTGAAGACCCGACTCATCATATCATAATGAGCCGGCCCTTGGGGGCTACCAATTGCTCCTGTTAACAATTCAAGTCTACATAATCATATCTACATAGTCCCTGCTCATTATTGCATAATGACCCGGCCCTTGGGGGCTACACGTTGCTGTTCAAATCTATATGATCATATTTACAAAGTCCCTGCTCATTATTGCATAATGACCTGGCCCTTGGGGGCTACATTGGTTAAAGTTTTTATGAGTATAAGGCAATTACAAGTCCCAGGTTGCTGCAAGCATAACAACCCGACACTTGGGGGCTACATATGTGGAATATTCAGTTGTGACTAGTAACTGAGATGAACAATCTGGATTTCTTCAATGTTGCAACATTTATATTGACACAAGTCTTAAGCTATCATTATGTTCTCCTCTTAAGACTTGGGGGCTACAGGTAATATGCATATAAGGAGAAATATTTTCAAAATTCTCAGTATTGAGCAAACCAGATTGACCCGGTGTCTGCAACAATCATAACCCGGCATCATCGACAATCATAAACCAGAATTACCAGTTTTTATAAACCGGCAGTTTTAGCAATGATAAACCGACAAGTTCTACATCTTCAAACTGGATGGATATTAGATGAGTATTTCAAGACCAAAATTTCTTAAGCCGGTGTTTTTTGAAGCCGACTCAAGTAGATTATTCTTCACAATATTTTTCTGTGAGAAACCAATGTCAGCAAATTGAGTATGACGCTGGCTTATTGACCTGGATTTCCTAGAAGAAGGGAATGACATGGACTTAAGGATGATCAGGTGCCGGTCTACAAGAATTCTTAACCCGGAGCACAACCTGTCAAATTTGTTCTTGTGTTTATTTTACAGGATCAGTTTAACATGGATAAATCAAAATTAAACTGGGGGCTAATGTCGGGGATATACCCCGCAGCGTAAACCGGCTGGAAGTATAAGCCGGCCGAACTTGGCGGTTTACTTGAGACCCGGCTAAGACTTGACGATTCACTGGCGAACCCTTTGGACCTGGCGGTTAACGGTTCATTGGTAATCCGGCAGGCGGGTCAGAAGAGCGACAAGACCCGGTGGCCCAATGGGCGGTTCATGAAGGTCGGTTCATACTATGATGGGTCGGTTTAAGAGGAAAGGCATGAGGAATATTTACCTTACAAGGAGTTAAGACCAGGAGTTGTATCCGATTTGTATTAGAGATAGACTAGTCCTAATCCTAATAGGACTCCACATGTAAACCGCCCCTTCAACATATATAAGGAGGGGCAGGGCTCCCCAAAGAGGAGAGACAACAATCAACAATCTTAGGGCTAGACACAAAGAGGAGAGCCGGTTTACGACGACTCCCTCGTGATGATAATGAGACCTAGCCTCAAACAGCATGTAGGGCTATTACCGGATGATGTTTCCCGGGGCCCGAAGCTCTCTAAATCCTTGTCTTGCGTGTTGATCTGCCCTGCGTCTCTCGTCCCACTCAACCCCTCTCAAGCTACCACATAGATGCGTTGGCCTCGCGACTAAGTCCTGACACTAAGGACATCTGCCGTGACAGTTCCACGACAGGGCCTATGGTTACAAATCATATATAGTCAACTTATCACCAGTGGGGATAGAGTCCTCCACGACTCTGGTAGGTTCGTGTTGTAAGCTGAGTCCTCCACATGGGTCTTGGTATAATGCGTCTCGGTCCAACCTATGTGGAGTAGGAACCGACCCATGAGTCCTCATGTTGACCCACCACAACTAGAAATGATGTGCCCACCCCAACTAGAAATGATGTGCCCACCACACCACACACGCAATCGGCCACTAAGAAAATAAGCATATACAATAGTACAATGTTATACATGAAAGTTAATTGCATGGTGCATCCAAAATTATTTGTTCTGCATTGTGCATGTTTCTATTTTGTCCTAAAATATTAGTCACGGGAAAGAGAAATGAAGGGTATATCTCTCCTTGTCTCCACTGAACACCCCCTCTTTCTACACCACTTCCACGTACGCACACAAACTATCTCTCGGCCCTCTAAAAGTATGGATGCCCATGACAAATTCACGCGTGACGGTCACTGTATTTCAAGCGAAAGCACTATACGGTCACTGGACTTCAGAGTATGCTCATTGCGGTCACCGTATACATTCTCGTGGTGATCATACGGTATCTAGCTCACGACATGTCTCCGTATTTTGTTGATGACACTGACGGACATTATATTTGATGTGTGCTCCGTATTTTGTTGACATCACTTACGGTCATTGTATTTGAAGCAAAAGCATGATATGGTCACTGGACTTCAGAATAAGCTCATCATAGTCACCACATACATTTTGTGGTGGTAACCAACCTGTGGTTGGATGGTTAGGAGGACAATAGTTTCTCGAGCCCACCAGGGTTAAAGTCCTGGTGCTCGCATTTATCCTGGGCTAATTTCAGTATTTTCCAGTGATGTGCGTTCAGTGGGAGGAGACATTCCACTTGACTACGAGGCACCTATGGTGACTTCGTAAAATCTCAAGATCATATGCTAGCTCACTCTCTCGAAGGTGCTCATAGGGGTAGGGTCTGCATGTGTGCGCTTATAGCGGTGAGTGCTTGCGCGTATATATGAGCGCTTGCGTCTGTACCATGTTAGAAAAAATACATGTCATGATTATACGGTCACTGGCTCACCCGTACAACTCCTTATTTTGTTGATGACACAATCAATTAACCAGTCAAACGTTCCACGTGGCGCAACTAGTGTTGCACCATGGGGGCGCGTAACCATGGGGCCCACCTGTCAGCGCGTATATGAAAGAAAGAAATGGTAGTTTGAGTCTGTACTGTGTTAATAAAATACATTTTAGGGTGATCATACGGTCACTGGCTCACCATACAACTCCGTAATTTGTTGATGACACGATCAATTGACCAGTCAAACGGTCCACATTCAGCAGCGCACATTACCATAGGGCCCACCCATCAGTGCGTATATGAAGGACAAAAATGGTAATAAATTAGTGGTCGGTGGGGATTCGAAGTCGTGAGACCTCTGGTTGGCAGTCG
>NC_041382.1:387177709-387186653 GCF_002162155.2 Triticum dicoccoides | reverse complement strand
CCAGTGGTGGGGAGTGGTTTCGGGGCGTGCGGGGCGGGCCTGCCATGGGCGGCGGTTCGGCTTGTGGTGGCTGGCGGCTCAAGGGGGCGGAGGTTAAAGATAAACTGCAAGCCCTTGATTTCGTATCCAACAGCTGGAAAACCTACTGACTAGAGATGAAAAAGTCAGTCGACTAACATGTAGCCTCACCCCGCATGTACACATGCACGCATGCAACACTCGCATGAACACACGCACGCATGCATGCGTGCAACACTGACACATACACATAACGAATAGATGCACGCATGCAGGCGTGCAACACTGACACGTACACATGCACTCACGAACACACGCACATACACACACATGCATGCAACACTGAAACGTACACATGCACACACGCAACACTCGCACACCTGCATGCACATAACACATGACACAATACACACGCTCAACCTATACGTGCACGCACCCTTTGTTAAGGACATGGATTTTTACGGGTATTAATCAATCTTATATGTGATAAGCAGAACATTAATGTTTGCGGTGGTCTTTATGAATCACAACGTATTGAACGGGCTATCAACGTATATATGAAAATTTTAAAATTCTCTTACATTATATAGTAGGCTTATCTAGATGAAATAGATGATGTCACACTCAATGAACAATCATCGGTTTATGAAATGCCCGCTTCTGATCGCCCTGACCCACCAAAAGTTCCTCTGCCATGCGTTGCCTGCGTTGGGTCACTGACATGCAGGCCATGTACCCAAAGAGCCCACACATCAGTTGAAGAACGACGCGATGTCGTACGTCAGAGTCGAGGGTGCCACTCGATGCACGCCTGGCTGAACACGCCTCCTTGCGGCATTCAAACGCCTCCATGAAACCCATGTGGAAGCCGAGAAACCCACTCCGGACACACGTCCGTTCATGACCGAGCCGACATTAAACACAACGCCGGCCAAGCTCCTCCTGTCAGCCATCTATTTAATCTCCTATTTAAACAAGGCCAAACGCCGGCCAAGAATTGCACCTCCACCGCTCCCCTATCTCCTCCTTCACCATTTTGTCCACTCTTACAATGGTTTACGAAGAGTAGTTATACCGCATCCAAGCCGGCTGGGTGGCTCGCCGAGCCCGCCAGATACGAGCAATGTAGCTTGCTGATCCACCTCCCTCCCCTCGCCCGACGGAGCCAGTTGCCTCCCCAAGCCAGCGTACGGTTCAACAACTCGCCGCTACAGGCCAGCTTGACGAGGAGCAACGCACGGGCATCATTGCTATCATCCATGCCGCCGCCTCGTACCGCGCCTCCCGTGTCTGCGACCGCGTCTCCTGTTTCTATGGCCGAGACTCCCATGCCGGCGGCCGCACCATGCAAGCAGAGACAAAAGCCGGGTGCACGGAGAGAGACGAGCCGGTGGCCAGCACCTCCGCGTCCGCCGCCATCATTGAGGAGAAGTAGAACACGGGAGGCCGCTGCCGCTTGGATCCCTTGAAGGCCACCGCAGAGGCGACAACGGCGTACACAATAGGTGTCTTGCTGGATCCTTTTGTTGTGAGGACCTTCGTTGACCCTGCATGGGCTCCACGAAAGAGGAGAAGCCCCCTTCCACCATCATCTTCGGCATCAGCCAACCATATCAACTAGGCAGTGGGGAAGTGAGCCGTCCTTTGCGCTAAAGCATATACCTCCGGGGCTCCCGATAGTCCGGTGATCGTGCTGCCGGACATGAGGAACACAAATGGATCGATGGGCGACCATTTAGGCCAGGTATTATATACATCTGCTGTCCAGAACTAGCACCGCTTAGTTGATTTGAATGTAATGAAATCCATCATGTTTGTATGAAAATCTGGTATTATATATGAATTCCGTCATTGTTTATATGAAATATCATTGTGTTTGCATGAATTTCCTTCCGGTTGGTTGAGTTGCTGTCAGAATGTGTGCAGCTACGGTTGGATGGCATAATATGCGGGTCGCCAGTCGGTCTGCGGCCGGCTCGGGCGGCGTGGTGGGACAAAAAAAGCATAGCTCATGCGAGCTCATCTCCAACATGCGCGCTGGAGGATGCATGAGCATCTGAGCCATTCCTCGTTCATCGGTGGCAAAGTCACCGGTGGACAAAAGGGTCACCAATATTTTGGCTACCCCGGGCAAGATCCAAACAGCCCCTCCCAGCAGATTCAAATCCCTCGTTTGCCGTGAAATTTTGCCATGTGTTGTTTTCATGGAATAGCAAGATGCCCGTGCATTGCATGAAACATAAGATGCATTTATTTACAAAACACCTGTTGTGATTAATCCATGCAGGAGTAATCTCATGTGTAAAAACAAATGATATCTCGAGAATTTTATCAGAAAAATGGTATCTCGAGAATTTCATCGGAAAAATGATATCTCTAGAAAGATGAGAGATAAGGTGAGGAGGAGTGGGGCATGGTGGTGACTGGTGGTCGGACTGGGCGGAGGCATGGGGATGGACGGCGCATTATGTCTAGGTTTGTATCTCTCTCACAGACACCCACGTATGTGGGGGGACATGCACGAAGAGAAGAGGTGCACGCACGGCGACGTACTCCCGTCTCTTTCCCAACCACACCCGCGCGGGTATACGGTGGAGCTCATTTCTGTATGAAAAGGCAGCCCATGTGGTAATTTGACACGTGTACTGGTTGTCCACTTGATGGAGGATCGTCTACCACGGGTGAACAAACAAATTGCGACTTGATGTGTTATGTTAGAAAAGAGGCAAACCATGTGTGGCCTACCTTAGAGGCAAGGCTCTATACACTCGAGATGCTATGTACGTATTACTTTTGATGTGCCCCTCAACTCGCAGAATGAGGAGAAGCTTGCTTAGTACGCCGTTTCCCCCGCCCACGGGCGCGGTGGCTCGCAGGACGAGGTGAAGCTTGCTTACTAGTACGCCTTATGCCCGCTCCCTCGCCCACGCGCGCGGTGGCTCGCAAGACGAGGGGAAAATTTTACTACTCCCTCTGTTTACTCCTTTTCCCTACCTTGGTTAGAGAGATTATCATATTGTTTGGAATATATGTCTTTTAGTAGTACTACTATAGCAACTTCCTTGGACTCCGTGGTGTAGCAAGCTACCCTAGGATATGTTACTGCTCCCTCCTTTCCAGTTTATGGCTCAATTTCAAAATCTCTCCAACCAAGGTAGACAGTGAGTGGTGGAATTAATTTCGTAGTTTGCACAAGTAATTAGTACGCTCGTTTTCTCAAGAAGTTATGTTTACCAAGGCATTAATTAGAATGAATGCATGCATGACCACTAAATTTTGATGAACTTCTACATGCATTGGTGAGTTTTCTCTTGACACTGCTTGCATCAGGTGATTTAACGCACCTCGAAATCCAACATGTGATGGTACTCCTACTACTAGTAGAATTGAGACTTATAAAATGGAAAAACAATTTTTTTAGATGAGCCCTATAAACCGGAAAGGAGGGATTACTAAGTAGTACTCCTCCATAGTGGGTACGTACTCCGTAAAATAAGATTTTACCAAAACTAAGTCGCTCAACCTTTATTTGCTTGTTTCCCTTCCTGCCTCCTTGCCTCGAACAGACTATGCCAAACTCCCCTGCCTTCCGCGCGGGAAAAGACCCGCCCTCGCCTTTTTTTAGTCCGGGTTTGTATGGATGGATCGCGCGAAGTAGCAAAAACCAAGCCGTGTCTTGTACTCCTCCGTTGACGCTCGCTTTCATGAATTCTGTACTTCCTCTCGCCGACTTGTGGGACATATAGCAAACGGGTCGACGTGTCATGCACCAAATAACAGTGCAGAACAGCAGGGTGGACGCACCCCAGTCGTACCGCCCAGTAGTAGTAATGACCAATGAGATGTCAAATCACAATGCCACACCTTCCCAGAAGGACGAAGCAACCATTATTTCACACTTCGCTTCGCCATCATCTCCTTCAAGAAAACCACATAGTATTGCTTCTGCCATTGTTCTGCCTCAAGAGGGACCCGTGCATCGCCTTGGTACATCATGACACGTGGGACCGCATGACAGGCCATGCTCCCCCGCCCGTCACTCGGTAAAATCACCTCATTTTTACTACTTCCCCTGAATTGGTTTACACGGCATGCAAGTCGTTCTAGGTTGAGAATTTAACTGGCTATATATGTGATGAACAGTATATGTTTAGAAACTACATCCGCTTAAGAATCCAATGATATAATAAATCATATTTAGTTATTCAAATGGATGACCTAGAACTACGTGCACGCCCAATAAACCGAGACGGAGAGGGTAGTACAGTACGTATCATTTTAGATCAATATAGCCGGGATTCACAAAGGAGAAAAACCAAGTGGTAGGCTACTTCTGTCGTGTTGGCGTAGCAACTCAAGCAGGGTCAGTCCGCACATGAAATGGCAACACACTTAACAGGAGCCCTTTGGCCGACATGTGGCTCATCCACCATCTTGTTCCACGTGTGATGCACCAAATTATAGTTCGGAGCAGCGGTTGGACTTGGAGGCACCCCGGTCATAGTGCCACAGTAGTAGTAAATGAGCGATGAGGGTTCAAATCACAAAGCCCCACCTTTCCCGCATTAAGCTGGACGGATGAAGCAACCATCATTTCACTCTAGGGTGCAAGAGCATAAAGAAAATAGAAAACCAATGATGCGTGCGGCAGCTACCTAGGGCACCCTAGGGTAGGGGACTCCACTACAAATCCTTTTATTTGAAATCGCCTCCACTACAAATCCGCTTCTCCCTCGTCCTCTTGAAGAAAACCGATGATGCGTGTAGAGGTAGGGTTTGTTGGAGTACTACGGCATGCGGGGCCATGTCGTAGTAAATGGGAGAGGGATTGAGTTTGAGTCGATGCCTTAATATGTGTGGGCCTCTTGGTTTTATGGGAATGAGGCAGCATTTTGGGTTCGGGGACCAGTGGAGATATACATACAAAAAATTGTGGACGTAGGTTCGACCGAAAGGCAATGATGCATGGGCCCTGCATTTTGATATACCCGCGGTCGCGTGAAATTTGCTACTCTACTCAAAACTAGTAAGGTACACATGCATTGAACGCATGAGATTTGGAAACCAAATTATGAATAAATACACACTATAGCATGTAAAGCTTTGAGTCATATATGCATGATGTAGATGTTCGTTTAGTTCTTATAGTTCATCTCATTCAAAATCAATTAGTTTTATAAAAGGGTTAAGATTCATGGGATTGTGCATTGTAAAGCATAAAGTAAAATACAAATAATGGCAATTGATTTAGAAAAAAAGGTTTGGGCAAGAGATTCTAGAACATAGGAGAAGTGCTTGTGTTTTGAGGTTTGTGCATTATGCTTAAGTTCAACCATGGAGTCTTCTAGATTCTACATGTGGCAGAATTTGGTGGAATGTTGATGATATCCAACGGCCAGTAGTGCTCGGATTTTCCATCTCTACACTATCGTATTAGCTTCATCCAATGACCATCTTTCAAAGTTATTCGCACACTATATAGGGGTATAGATAATGCATAAAAGTTCCTCCAAAAACATCTATAACTAATGGGAAGTGAATGTATGCTTAAAATGAAAAAAATGTAATACTCCCTCCGTCTAGGTGTATAACTCATCTTAGGTTTTTTGCTATTTAATAGCATTCCATGCAATGAATTAATCACTGCATGTCATGTTTGAAAGTATCAACCCATTGAAAGCATGCACAGCCCACATCTCTTATTGGTTAATATGTCACGAAACAAGAAACGAGGAGGGAGTTAATGTACCATGCCTAAGTGTTTTGGGATTATTTGGTTTTCGGAAGATGACTTACACACCTAGACAGAGGGAGTACAAAGAGAAAAATGAATTGCAGTTAAAAGAATGACATTTCTAACAAAAATGTGAATGTGAACTACATATGTGTGCACGTGACCAGCACATACATTGTCAATACAAAATTTAATGCAAGAAATAACTTATGAGTAACATGCACGAATTGATGATGTGGTGCTTGCATGCATAGAGTAGAAAAACAATGTGATTTATGACTTGCATGCATGGCGTGTTCTTGTGCCATAGTTGCATGTCTAGGAAAAAAAGCTACTAGTGGGTTGTACTAGCTATTTAGGAATAGAAGATGTATACATGGAAGTTGTAGGGAAAGAGATGACATGTATCTCAATTCCTATGAGTAGGGATTGGAAAAGAGAGGTCATTTGGTTCACATCATAGGAACTTTTCTATTGAATCTAGAGATGACATGTATCTCAATTCCTATGAGGAGGGATTAGAAAAGAGATGTTATTTGGTTCACATCATAGGAACTTTTCTATTGAATATACGCTAATGTTTATTTTCCTTTGAAATTATGGGAGTATAGGAATCCATTCATATGAACCAAGTGGCTCTAAAGCTGTAAAAATGATATCATGTTTATTTCCTTTGAAATGTGGAGTATGAACCAATTGGCTCTAAAGGAAAAAATCCTATAAAAATCATATCATATAGAGTTCCTATGATATTCCTCCACACCAAAGGATGGTTGAAATTGCTGCAGGTGATACGACGATCTTTCTTTGTAGACTCCTCCCCCATCTTTATAGTTACCTCTCGAAGATGAATGAAATGATATATACTGGGTATTCTATATGTGCATTTTGGTACACGAAAACTCAGTAAAAGTTTGCAAGGTTCGAATTTTCAATAAAGCTATATGCACTACATTTTGGAACGGAGGGAGGAACATACGATAGTTGGTAACACTCACATGGAAGATTTGTGTGTAGGAGGAGTGACTGCTCTGTTAAATGACATGGCAAAACTGACACTGTCCGATGCCGATCTAATGGTTCTTATGGCGTTCGTCAGGAAACGGCTTGTGGCGAACGTTTGTCGGATAATGATTTATGGACACATGCATTGCATTGATACGTGCCTCCTCTCTCTCACGCACACACGCACCCTCATGAGTCATGACTCTCCCGAGTCCTCTTGCACCCACCATCTATCTGCAGGTAGACGTCACACAACTATTTTCTCTTTGCACCCTACGCCCAGAACTTCTAAAAAACAAAAGACGTCGCACACCTTTTATTTTAGCTCACACGTCACACACTTATACTATTACTCTTGTGGCGAATGTTCTTTGGGCATAGTATATTGCACTCTCACGAAGAGAAGCGGTGCACGCACACACTAGTTCTCTCACACCCACTCGTGGGTACACGTAGGAGCGCATTTTTTGAAGCTGGTACAACAAAATCACTCCACTATATATATAAGCAGGAGCCTTAGCGATTGCTTTACTAGGGATCCTCTCTTTCACTCTCTCATGCTCTCCAGATCTAAGCAAGACATAGGTGGCCACACTCTCTCTGCTCACGGCTGGTCACAAATCCGGTCGGACCACCTCGGCCGGGGCACGGGTGTAGCTGCATTGTTCACGCTGTCGTCGACGGCGAGGGAGGAGACCAATAGCTGCCCACACGTCCCGGTTGGCGGCCGTGCCGTTTTCTCCAATAGAGCGCCGGCTCGGGAGGGCCTCCGACCCCTTCTTCCTCCCTACGGTATTGTGGCCAAGATGCGGCCTCCCGACGCCGTCTTTGCCACATGGCGACGACCCTCAGGTATATATTCCTTCGAAACCTGCTGAGGGAGTCCTGGATTAGGGGGTATCCGGATAGCCGGATTATATCCGTTGGCCGGACTGTTGGACTATGAAGATACAAGATTGAAGACTTCATCCTGTGTCCGGATGGGACTCTCCTTGGCGTGGAAGGCAAGCTTGGCAATACGGATATGTAGATCTCCTTCCTTGTAACCGACTCTGTATAACCCTAGCCCCCTCCGTTGTCTATATAAACCGGAGGGTTTAGTCCGGAGGAACAACAACAATCATACCATAGGCTAGCTTCTAGGGTTTAGCCTCTTCGATCTCGTGGTAGATCAACTCTTGTACTACTCATATTATCAAGAACAATCAAGTAGGACGTAGGGTATTACCTCCATCAAGAGGGCCCGAACCTGGGTAAACATCGTGTCCCCGACCTCCTGTTACCATCCGCCTTAGACGCACAGTTCGGGACCCCCTACCCGAGATCCGCCGGTTTTGACACCGACATTGGTGCTTTCTTTGAGATTTCCTCTGTGTTGTCATCGTTAGGCTTGATGGCTCTTTCGATCATCGATAGCGATGCAATCCAAGGTGAGACTTTTCTCCCCGGACAGATCTTTGTATTCGGCGGCTTCGCACTGCGGGCCAACTCGCTTGGCCATCTGGAGCAGATCGAGAGTTACGCCCCCGGCCACCAGGTCAGGCTTGGAAGCTTAAACTACACGGCCGACATGCACGGAGACTGGATCTTCGACAGATTCGAGCCCTTGCCGAGTGCGCCGCATGGTCATGATGAGCATGATTTAGCTCTACCATCGGACAGTGTTCGGGAGATCGCACCGGCGACTGCTCTGACCCTCAATTTGGAGCCAATTGCGCCATCCAAGGACGGGTGGATAGACCACACCACGGAGGCCGCATCTTCAGCGGCGACCGAGCCAAATACTGACCTTACCCTTCACGGGAGCCATGACGCCGAATTGCCAGATTCTTCCCCAGCCACGGACTCCGAACCGCCTGTGCCCGTGCCTATCGAATCCGACTGGGTGCCGATCATGGGGTTCACTTCCGCGGATATCTTTCAGCACTCGCCCTTTGGCAACATACTGAACTCATTAAGGTCTCTCTCCTTGTTAGGAGAGTCCTGGCCGAACTATGTCCGGCAGGATTGGGATGCGGATGACGAAGAAATTCGCCGCCCACCCACCACCCACTTAGTAGCCACTGTCGAGAATTTGGCCGACATTCTCGACTTCGACTCCAAAGACATCGACGGTATGGATGACGATGCAGGAGACGAACAAGAACCACTGCCCACAGGGCACTGGACAGCCACCTCATCATATGA
>NC_041382.1:387139519-387177127 GCF_002162155.2 Triticum dicoccoides | reverse complement strand
TATATGGTGGACACACCCAAAGAAGGCAATGGCGACGGGATAGCGGAGGATGACCCCTCCAAGAAGCAACCCAAGCGCCGACGTCAGCGGCGCCGCTCTAAGTCTCGCCAAGGCAAACGCGGTGATACTAGCACAGGAGATAATAGCAGTCCGGACAGTGCCGAAGATGATGACAATCACCTCCAGCAAGATTTAGAGCAGGAGGATGGAGAAGCCAGCCCTCCCGAGAGAGCGGCAGATGGAGAGGCAGAGGATGATAATTACATGCCTTCCTCCGAAGATGAGGCAAGCCTCGACGATGACGAATTTGTCGTGCCGGAGGATCCCGTCGAGCAAGAGCGCTTCAAGCGCCGGCTTATAGCCACGGCAAATAGCCTTAAGAAAAAGCAACAACAGCTTCGAGCTGATCAAGATTTGCTAGCTGACAGATGGACTGAAGTCCTTGCGGCCGAGGAATATGAACTCGAACGCCCCTCCAAGAGTTACCCAAAGCGCAGGTTGCTACCCCGACCAGAGGAGGAAGCATTAAAACCCACATCTCCAGCGTATGACGGGGCTGATCGGCCACCTCGTGGTCGTGACAGAGAGGCATTTCAGCCAAAAGCTCAGCCCGCACACCGACGCCACTCAAATAAAAATGTCAAGGCATGGGGAAACACGCTAGACCTGCGAGACGTATTGAAGGACAAAGCAAAACATGCAAGATCGATCTATGGATCACGAGGGCGCGCCACTACGCGAGACGATAACCGTCACACCGGATACAGTAAAAGTAAATCCGGCCGGGCCGAACACAGCGGACAAGACTCATTTGAGCTGCGTCATGATATAGCCAGTACAAAGGCGCCACACACCCCCTATGCTTCACAGACGAAGTAATGGATCACCAAATCCCAGAGGGCTTGAAACCCATAAATATCTAATCATATGAAGGCACAACAGATCCTGCGGAATGGATCGAGGACTTCCTCCTGCACATCCACGTGGCCCGCGGTGACGATCTACACGCCATCAAATACCTCCCACTCAAACTTAAAGGACCAGCTCAACATTGGCTCAACAGCCTGCCAGCAGAATCCATTGGCTGTTGGGAAGATCTGGAAGCTGCATTCCTCGACAACTTCCAGGGCACTTATGTGCGACCACCAGATGCCGATGACTTGAGCCACATAATTAAGCAGCTAGAGGAATCGGCCAGGCAATTCTGGACACGGTTCCTGACAAAGAAAAATCAAATCGTCGACTGTCCGGATGCAGAGGCCCTAGCAGCTTTTAAGCACAACATCCGCGGCGAGTGGCTCGCCCTTGGCCAGGAAAAGCCGAAATCTATGGCAGCCCTCACGACACTCATGACCCGCTTTTGCACGGGAGAGGACAACTGGCTGGCTCGCAGCAATAACATATCAAAGAACCATGGTACTTCAGATACCAAGGATAGCAATGGCAGGTCACGTCGCAACAAACACAAGCGCCACATCAACAGCGACAATACCAAGGATACGGCAGTCAATGCCAGATTCAGAGGCTCTAAACCCGGTCAGCGGAAAAAGCCATTCAAAAGAAGCACTCCGGGCCCGTCCAGTTTGGACCGTATACTCAATCGCTCGTGTCAAATACACGACACCCCCGACAAGCCAGCCAACCACACCAATAGGGAATGTTGGGTGTTCAAGCAGGCCGACAAGTTAAATGCCGAAAACAAAGATAAGGGGTTACATAGCGATGACGAGGAGGAGCCCCGGCCGCCGAACACTGGAGGACAGAATAGATTCCCCCCACAAGTGCGGACGGTGAACATGATATACGCAACCCACATCCCCAAGAGGGAGCGGAAGCGTGCGCTAAGGGACGTATATGCGTTGGAGCCAGTCGCCCCAAAGTTCAACCCATGGTCTTCCTGTCCAATCACCTTCGATCGCAGGGACCACCCCACTAGTATCTGTCATGGCGGATTCGCCGCACTGGTCCTAGACCCAATCATCGATGGATTTCACCTCACTCGAGTCCTTATGGATGGCGGCAGCAGCCTGAACCTGCTTTATCAGGACAAAGTGTGCAAAATGGGTATAGACCCCTCAAGGATCAAACCCACAAAAACGACCTTCAAAGGCGTCATACCAGGTGTAGAGGCCCATTGCACAGGCTCAGTCACACTGGAAGTGGTCTTCAGATCCCCGGATAACTTCCGAAGCGAGGAGTTAATCTTCGATATAGTCCCGTTCTGCAGTGGCTATCATGCACTGCTCGGGCGAACCGTATTTGCGAGATTCAATGTGGTACCGCATTATGCATACCTCAAGCTCAAGATGCCAGGACCTCGGGGGGTCATCACAGTCAATGGAAACACAGAGCACTCTCTCTGCACGGAGGAGCACACTGTGGCCCTCGCAGCAGAAGCACAAAGCAGCCTCTTCAGGCAATCCACCAGTTCGGTGATTAAACACCTGGACACCGTCAAGCGCACCCGGAGTAATCTACAACAAGACCGCCTGGCACGTTCCGAGCTCACATAGCAATGCGGCCCCCACCCCAGTCCCAGCCAAACGGCGAAATCCGTGCCACGCGTACATAATTACGCATTGAAAATACCATGGGCATAGGTGGGGGGAGGGGCACGACTACGGCACGCCCCAAAATGCGGCTCAACCGCACTAGGGGCTTCCCGCTTTGTTATTTTTTCTCTCTTCATGACTTTACTCTCTGGAAACCCCGTCCGGCAATACGATTGCCGGACACATGATACAACAACAAAGGAGGCAGAAAGCTACGTCGCACCATGGAACTCCCAGGTGGTCTCTGATAACGAGTGAAATACCTACATTAAATACCATTCCTTAGCTTGCCCTTGGAGGGGACATGTCAAATAGTCCTCCTTTTTGCTTATCGCACCACTTGTATCATTCTGCTTCGACGCACCTTTTTGAATAAACAATGCATAGCACTAGACTATTACCGCATTCTCTATTCTCTTTATATATATATATATATATATATATATATATATATATATATATATATATATATATATATATATATATGTTCATTCATGACATTCATCACCCGTACACTCTGGTACGGCCAATACGCCAGGGGCTTAAGCGTACCCCATAATACGGCGTGAGAAGTCCGAACACTTTCGACAGTGCAGTACCCCGAACTTATAGCATTATATGCATCAGCTCCGAATCATGTCTTGGCTCAATAGTTGGGTTTGCCCGGCTCCCATGTTTTGGTACCTTTCGTTTCGCTATATCGGCTAAGGTAGCACTGGGAGAACTATTGCGATTGTGCCCCGGTTCATTTGGGCAAGCATCTTAGTAGAGAAAGCTAAAACTGACTGTCATGATAAGGCGAGAGCTCGTTGCTGTTCGAGAGGTCTCGAGTCCCTAAAGACTTATGCTGCTTAGGGAGAGGAGTCGGCTTTGTCTGGCTTAGGCGTGTATAGTGCCCCGAATTCGGCCTTCCGAATACTGGGGCTTCGCCAAAATTTAAAATTGTAGACTTCTATGGCTAAGTGAGAGTGATAAAGCATTATAGTCCGATTGCCTTGTTCGTTGCGCTGAGCACCTCCCTCGAAGGACCCAACAATGGGAAAAAGAGTGCTCGGATTTATCCCGAACACCTAAGCACTCGTGGCATGGGGGCAGAAGACGACGACTGGCCATCTCTCAGATTTGATAAACAACCGCACAGAAGGTAATATTGTAAATTCAAACAAGCATTGCATAGCGCACATGAACAAGTTTTCATAATACAGGATCACACGAGCAAGTTCATTCAAAAATTACATCCTTCACACACTCATCCACCACAAGACGGGCACCCTTCATGACACCCTCATAATACATTTCAGGGTGGCGATGCTCCTTGCCCTGCGGTGGCCCCTCCTTCACCAGCTTCTCGGCGTCCATCTTGGCCCAGTGCACCTTCGCATGGGCAAAAGCCTGGCGTGCACCTTCGATGAAGACGGACCGCTTTATGACTTCCAGCCGTGGGCAGGCATGCACAAGCCGCCTCACCAGGCTGAAGTAGCTGTTGGGAAGGGAGTCACCAGGCCACATTCGGACTATAAGGCCCCTCATGGCCTGTTCGGCCGCCTTGTGTAGCTCGACCAGTTGCTTCAGCTGGTCGCTCACAGGCATCAGGTGTTCGGTCCCAGTATACTGAGACCAGAACAACTTCTCCGTCGAGCTTCCCTCCTCGGCCTGGTATTACTTTGCGGCATCTGACATGCTGCGAGGCGAATCTGCGAATGCTCCTGGAGAGCTCCGGACTCGGGTAAGTAACAAGTAATTTACTATCACATGCTTGCTTTGCATAATGAATGCCTTACCCGCCGCTATCTTCCTCATCGCCTCAATTTCCTGGAGGGCATTTTGGGCTTCAGCCTTGGCATGCTTTGTGCTCTCGAGGACCGCGGCAAGCTCGGACTCTCGCGTCTTCGAGTCAAGCTCCAAAGTCTCGTGCTTCTTCACGAGAGCCTGGAGCTCTTGTTGCACCTCGCCCACCCGAGCCTCTTGTTTTTCCCGCTCGGTGCGCTCCTTGGCCGCTTTGTTTTCGGCTTCGGACAATGCTTGCTTCAGGGTCGCCACTTCGGTTGTGGCCCCTGGCACATCCATGATGATCCTATCATTTCGCAACCGCATCTCTTATATATATATATATATATATATATATATATATATATATATATATATATATATATATATATATATATATATATATATATATATATAGACAAGGTATTACTTACCTTTGTTCTCCTCGAGCCGCCTCTTGGCAAGGCCGAGCTCTTTCTCGGACCGCTCGAGATTCTGCTTCAGTGCGACGACCTCCGCGGTTAGTGCGGCAGAGGACATCAATGAAGCCTGCATACGCATATAGACATACTTGTATTAGACTCCTGCAGATATTATTTGATCATCTATTCAGCTTTTCTTTGTGGACAACAAACAGAGCATCAGGGGCTACTATCTATGTGGTAATATTTTCATATATTTTAAACACTTACCTCAAAGCCTGTTAGAAAGCTGGCACAGGCTTCAGTCAGTCCGCTCTTGGCGGACTGAACCTTCTTGATCACCGCACTGATAATAGTGCGGTGCTCTTCGTCGATGGAAGCACCATGAAGCGCTCTCAGCAGGTTGTCCGGTGCCTCTGGATGGTCAGAGGTCACCGGCATGGGCGGCTTGCCTCTCTTGGAAGGGGGCCGCCTGCCGGAGTCTGGAACCACTGGAGGTTCCGGCGCGGTGTTTGGCTGAGGGCCGAACTTGGAGCCCTTGGGAGCCTTGCTCCCTTTGTGCATGGAGTCTGGAAGGTCGCCTTGAGGCGCCTCCAGGACTATCTCCCCCCGCTCAGTGCCCCTTGAGACAATACCTCGACATTGTCCGTAGGGCGAGGAGAGGAGGCAGTCGGAAGTGACTCGCTATTCATATCCGATGAGTCCAAGGAACCGTCCGACGAGGATACGTCGATGGGGGCTCGGGGCGGACTGCATGATCATATTCGACGTTAGGAGAAGCAGTGCAATAAAAGTATGCTATGAGTTACTCTGGTATCCGAATACTTATGACTTCGCCAGGGGCTTGGCCCTGAGTAACCACTCGTCTTCGCCATCAGCGGCGGTGGTAGAACAGTCCGGAAGGAGAGTCCTTCCCTTCTTGGACCCTTCGGCCTCCCCGGTTGGGGCGACCTTCCTTTTCTTGTCTCCCCCAGATGGAGGGGGAGAATCTTCATCTTCCTCCTCCTTGTTTTCACGGGAGGAGTGTGTCTCGGAGTTATCGGACGATGAGTCCGACACCACCTGGCGTTAGGAACTCTTTAGGGTTCCCGTGGCCTTCTTCTTGATCTTCTTCTCTGGCACCTCGTAAGGAGCCGGGGTTCGCATCTCCGTCAGGAGAGCCTCTGCAGGGTCTTCGGGCAGAGGGGTCGGGCAGTCAATCTGCTCCGATGTCTCCACCTAGTCCTGTCAAAGGCATGGGAGCTCAGATCCTGCACATGGTTAAACCATGGAAAATAAATGCCCTACGAGATGTACAGAACTTACCAGATTCGCAGGGCACATCGCGCTTAGCCCGCGGATCTCGGTAAGGGTAGGGGGGACCTCGGCACCCTTGAACAGCACCTTCTAGACGTCCTTATGCGTCATGTCGAAGAGCTCGCGTAGAGTCTGGTGCTGGGCCGGGTCGAACTCCCATAAGTTGAAAGCCCGTCGTTGACACGGGAGGATCCGGCGGAAGAGCATGACCTGGACTATGTTGACAAGCTTGATTTCTTGCCTATCATGTTCCGGATACACTTCTGGAGTCCGTCCAGCTCCACCGATGAGCCCCAGGACAGGCCCTTCTCCTTCCAGAAAGTGAGCCGTGTTGGGATTCCGGATCGAAACTCGGGGGCCTCCACCCAGTTGGTGTTGCGCGGCTCGGTGATGTAGAACCACCCCGATTGCCACCCCTTTATGGTCTCCACGTAGGAGCCCTCGAGCCATGTAACGTTGGGCATTTTGCCCACCATGGCTCCGCCACATTCCGCTTGTTGGCCGCCCACTACCTTTGGTTTGACATTGAAGGTCTTCAGCCACAGGCCGAAGTGAGGCCGGATGCGGAGGAAAGCCTCACACACGATGATGAACACCGAGATGTTGAGGATGAAATTCGGGGCCAGATCATGGAAGTCCAGCCCATAATAGAACATAAGGCCGCAGACGAATGGATGGAGGGGAAACCCCAGTCCACGGACGAAGTGGGTGAGGAAAACCACCCTTTCGTGAGGTTCCAGGGTAGGGACGATCTGCCCCGCGGCTGGCAGCCGGTGCATGATATCCGTGGCTAAGTATCCGGCCCCGCGCAGCTTTTTGATGTCTCCCTCTGTAAAGGAGGAGACCATCCACTTGCCTCCCGCTCTGGACATGTTTGGAGAGGGTTGAGGAGAAGGATGTGGACTTGGGTGCTGGAGCTCGAGTGCGCGAGAATGGATGAGCAAGGAGGAAGAAGGCGTGGATAGAAAAAGGTGAACCCTTATCCCTTTATAAGGGCGGACTAAACTTTGCGCCCCCACCAGCCTGGTTAAACTCGCTTATCCCCCAAGCGTCGTAATTGATGGCATGGTTGGGTTACCCACGTCCGTATTGATGGGAATCCCGTAATAAGGGGACACGATCTCTGCTTCGACAAGACATGCCAAGGAAACCGCCTCGCGAAACACGCTGAGATTGGTTGTGAAAAACGATTCGAATGGTGACCTGGCTGTGGTGTGATGTCACACTGCAGAATGCGTCGGCAGATTAGATTTGTGAAAATATTATTATCTCTACGGTTGTATGTGGAATTTGTTTTTCAGAGCCGGACACGATCCTCGTGTTCAAAATCTTCTATGAAATATTCGAAGGAGGAACCCACCTTGCAATACTGAAGACAATCTACACGCCGGACTCATCGTCATTGAAGCCTGGTTCAGGGGCTACTGAGGGAGTCCTGGATTAGGGGGTATCTGGACAGCCGGATTATATCCTTTGGCCGGACTGTTGGACTATGAAGATACAAGATTGAAGACTTCGTCTCGTGTCCGGATGGGACTCTCCTTGGCGTGGAAGGCAAGCTTGGCAATACGGATATGTAGATCTCCTTCCTTGTAACCGACTCTGTATAACCCTAGCCCCCTCCGGTGTCTATATAAACCGGAGGGTTTAGTCCGTAGGAACAACAACAATCATACCATAGGCTAGCTTCTAGGGTTTAGCCTCTTCGATCTCGTGGTAGATCAACTCTTGTACTACTCATATTATCAAGAACAATCAAGCATGACGTAGGGTATTACCTCCATCAAGAGGGCCCGAACCTTGGTAAACATCGTGTCCCCGGCCTCCTGTTAGCATCCGCCTTAGATGCACAGTTCGGGACCCCCTACCCGAGATCCGCCGGTTTTGACACCGATACCTGCCTTGCTCTACTGCCCAGCTCCCCACGTGGCTGCATTTGGATCTTTTTCTAGTTCCGTCGGCTATTCCAAAGCCACCTAGACTTTTACTATTATTAGAGGTAAAGCTAGTTCATACAGTCGAATCTAAGAGTTGGTTCAAACATGGAAGAAAGTGGGAAATCTATAGCATGAATCTAGGTCTTGGTTCTAAGAGGAAACGGGGGAAAGTAGTAGATACTGGCTACCCAACCAGTCTCTTGGTTGAAAAGGCGAAGAAAGCATGGTGGATGGCGAAGGATGGGGGGAAGTGGACCTAGATCTTGGTTGAAAAGGAAAGAAAGTGAGGGGTGTTGGGGGACAACGCAAATGATAATGAGCAGGTCTAGATTTCCTGTGCTCACATAGGAAAATGTCACAGAGGAGATAAAAAAATGGGACAAATGCAAACATGCTGCCTGAGTGTTTGGCTCTCTCGGCAACCACATCTGCCTCACCACTTTATGCCCCTGCTGTCCCTACACCCATATCGCTACCGTTAATGTAAAATCACATGAAGCATTAAGCAATGCCACCTAATGGCACTATAAGTAATGGTCTAGTGCCGTCGATAAATTGAAGCAATGCCACCACCATTTTATGAAGGGCTTCCGTCTTTCTTTATTTCCCATGAACTGTGTTTTTGCAGTTACACTTAAATCTCACACTTCTAACATTGCTTCATTCCAGTGGAACTGCACAAATTTGATTGCACATTTACTGACCATGTGCTACTCTCATGACAGTAATACTAATGCTATTGTTCTGCATGTTAATCTAGTGGCGGTGTTGATGTGATGTGATGCTACTTACTTAAGGGCACTTTCATATTGTCAATCTAGTGCCAATTATAACACAATAGATGCTGCTGTTAATCATACACCACTGCAAATATCTGTCACTGTTTAAATAACCATATTTTGTATTTGTGCAAACATGGATGTCTGTCTCCAAATTGTTTCTATCTGCGCAATCAAAAGTACACACCTCAGTTTTAGTACAACTGCGCAAAATGAGAGGGCTATTCCTAGCTACCGTCCTCTAACCATCAGTGTTCCAGGTATTCCTACATTGGTAGTAACTAGGTAGAATGACCAACACAATCTAAAAGAAGCTGATTCGTATGTTTTACTTCTTGATTGAAGTGCAGGGACGAGCAAAAACAACTGCATCCTAGTCCGGAATGCACTTTCTACGAGTTGATCCATGGACCAAGGACTAGCTGGCACGGCTGCACGGAGCTTTTTGGGATAGGTACGCGGACAATAGCGGTGCTTAAATTTAGTGGAATGCACAAGAATTTTAGCTGGTCAGCACACTACATGGTTCAGTTCAGCATTCCAGTTGAGAACACAATTATAATTGGTTATTCTGGAATGAGAGAACCTAACCCTGGATGGTGGCAACAAGAAAAAACTAGAGTGAACTCCAGGAAATTTAAGCCTGCCGGGAGGCCCTTTGCTCACAGAAGCCTTGCTTGTTTTTTTCCTGATTTGTAAACCTTCTCACAACTTTGTTGTTTGTTGTGAACTAGTATATGTTTGTTATGTTCTATGAATCATTGAGATGTATAAAATTGCTTAACTTATGCTTTTCATGTTTTTTATAAAGACGAGTTTAATGTGAGTGTTCCACATGAACGCTGGACTAGCGTGTGAACGTTTGGAATTTACATTGTGGCCTCAATTAACTGCATGAACCACTGTAACAAGATACGTAGTTGCTTATATGTCAGACGGCAGATTATTGATTGTTAGCTGGTCGATAGCCTAGTGTTGAAGTAAGCTGAGCCAATCTGCCATGTTTTTCACAACTGCTTACAAGTGGGGTAGCACCAACAGTGTTTACAAGTACTTATGTATACATCGGCGCACAGTTCTCGAACGATTACTCTATTTCATCAAACACACACTGCTCGTATGATAAATCGTGACAACTTATGTCTTACCATGCCATATTCATGAAAAAACTAGTGAGGATGCATCTGTTTCAGCAACAATTACGATGGTTCTCACATGATCCACGGGCACACAAAAGTAGCAGCAGTTCCCATAGAAGGATTCAAACAGAGTACTAGCCCCAGAGGGCTCGATAATAGGCAAGGTTTGGATAATTAGACGCAATCCAAACTACTATTAAATACTAGCTGGGGCAACTATTTCATGCCTCGATCTAATTTGGGCTGGACACAAGATGGACCTTGCCATGAACATCATCGAGGACGGCCGGTAGCAGCTCAATCCTGTGAACCTTCATGAAGATAACCTTGTGGCCTTGCCACTCATAAACTTGTTTATGGAGGCATGCCACATCATCTTCCTCCGTAAGATTGACAAGAGCAGTATGCCTCACAAAAAAAGGAGTAGCTTTGAACTTCTTGTGATTCAGTACACCCTGGACAACACGCCTGACAATAGTGAGGCTGGAATACAACTCGACATCGGTATAAGCGCATATGGCTTCCAGGATCCAACAACCTAAGAACTCTATTTTCCCAGTGCGTATATTCAAGTCATCTGCCTCATAGCGAGTGATATGTACAACCACATAATCCTTGTCTACATCAGGGGTCTAATTGAAACAGAAACAAATTCTGAATTACTTTCCAGTATAAGAAACACAAGTTATTTAAACCACTATGTATAGCATGGCATCAAAACTTATAAAATTTTGCATTATTCATCACCACATACTTAGATGAAAAACCACAATCGAGATCGACAAAGAAGAAAATCACCTTGGGCAGCTCAGGGGGGGGGCACATCCTCGAAGGGGGAAAACTGCTCCTGCAGTGCCACGGGGGCTGTAACTTGAAACAGGGCGTTGACCATCTCAGTAGTGGCCGTGAGCGTCGTATCTGGGGTCAGCTTGGTGGCTGCCTCCATCTTCTTGCAGCTCTTTGTCTCGTGGGGATCAGCCTCTCGCGTCTGCTCCAATATCGGCAGATCTTTGCCTGGTTCTCCTTGGTCCATCATGAAACTGACGAATACTAGGAGACCACTAAAAGGAAAACACAATCACAATGACAATGAAACAAAAAAGAGAGTGAGGATCGGTTACTGCTTTGCAAAAGTTTTTTTCTCTGAACGAAAATATACCAACATCACAAATCCGCTTACCGTCCCTTCGTTGGCAGAGAAGAAGAGTGGCAGATGCGAGTGTTGGCTTTCTTGAAGACGGTGAGGGAGAAGGGGATTTAGCGAAGAGTGAAATGATGGTTGCTTCGTCCGTCAAACTTAGACTGCAGGGAGGTGGGTTTTGTGATACGATGGCTCGTTACTGCCGCGCTACGACCAGGGTGACTCTCCGCCTGCATACTGCCTTCTAATTTGGTGGATGGCATTTGGGCCCACTCGCGGCATGGTCCGCATGTCGGTGAACAAAAGTAAAACAACATTCAGTAGAGGGAGACATTTTGATGACCTAGGAGGAGCCAGAAGCGGTAGTGTATCCATTGTACTAGTAGTAATTGTTTTTCTGGGTAGCTGTAGAGTGTCTCCACTATACTAGTAGTAATTGTTTCTCTGGGCCCAAGACAAAATAGCCCATCCACCCTAGTAAATAATAAAATCAATTCAAAAGCCCATATATTCACTTAATGAGAGGCGCTACCCACACCCAGCACACCGCCTCCCCAAAAAAACCTGGGTGCTCTTCTTCCTCCTCACTCCCACCCACCTCACGTCAGCTTGCTCCACTCGTACCCCCAAATTCCTCACCTCACTCCTACAGAAAACCCCAACCCCCCTTCTTCCTCACTACTATAGAAAACCCCCAGCTCCCCTTCTTCTTCACTCACACTACAACTAGGCTCGTCATTCGTTACTCTGCTCAAATCCGTGAGCGTGACATGACGCCCATGAGGAAAATGGAGTTGGCTGACCCTAGCGCCAAGAAGATGAGGCTCCCGCCAGCGGTGATGTCTGTTGTAGATCCCGCACCCGGCAGCGCGGGGAGAAGCCGCGACCCCACCCCCACCGGATCCCAGGAACCCATAGAATCTCGGGTGGACCGCATCAGCGATCTCCCTGACGCCGTCCATGGGGAGATCATCTCGCTTCTCCCCACCAAGGATTGCTGCCATAGCCAAGTCCTCAATTCGGTGGCACCCTCTATGGCGCGCCGTGCCCCTTAATCTCAACTGTCGTCATCTATCTCTCTTCAATGATTTTGAAATCCCCAGAGCCATCATCTCCTCCCACAAGGGCTCCGTTCAAAGCCTCTGCATCTTGTCATGCTACCCGAGCAAGCATACCAGGCCCGACATGATGGACGCCTGGTTGAAATCCCCTGAATTCACAGAACTACAGCTGCTTGAGTTCTACTATTCCCCTGGAAATCACCTGCCAGATACCAAACTCCATGTACTTGTGCCCTCAGCACTGATGTCCATCTTGCGGTTTTCCTCCTCTCTCCACACCGCCACCTTTGTGCTATGCTACCTACCAGACAATCTGGTACTAAACCTTCGAATCCCATTTCTTAAGAAACTTTCACTTGTGCTGGTTCATATATCGGAGGCCTCATTGCATAGCATCATCCACTCCAGTTGCCCCGCCCTGGAGTTCTTGGTGCTTGTTTTCACAGTTAGAATCGGTTGTCTCCAAATAAAGTCACCTAACCTTGTAAGAATTGGAATTTCTTTTGATGGAAGGCAGCTCATCATCCAAGATGCCCCTTCACTTCAAAGGTTGATCCTTGATTCTAGTTATTCACCGTCACAAATAACCGTCCTCTCTACGCCTAAATTGGAGACCTTGGGTGTAATACATGATCTTTGTGCTCATTTCAATATGGTGTTTGGCTCCATAGTTCTTCAGGTACTTTATATTATCATCTGCACTTGTAACCATAAGCTGCATTTTAAATTTCTACGCATAAGTTATATATCATCTCGGAGTACACATTTTGTACTAATAGTATGTTCTATGCTCAATGAAGAGTTTCTCCATGGATAGCCTATCAATGATGCTGGATTCTGTCAAGATCTTATATATCCAAATGAATAGTTTGGATCTGAACAAGATTATTGGCTTGCTGCAATGCTTTCCATGTCTAGAGAAGTTGTATATAAAGGTGATAATTTCACGCACATTGGAAGCCTGCATATAGTGTACTAGAATTAACCGTTTAGTTGTTGCTCTTTCGACACTCTTTTTTTAGACCTTAACTATTTTCAATCTTCATGTATATTTAGGCAACATGACGGGGTAAGAAAGTTATAACTAATCAATGGATTCATAAGCACCGAGATTTTCTCACTTCTCATGACATTCGATTGAAGACAATAATGTTAGAACGATATGTAGCCAACCATGCAAACACTAGATTTGTCACATTCTTCCTGCTGAATGCGAGGTTACTATTGTCCATTAGGCTTAAGTTTATCAACAACATGGTTTTGATGAATGGGTATGTAGAAGAGCAAAAAAAAGGAGTTTCAGGTGGGCAAAAGAGCTTCTGAACGTGCCGGGCTTCTATTTACAACATACTGTGGTCATAATCCAGTAAATTTGATGACCCAGGATGTTCATTCTATGGACCTGACCGATACATTTGACTATGACTACCAAAAACAGTGCTAGAGTTAGATGTTATTGCCCTTTTCAACCTGGGTTTTGTCTAAAACTGATGAACAATTAACCCTCGTGCTTTTGTATAGTTTGTAAGCTGGAGTTAGATGTTCTTGCCCTTTTCAACTCAGTTATGACTGTCATATTTTCTTTGAAACAAGGCAAATGGCTTGCCATTCGTTTAATTTAGAGTGAAATATTGTAACAAATCCCAACAAAGGGAAATAACATCACTCTCGTCGGATGCTTGAGCTCACTGTGCATTGTAGAAGCCAAGTGATTAGCCCCCACTAGCACCCATAAACTTATTTCGAACTAGCATACCAAATGGGCTGTAAATTTTCATAGGAAAGGCTGCATGACCATGACAGATTTGGATTCTGGCATTTGGGACCCACGAGGAAATAGCCTATCCAAGGTGGTGTCGACTTACTAGCTAGTCAACAACCGATTCTGCCTACCAGCCATTGGATTGACATCCAACATCTGTCGTGTATCTTCTATCTCTTGTCTTCTTCCTCTAGCTTCCCAAACAAAACCACCTCGTTGGCTTCGCCTGCTCCCGCCTCCCATGGCTGGCTGCGCCTCCGCCGCCCTACCGTACCCTCCAACATTAGCCAGTCCCTCCCTCTATTTCCCCACACGTCCTGTTATTCTCCGACGACGTCAGCCCCAACATGCACCCGCACCCGAACCAGTCAACCCTTGTACTCCCCTCCGCCTGCGACTGGACCGGCGCACCTTCCACGGCTCCTATTCGTTCCGTCCAAGGCCTCGCGATCATCCGCCGCCTTGGTTCGCTCGCCGTGCGCGGTGCGTCGCCTTCTTGCGTTGTCAACGTCGTCAACAACCGAGAGGAACAAGGAGATGACTGTACGTGGAGAGGATGACAGTAGGGACCCACCAGTGTCATGGCAGTACGCAAGAAAGTGCCTCATTATTACAAGCCCCAAAAAGGTTCCTCTTAATGGTTGGGCATCCGGGTATCATGCCATTGTCAACGTAGTCAATAAATGAGAGAATGACACAACGAGCGACTGACACCAGGGACCCAGTAGGTCACGCAGTTGTTTTTTACTTTTCTTAGGAACACACAATTGTTATTTATACTAGTTTTAGCCATGGATCAGGGTAACAACGGGGCTGTGCGGGGGCTGTGGACCGTCTAGCCAGGGTTTATTTATGTTTAACCCATCATGAGCCCAGTTGTGTTATTTTTCTTGCTGAAAATGGATAGCCCAGTTCTATTTTTTAAAAGAAATACCCAAACGAGGCCTACTTGCTTTATCAGCCCTGCTGGGCTGCAAATCTTTCAAGACGAGGAGAGTTTCATTCGGTTTGCCCAGAAATGGGTTGTACATTTTTAAAACACATCAAACCAGGAATTAGTTTCAATTTTTTTCATTACAAGATTTTAAATTCAATTGATTTTTATGCGTGGACAATTATTTGGATTTTATAGTTATATAAATTATTTTCAAAATAGTTTGAATGTGACTCGACATTTCGGGATTAAAAATAGATGACCGCACCAAAATATGCTAAATTTCATATTATACTTAACCGTGGCCACAATATGGGGTGTAATGCTAACAAAAATAAGATGGGCTCCGAAAAAATTCTTAAGAATTAGCAAATGGGTTGTAAATTATTAGAAATAATGGCAAATGGGTTGTATGCTGTTTTCCATAGATTTGAGGCTGACTTGTGCGCCTACTACAGGTTGATGCGTATGCTTTCCTAAAAAGAAAAGGTTGACGCACACGCAATGTCGTGTCAACTTAATCAACACACGAGAGCAATGACTGTTGGATGTCCGTCCAACGGCCATCATGCTTATTCAATCTCTGCTCTTCCTGCTCCAGCCACTCAAACAAGCATTGGCGGGACTACTTACTCCCTCCTCCCACGGCCGGCTATGCTGTCGTGCAAGCCTCACCACCCCACCGTACTCCCATCACTGGCCTAGCCATCCCTCTACTCACCCACACCTGCTGTTATTCTCCGGCGAGGGCAGACGAACCAGTAAACCCTCGTACTCCCCTCCGCATGGGAAACAACTGCCGAGTCTTCCCTGGCTCCATGTCGTTCCCTTCCTAGGCCTCGCCGTCGTCCACCGCCCTGGTGCTCTCGGCGCAGCGTGGTCAACGGGGTCAACGAATGACATCCACCGGAAGTGGAATGTACGTGGAGAGGCTGACAGCTGGGTCCATGGTCGCATGCAAGGAAATGCCTCCTTATTATGCGCAAAATAATGATTCCTCCACCTCATAGCTGGGACCCACCGGAAGGGCCTCTGTATTTCGTGAAAAAACGTTCCCCCCGCTAACAGGTCGGACCCACCAGCTATATCTTCACACGCAAGGAAGTGCCTCCTTATTATGCACAAAAACTTGAATACCCCCTGCTAGCTGGGACCCACCATAGTGGGAGGCTGACTTGTGGGCCTACTAAGTTGATGGGGACGGGGGGCTTTGTCAACTTAGTCAATATGAACGATTCTAGCTCCAGTGACCGTACGATGTCCATCCAACGGCCGTAGTGCTTCTTCAACCTCTGGTCTTCTTGCTCCAGCCGCCCATACCAGCGCCGGTTGTGTCGCGTGATCCTGCCTCCTGTGGACGGCTATGATGCCGTGGAGGCCTCGCCGCCCCTACTACTCCCACCGCTGGCCAGGCCATCCACTCACCCACACCCCTTGTTATTCTGCGGCGACGGCAGCCTCACACCGCAGCTGTCGGTGTCAAAACCGGCAGATCTCGGGTAGGGGGTCCCGAACTATGCGTCTAAGGCGGATGGTAACATGAGGTAGGGGACACGATGTTTTACCTAGGTTCGGGCCCTCTTGATGGAGGTAAAACCCTACATCCTGCTTGATTAATCTTGATAATATGAGTAGTACAAGAGTTGATCTACCACGAGATCAGAGAGGCTAAACCCTAGAAGTTAGCCATGGTATGATTGTTGTATATGATCTATCGACTAGCCTGGCCTCGGTTTATATAATGCACCAGAGATCTAGGATAACAAGAGTCCTAGGCGAATACGCTGGTGGGGAGGAGTCCTTGTCTTGATCACCAAGTCTTGTGGAATCTTCCATGTATGCAGTAGCTGTCCGAACTGGCCCATGAGTATACGGCCATGGGGGTCCTTGGCCCAATCTAACTGACCGGGAGACGACATGGTGAGTACCCCCTAGTCTAGGACACCGTCAGTAGCCCCCTGAACCGGTCTTCAAGTTGGGGACGCTCCTCGATTCTTCCGAATTGTTCTTTGTCTTCGGTCGTCGGTCTTGAAAACTGGTTCAACAAATCTTCCCATCTTCTATCTCGAGGATTGCAGAGCTAAACCTGAAGATCTCACACGCCGGTTATCCGAGGAGCCCTTTACGTCTTCGGCCTTTATCAATGCCTTGTTATTTTTACGCCACACCTCGGGTTTGAAGTTGTCCCCGGGCGGCAGTGTCCTCTTGCGTCCGAGCTCCAACGCCGGACTACATCCGATTTATCTTTCGCAACCGAGATCCAACGCCGGGCTGCTTCCGAGCTCCAACGCCGGAATGTATCCGAGATCCAACGCCGGATTGCATAAGAGTATTGTTAAAGCCAAGCTCCAACGCCAAACTGCATCCGAGCTTCAACGCCGGAATGTATCCGAGCTTTAATGCCGGACTATGTCCAAGCTCCAATGCTGGACTATATCCGAGGTGTCATAAATCACCTTGGTTCAAAAAAGTTGAAGGAGTTTAGCTGAGCTTAATGCCGGAAATGCCCTCTATGGAGCCAGCCACTAATGTCCTAGCTTTATGCTGGACTGCTTCTGAGGTGGTGCACCACCCCGACTGTGGGCCGATTTTTTGTCAATATTTTTTATTGGTGCAATTTATTCTCTGCCGAGATACATAGCCAGTAGTGTCAGAGTAATGGGCCATGGGTAGGCTAACCCGAGCCCCAGAACCTTTCAAGACATCGGGGAAGGCTGCGCCCCTCAAGATCCCAGGACACGGAGCCGCCTTTAGAGAAGTCGGCGGCAAGGCAACCGACTAGCCACTCGCGGCCGAGTCCCAGGAACGACTTCAGGATAAGCCGACTCCTGACTGCCGACTTCCCAAGAAGCCGATGTTGGGGAGTCGGACCGCGACTCCAACAAACCCCATATCCTCATCGGGAGGGACAGGACCGGGGAGTGGTTACAGTAAAGCCCGCTCCCGCCCCTTACCAGGGGCAGGCATGGCCACAGCATGCCGTACCCGGGGAGATCTCCGTGCGGCGTGACACTGTTGACGTGCCGGCCCTGACATCAGCACCGAAGGACCGAATCCTGCGCCCACAACGGCTTGTCTGTACGACCCTAGGGCGGCGGGTCCCACCAGCCAGTGGGACCCCAGGAGACGGAAGTGCGCCACCAGTCGGCCCCCGAGAGTCGGCCAGACCCGCCCCCGGGGCCCACGCGCCATTAATCAGATGTGACAGAGAGTGACAATAGTGATCGCCCGCCAGGCGGCGGGGCTGTTGCCACGACTCCATGACCAAGCCCGCGTCATCAGAAGCACGGCTATAGTAATCAGCAGCCGGCAAGACCCGCCCGTGGCGGACGCGGCATGTCGGTTCCGTACCTAGCCAGTCGGCGGGGCCCACCAGTCAGCGGGCCCCAGCAGTCGGCGGAGAAGACGGAGGCCGGAGGCACTAACAGCTGGGCCCGCGTCCAGCCGGATTACCATTGTACCCTTGGGGGTAGGCCTATATAAACCCCCCAGGGCACCCATGCAAAGGGTTGGAAACCATTAGCTCTAGACCAGATCGTATAGGAGGGAGAAAGCTAGCCTTGCCCTCTCCTACCTCCAGGAAACAGCTCAAGGAGCAATCGTGTAAACCCTTTGCCATAGTGATCATGCGGAGACCCCGTAGAGCAACAGTAGGGGTATTATATCCCCGGAGAGCCCTGAAGCTGGGTAAGATTCGCCGGCGTGCATGTCTACGCCTCATCCCGTTTCCAGGCACCGAGGACGTTCTACTCGCCCCCACCATGATAAGCCATCCTTTGGCATATGTCGCACCCAACGCCCGACATTTGGCGCCCACCGTGGGGCCTGGTGCACCGTCATCCGGAGACCTGTTTTGGACGGGAACCCTTTTCCTCCCTGGCGAGCGCAGCCAGCCAGGCACGCCAAACGGAGTTTGCACCGACGCGCTGCACGGCATTGAGATCGCCTGCGCAGCTAACCGCCTCACAGAAGTTGTTGGCAGGGTTCGCATCTCTGATGAACCTGCATCCGACGCAGGCACGGGCGGCTCCGAGAGCCTCCTCACGGGCCTCCTCGATCAACTCCACGTCGCTGGCGAGCCTGCCGTGGACTTGGAGTCTGTAGGTTCCACCGACCCGATGCTGGTCGACTCCGACACCGCGTCGCTCGACGCATTCCCCACTAGTGTGGTGGTCTACGACGAGCCTCTCCCTCGTGCGGAGAGCGGCGGAAGCACCGTCATCGAGGTGCTCGTTATCAGTCATGATGAGCCCCCCGGCGGAGGAGCGCATGACCCGCTTGGCGCGGCGCTACAAGACCTGACTGCGCCCATTCCGGAAGACGCTGATGCAGAGACGTTGGAGGTGCGCCGCCTTTAGCTCATCGAAGGTGCGAAGAAGCTGGCTAGCATGAGACGCTTGTCAGAAGCCTACCAGCGAGAGATGGATCGCGCTGTTGGTCGCTCGCCAGCCCCAGCTGGGCCCAGCCGCCTTGGCACGGTCCAGCAGCGCGGCGTAGCCATCGCCAACCTGTTCGGGGCAAGTCGCCCTGTGTACACTACACCTGCGGAGAACATTCGAGCCGCCCAGGCGGCGGCAGACGAGCTGGACAATTTCGAGGGCGAAGAGCGCCGCCTGATGATGGAGCGAGTCCAGCGGCTCCTTGACGCGGCTGCCGCATAGAACGAGGCCGGGTGCCGCACAGAGGCGCCACAGCGGCAAAACAACGACCTTCGCCGAGACCAAGGCGCGATGTCTCGAACGCCGACTGGCAGCGCCCGAGGAAGAAAGGACAAGGATCCGACTGTCAGCCACAGTCGGACTCACATTACCATAGAGCGCGACTGAGACGGCCGCCCGAGAGAAGTAGAACGACGGGACGACTGTCCGCCTCCTCCTCCTCGCAGGGAAAGGCGAGTCTCCCTGCCACCTGTTGATCATCCGACTCTTGGCGACCGCCTTGGCCGCCGAGAGGGAGTGGGGGAAAACGACGCCCGCCACTGGATTGACCGGCTTCACCGATCCCTGGCGCTAGAAGAAGAAGACGAGTTGGGTCCGCCTTGTTTCGGGCCCCGCATTCGAGACGAGCCCTTTCCCAAAGGGTTCACGCTCCCAAGAGACACACCCAAGTACACCGGCTCCATGAAGCCGGAAGACTGGCTAGTCGACTACTCCACGGCTGTCAGCATAGCGAACGGCAACAAGCGTGTCGCCGTAAAATACGTTCCGCTCATGCTCCAGGGCACGGCCCGGACATGGCTGAACAACCTGAAGCCCCGCAGCATCAACAGCTGGGTCGACTTCACCGAAGCATTCGTCTGCAACTTCACCAGCACGTACAAGCGTCCTCCCAAGCCTCGTTGGCTCTCCTTGTGCATGGAAGTTCCCGACGAGTCGACTCACGACTACCTCACGCGTTGGGCCGAGCTTTGGAACTCCTGTGAGGGTGTGCAAGAGGTGCAGGCTATCGAGTACTTCACCACCGGGTGCAGAGAAGGCACCCTCCTCAAGCACAAGCTCCTCTGCGACGAGCCAGAAACCCTCGATGAGTTGCTGATCATAGCAGACAAGTACGCCACGGCCGACTCCTCCATGAAGGCGGAGATTCAAGTTAGCGCGACTGGCAAAGTGGCCCCTCAAGCTTCAAGAACTCCGGCGGGAGATGCCAGTCGACGGCAACAGCAGAGCGACCACAAGCGCAAGGCCCTGCAACTGACTTCCAACAGCCGGCAGGTTGCGACAGTCGAAGCCCAGCAGCCGGATGGGCAGCCTTCACCCAAGCGACAGAAAGGTGGCAAGCCCAACTGGTTGCCGGCCTTCTCATACGAGCAAACCCTGGATGGTCCTTGCAAGTTCCATAGCAGCGCGAAGCCGTCGAATCACACCACCCGGAAGTGCCACTGGCTCACCAGGATCGCCAAAGGAGACGACCTCCTACCTCCCCCGCCTGTTGGGCAGCCGCCACCGCCTCCGCCCCAGCAGCCGGCTGTCAGGCAGTCGACGCAATACAAGACGAATACCCCGAAGAACACGGAGCCTACGTGGTATTTACCAGTATGGCTGATGATCGACGCAGCAGGCGGCTGCAGCGACAAGAGGTGAATGCAGTAGCGTCGGAGACGCCAGAGTTCATGCACTGGTCCGAAAAGCCTATCAGCTGGAGCAGGGCTGATCACCCAGAGGTGATGCCGAGTCCGGGATCTTATGCCTTGGTCCTGGATGCCACCTTTGCCATGGATAGACGAGCTGCTCATTTCTCGCGAGTTCTGATAGACGGAGGTAGCAGCATTAACATCCTGTACAAGGACACCATCGAGAAAATAGGAATCAAGCAAAGACAGCTTCAGAACAGCCGGACTGTGTTCCACGGCATTGTTCCTGGGCTTTCCTGCTCACCAATCGGGAAGATCCTGATGGACGTCCTCTTTGGAGACAAAGATCACTTCCGCTGAGAGTCAGTTTGGTTTGAGGTGGTGGACCTTGAGAGCCCATACCATGCACTACTCGGCCGACCCGCCTTGGCCAAGTTCATGGCGGTCCCCCACTACGCCTACCTCAAAATGAAGATGCCCAGTTCCAAGGGGATTCTGACCATAGCCGGTGACTACGGAAGTCGTCTTCCTGTGCGGCTGAGAGCAGTCGGCTAGCCGAGTCCCTGGTAATCATGGCCGAGAAGCGGCTCCTTGAACGGGTTGTGGCGATGGCCGGCAAGCAGCCAGAGGTATCTCCCAACCCAAAGGAGTCGGAGGCTGAGGGTTCGTTCAAGCTGGCCAAGGAGACAAAGAAGATACCCTTGGATCCGGAGCACCCAGAGAGGTACGTTGTCGTAGGCGCAAACCTCGACAGCAAATAGGAAGGCGAGCTCGTCGATTTCCTCCATGAGAATCGGGACATCTTCACATGGTCCCCCAAAGACATGCCAGGTGTACTGACGGAATTCACCGAGCACAAGCTACATGTCCGATCTAATGCAAAGCCGGTCAGGCAGCCCCTGCGCTGCCTATCAAAAGAGAAGAGAAGGGTTGTCGGAGAAGAAATAGCCCGGCTCCTAGCGGCCGGCTTCATTATGGAAGTATTCTTTCCAGAGTGGCTAACCAATCCGGTCCTGGTACTGAAGAAGAACAAGAAGTGGCGAATGTGTATTGACTACACGAGCCTCAACAAGGCTTGCCCCAAGGACCCGTATGCTCTACCAAGAATTGATCAGGTGATAGACTCCACCGCCGGATGCGAGCTGTTGAGCTTTTTGGATGCATACTCAGGATATCACCTGATCAAGCTGAACCCGGCTAACAGACTAAAGACCGCCTTCATCACGCTGTTTGGAGCCTTCTGCTACCTCACCATGACGTTTGGCTTGAGGAATGCCGGCGCCACCTTTCAGCGTTGCATGCAGAAGTGCCTCCTCAAGCAACTCGGGAGAAACGCCCACGTCTACATGGACGATGTGGTGGTGAAGACGGAAAAGCATGGCACACTGCTGGAAGACCTCAAGGAGACTTTTGAGAACCTGCGCCGATTCCAGCTCAAGCTCAACCCCGAGAAGTGCGTCTTCGGAGTACCAGCCAGCCAACTCCTTGGCTTCCTGGTCTCCGAATGCGGCATAGAATGCAACCCTGTAGAGATCAAGGCCATTGAGAGGATGGAGGTACCCAGCCGACTGCTGGACGTACAAAAGTTCACCGGCTGCTTGGCGTCCTTCAGTCGGTTCATCAGTCGGCTGGGCGAGAAAGCTCTCCCCTTATACCAACTCATGAAGAAGACCACTTTCTTCGAATGGAACCACAAGGCGGACGAAGCTTTTATCCAGTTGAAGAAGATGCTGACTACTCCACCCGTTCTGGCAGCTCTGACTCCTAAGGAACCTATGCTCTTGTACATCGCCGCCACCAGCCGGGTAGTCAACACGGTCATTGTAGTGGAACGCAAGGAGGAAGGCAAGGCACTACCTGTCTAGAGACCGGTATATTACCTGAGCGAAGTACTGTCGGCCTCCAAGAAGAACTACCCCCACTACCAGAAGATGTGCTATGGCGTGCACTTTACCGCCAAGAAATTGAAGCCTTACTTTCAAGAGCATCCAATCACTGTGGTCTGCACGGCCCCACTTGCCAAGATCATCGGAAGCTGAGATGCTTCTGGCCGAGTGGCCAAGTGGGCCATAGAGCTGGCTCCCTACACCATCCACTACCAGCCCCGCACCGCCATCAAGTCACAAGCACTGGCCGACTTTCTCGTCGACTGGGCCGAGACCCAGTACCTACCTCCAGTGCCCGACTCCACCCATTGGCGGATGCATTTCGACCGCTCCAAGATGCGAACCGGCTTGGGAGCTGGTGTCGTCCTCACTTCCCTTAAAGGCGACAAGCTCAAATACGCACTGCAAATCCATTTCACTGCCTCCAACAATGTCGCCGAGTACGAGGCGCTCATTCACGGGCTCCGGCTTGCCAAAGAACTCGGCATTCACTGGATCCTGTCTTATGGCGACTCGGACTTAGTGGTCCAACAGTCATCTGGCGACTGGGATGCCAAAGATGCAAACATGGCGAGTTACCGTTTCCTCGTGCAGCAACTCAGTGGATATTTCGAGGCGTGCGAGTTCCTCCATGTGCCAAGAAACGACAACGACCAAGCAGATGCCTTGGCACGAATCGGCTCTACCCGCCAAGCAATACCATCCGCCGTCGCGCTTCAGCACCTCCTCAAGCCGTCTGTCAAGCCTTCACCAGAATCAGACTCCATCTTTGTGCCGGCTCCCCCCGAAGAAGTCGGATCCGACTCCAGAGCCCCAGCAGACGGTACGAGGATTTTGGACGATGGCTCCAAAGGCGCCACAGTCGAAGCTGGCCCAGGGCATGCAGTACCCGGCCCGGGGACTGCGGCGGCGGGCTTGAAGACTCTAGAACTCGGCCCAAGAGCCGCGCCAGTCGGCCTGGGGACTTCATTAACCCAGCAAGCGGTTGTTGACTCCAACCCGCCGCCTCCCAGCCCAGCCGCCCTCGTCCAAGTCGCAGTTCTGGCAGTCGAAGAAATAGCAGCACCCTCATGGGCCAGCCCATCCTCAAATTCCTGGTGAGCAAAGAGCTGCCGACTGATGAGACCTCAGCTCGGCAAGTACAACGCCAAGCGGCAGCCTACACCATAGTCAACAGAGAGCTGGTCAGGCGCAGCGTCACTGGTGTCTACCAGCGCTGCGTAGAGCCAGAGCAAGGCCAAGAAATTCTCAAGGACATTCATCAAGGCGAGTGCGGCCACCATGTGGCTTCAAGAGCACTCGTCGCAAAAGCCTTTCGACACGGTTTCTTATGGCCGACTACCTTAGAAGAGGCCAAGGAATTGGCCCAAAAATGCAAAGGGTGCCAGAAGTTCAGCTCCAAGCCGGACCAGCCGTCTTCTGCACTCAAGACCATCCCCATTGCCTGGCCTTTCGCAGTTTGGGGTCTAGACATGGTGGGACCATTCAAGACGGCACGAGGTGGCTTAACTCACTTACTTGTCGCATTGGACAAGTTCACCAAGTGGATAGAAGCAAAGCCAATCAAGAAACTGAACGGTCCGACTGCCGTGACTTTCATCTCCGATATCACAATTCGGTACGGCATACCACACAACATCATCACCGACAACGGCACAAATTTTTCCAAAGGCGCTTTGGCCCGTTTTTGCGCAACACAGGGCATCCGACTGGACCTAGCGTCCGTCGCCCATCCACAGTCAAACGACCAGGTGGAGCGAGCAAACGGCCTCATCCTGTCCGGCATCAAGCCCCGGCTGGTCGAGCCTCTGGAGCGCTCGGCTGGCTGCTGGCTCGATGAGCTGCCAGCCGTCCTCTGGAGTCTGCACACGACTCCAAACAAGTCAATCGGCTTCACGCCTTTCTTCCTCGTCTACGGTGCCGAAACCGTCATCCCAACGGACATAGAGTTCGACTCCCCGCGAGTCACCATGTACACCGAGGAGGAAGCAGAAGAAGCACGTCAAGACAGCGTCGATCTGCTGGAAGAGGGCCGACTGTTGGCACTCAGCCGGTCTAGCATCTACCAGCAGAGCCTGCGCTGATACTACAACAGGAAGGTCAAGCCAAGATCTTTCCAAGAAGGCGACCTTGTGCTCCGGCTGATCCAGCGAACAGCTGGCCAACACAAGCTGTCGGCACCTTGGGAAGGCCCTTTCATCATCAGCAAAGTGCTGGGCAACGACTTCTACTACCTGATTGACACTCAAAAGCCCCGAGCACACAAGAGGGACGACTCCGGCAAAGAGTAGAGCGGCCATGGAATGCAAATCTCCTCCGAAGATTTTAGAATTGATGCAGTATGTACCACGCTACCTTTTATATTAAAGTACCAAGACTTCGGGCCCCCCGAGACGAGCTCGGGGACTACCCTCTTTTGTCTATATGATAAAAGTTATGCCTACGAGTATGTTACTCTTTGATTGTCGCTTGGCACCGGGCTCGACAGGTCGGCTCGGGGACTTGCCGCCTTGCACTATGAAATTCTTCCTGCAGCCGGACAAGTAGTGTGTGGCGCCTAAGCCGTCTCATGTCAGAAGCCACAGCTTGCAGAGCGACTGTACGGTGGGCAGGAGCAAGGTAGAATGGGCGTTCACATGAAAAATGGCTAAGGACTCAAAGCATAAAACATAGCTTAAAGCCGGCTTCCAGCCTTCCTTTTTTCTTTTCGCAAACCGACTATTAAGCAGTCGGTTCACCGCCTTCTATTCAACTTGCTAAAAAACTCTAAAACGGCTAAGTACTTGCCTTCCCAAAGTAGCCAAGCATTTGATCCAACGGCAGTCCACAGAGTGGCTGTCCAACTGGCAAGACAGGCAACTAAGGGAAGGCACCAAGGAAAATCCAAAAGAGCAATGAGCAAGAAAAGATAGAATTCAGATAAATATTTACATAGCATAGGCCCTTGGCCGAATCTTTGAGCAGAAATTCAAAATACACCCCGCGGGTGGAATTGTGCAAATTAACAAGTTCTTTAAAGACTACTGCAGATAAAATAAAGATAAGGCGGTAGCCTAAGATGCGGCACACGGATTCGGAGGGTCGGAGGAGACGGCAGCGTCAGGCGTTGGGGCGGCCGGCTGGGCAGTCTCGACTCGATCGCCTCCCGCGGCAGTCGGCTCGGTCGCACGCGGCTCGTTGCTGGAGGCACGGTCGAGCTGAGGCTGGCCGTCCGCTCCATCTTCTGGTTCTTCCGTCTCGCCTCCGTCCTCCGCCTCGCCTTCTTCCTCGGCGCTGGAACCGATCACCTCCGCCGAGTCCTCGCCGTAGTCTGGGTTCATCCCAAACCACTCCGGTGGTACCTCCTCGCCGTCTTCAGACCGCTCAGGGACGAAGGTGCTAGTGTCGGTGTACTCAGCGATCGCCGCCGCACGCTTGACGAGGGTGTCTTCCGCAGCTGCCAGCTTCGGCCGGGCCTCTGACCGAAGTGTCGCCAGCCGATCTAGGTCCAGCCCCGGATACCATGCCTTGACGAACTCCAAGGCCCGGCGCGCTCCATCTCAGGCCGAGGAACCTTTCCAGGCGTCAAGACGACCAGCCGCGACCTCCAGCCAGTCGGCAGTCTGACTGGGGTGCGTGGAGCCTGCATGTCCGGCCACAGGGCAGCAGTCGCCTGGGCGCCGACACGTTGAAGCCGTCGCAGCATCCGGTGAGTCGGCCGAAGGCGAGCCTCGATGCTCAGGATATGCTCATCAAGGGTTCGGGGGGCGTCGGCGGCGATCTCTGCACCTTCCGCCCTCCGACCTTCACGGTCAGCCTCGATGGCTTGGATGGCGGCCCTCGAGTGCCCACGGAAGAAGTCTGCCAAGACGGAAGAAACGAAGAAACAAGTCAAAAACCGGGAGTCGGCACGATTTATAATCGACAGCTCGAAGAAAGAAAGTAAAGAAACTCACCATCAACAATGTGTTCAATCTCATGGAAGCCGGAGGCCAGCATTGCCTCTTTGTCAGTCCAGGAGGAGCGCTCGCTCGTGAACTCGGCCAGGAGGGCGGTTTCCGCCTCTTCCGCCTCCTTTTGCGTCTTCGCAAGCAGCTCCCTCTGCTCTGCCAATTGAGTGGCCAGCAGATCGCACTCTGTGGCGAGCTTGCTGCACTCCTCCCCCTTGGCGCCCAACGCGGAGTTGGCTTTACTCAGCTGCTGTTGAAGAACAGCGTTGGCTTTTGAAGAGAAGGAAGAAAGAAGGCGTTAAGGCATCAGTAAAGAAGGTCGCCGGGAGATCCGGCCCGATTGCTCAGCAGTCGGCCCGAATCTCGGGGACTACAGCCCGCGGGTGCGCCAGCGCGCCCCCGCAAAGAAGAAAAAGGACTCACTCCAGCTCTCCAACAAGTCGGCGGTCCGCTGGCCCAGCTCTTCAACGTTACGGTTGAAGACAGTAACATGGAGGTTGTGGTAGTCCTGCGACAAAATATTTCAGACAAAAGTAAGTACCCGGAACTCACCAATTGGAGTTCCGGGCCGCCTGCTCAGCAGCCGGCCCGTAACTCGGGGACTACACCCAGTGGGTGCGCTGGCGCGCCCCCACAAAGAGGAACAAAAACAAGAAAAAAAAGAGGACCAAAGAGAAAGCATACCCGAACGGCTGCTCGCGACGCCAGGTATGCCTTGGTGCAATTCTGGATCGCGTCGCCCTCAGCTTGCAGCTTCATCTGGACGTCCAGAAGCGCCTGGTTCAACGGCCCTGTGCCGCCTCCTCGCACCCACCCAATGGGCGCGGCGCTCGTTGCTTCGGCGTCGGGGATCGCCGAGCTGGCGGTGCCGGTCTCCAGGGGGCGTGGCGCCGAAGTCGCCTTCTCAAGACGGCGACGCGTTGGCGAGCCGACTTGAAGGAGTTGCCTTGCCACGGCCTCATCTTCAATCGGCGGCACCGGCGGGTCCACCGGCTATTCGCCTTGCGTGCCCCCAGACGGCGGCGGAGGTGGCGGCGGAACGATCACATCCGGCATGGAGGAGTCGCTGCCTTCCCTCTCCAGGATAGGGTTCTCGCTGTCGGCTTCCCCAGTCTGCCCCGTGAACTCCGGAGGCGGCGGCGCAGAGTTCAGCAGGGTGACAAACATCGCCGATTGGTGGTGCGCGGCCTCCTCAGCCAGCCGCTTCGTCGCGGTGATGACTTCGGCCTCGGCCAGTTTCTTCTTGGTGGAGGCCACCGCCTTATCGGCCTCCACCTTCTCCAGGCCGGCGGCCTCTTCCTCGTTGCACTTCTCCTGCGCATTCCGCTCCATCGCCTCCCGGAGGTCGGCGGCGGGGTCAATCCGCCGAGTGGAGGCGGACGTCTCCGCTGACCCCATGACGGAGGCGGCGACGACCCTCTCAAGAGTGAGGGGAGCCCTGAAGCAAGGGAAGCAAGTAAAAGACTCAGACAAAGCCACAAAGAAAGAATAAAGCGTTGAGACGGAATACTCACGCGGAGACAAGTGGCGGCTTCTTCACTTCCTTATGGAAGCGGATGGCCTTCGCAGCCTTCTCGTCCCACCGGGTTGCCATAGCCGAACTCTTGGGCTTCTTCGGCCGACTGCCGAACAAGGTCGGCACGGCCCTACGCTTCTTCCTGCCGCCTGGAGCACCCGGCGCGGCAGAAGAGCCTGCGCCGGGGTGGCTGGCTCCTGGCCGATGGCGGGGGGCGACCTCCTCATCATCATCAGGCCAGTCCTCTAGGCTGGCCCCGAGCCGGGGTCGCCTCCTCCCTCCGCGTCGTCTTCCAAAGCCGCCGCTCCCAGATCGGGTCGTCGACGTCGCTCTCTGCCCGGTCGGCAAGGAACTCGTGGGCCGGCCCCGTGGTGCCGGATGGTGGATGGAGGAGGGGATTCTGACCAAAGTTGACTGGTCAGGCCGCGCAAAACAAACTCGGCAAGAAAGAAGACAATCCAAAGAAAGAAAGAAAAGGCAACTCACTATGGGTGGGGGCTTGGCGCGGGAGTACGACTCCTTGCCAAACCGCCAGTCCTCCAGGAGCTTGCTGTCCGAGAGGTAGTTCACCATGTAGGCCACCTCCTCGTGAGGCATGTCCTTGGTGCACATCTGACTCGGGTCACGGTGCCCACTCATTTGACATATCATGTGGGGGCAACCTTGGAGCGGGAGAACTCGGCGCGCCACGAAGGCGGCCAGCAGGTCTGGACCAGTCAAGCCCTCCGACTGCGCCAGCACTCGGAGTCGCGCGACGGCACCGGCTCCTGCAGGCGTTAGCGACTTGGCCCGGTACGACCAGTTGGGCAGTCTCCTAGCCGGCGGGCCGGCTTCGAAAGCCGGCAGGTTGACCCAATCGCCCCTTGCAAAGACGCTCTTGACGTAGAAGTACAATCGCTGACACATCTTCACCGACTTTATCAGCTTGATGGTGGGGAAGGGGTTGTCGGCCCCCGATCTCCGCCCGGCGATGAACGCGACGCATTGAGCCAACACGCCTGCAGCCTGGGTGCCGAGCTTGGAGTAGAAGAACTCCCCCCAGAGCTCGAGGGTGGGGAGGACTCCGAGGAAGCCTTCACACAAGGCCACGAAGGCGGACAGCAGCACCACCGTGCTGGGCGTGAGGTGATGCGGCTGGAGGCCGTAGAACTCCAGAAAAGAGCGGAAGAAGCTGCTCGCCGGCAGCCCCAATCCGTGCAGGCAGTGCGAGCGGAAGATGACCCGCTCGCCCTCGCCCGGCGCTGGGGAAATCTCCATCCTCGGCGCAAGACGCACCCACACGTAATCTTCGCTGGGGAGCCGAGGAGTCTTGCGGAGGAACTCGATGTGGTCGTCGTGAACTTCGGAGCCGTCCCAGGTGCCGGAACGCACCAAGGGAGGCGCGGCGGCAGAAGAAGAACTCATCGTGAGCTGATCGCCGCGGCGTTCGTCAAAGCTTGGGCGCACGGCGGGGCGAGGAAGAAGAAGAAGGAGAAGAGCAAGGAGTAGTGGGAAGGAGGGGCGCGCGTGCTCTGTCGCGCCCCCTCCTCCCCCTACTTATAGCCTCATGGGCTGCGAAGCCGAGGGGGCGGTCGTGGGATTTACTACGCCCATGACCCCACGACCCCCACGTTTCCGCGACAAAGTTACTGCGGGCAGTAACTTCACAAGAATCCCAACCGTCCGAACGGGCCACAGCGGATCCGCTCAAGCGCCGAGGTTCGGTAATGGCGGGCCCCTCCTACGAGCTTGTCCCGTCACGCACATAGGCTGGCAGACTGGCCTGGTCGCGCGTTGCCACGTGACGGGCCCGGAACAGGCGGCGGCCTGGAAGCTTAGCTGGTATGCTACTTGGATCCCGCCATGACGTTCGAAATACTATGCAAGTCAGAGTTGGGCGGGTCCGACTCCTTCTAGTCGGCCCAGTGGAAATCAAGCAAGAACCATGTGTCAAGCACCCGGAAAGAGAAACTGCTGAGGCTTCTCAGCCGATCGTCCGCGTCGCCTCATCAGCTTCGGGCACTACTGTCGAAGTAATGGGCCACGGGTAGGCTAACCCGAGCCCCAGAACCTTTCAAGACATCAGGGCAGGCTGCGCCCCTCAAGATCCCAGGACACGGAGCCGCCTTTAGAGAAGTCGGCGGCAAGGCAACCGACTAGCCACTCGCAGCCGAGTCCCAGGAACGACTTCAGGATAAGCCGACTCCTGACTGCCGACTTCCCAAGAAGCCGACCTTGGGGAGTCGGACCGCAACTCCAACAAACCCCATATCCTCATCGGGAGGGACAGGACCGGGGAGTGGCTACAGTAAAGCCCGCTCCCGCCCCTTACCAGGGGCAGGCATGGCCACAACACGCCGTACCCGGGGAGATCTCCGTGCGGCTGGCACTGCTGCCGTGCCAGCCCTGACATCAGCGCCGAAGGACCGAATCCTGCGCCCACGACGGCTTGTCTGTACGACCCTGGGGCGGCGGGTCCCACCAGCCAGTGGGACCCCAGGAGACGGCAAGTGTGCCACCAGTCGGCCCCCGAGAGTTGGCCAGACCCTCCCCCGGGGCCCACGCGCCATTAATCAGATGTGACGGAGAGTGGCAATAGTGATCGCCCGCCAAGCAGCGGGGCTGTTGCCACGTCTCCATGACCAAGGCCGCGTCATCAGAAGCACGGCTACAGTAATCAGCAGCCGACAAGACCCGCCCGCAGCGGACGCGCCTGTCGACTCCGTACCTAGCCAGTCAGCGGGGCCCACCAGTCGGCGGGCCCCAGCAGTCGGCGGAGAAGACGGAGGCCGAAGGCACTGACGGCTGGGCCCGCGTCCAGCCGGATGATCATTGTACCCCTGGGGGGTAGGCCTATATAAACCCCCTAGGGCACCCATGCAAAGGGTTGGAAACCATTAGCTCTAGACCAGATCATATAGTAGGGACAGAGCTAGCCTTGCCCTCTCCTACCTCCAGGAAACAGCTCAAGGAGCAATCGTGTAAACCCTTTGCCATAGTGATCATGCAGAGACCCCGTAGAGCAGCAGTAGGGGTATTATCTCCCCGGAGAGCCCTGAAGCTGGGTAAGATTCGCCGGCGTGCATGTCTACGCCTCATCCCGTTTCCAGGCACCGGCGACGTTCTACTCGCCCCCACCATGATAAGCCATCATTTGGCATATGTCGCACCCAACCCTGACAAGTTGCCCTCAAGGTGTGTATCGGTCTAAAACCCGAGATGTACCTGAAGGATGACGCAAGACCGTTGATCCCAGTAGCCACTGAGACTTAGGTTAATTTGCAAAATCAGCCTGAGGATCAAGTCCTAGCTCGGCAGAATACTTCGGGACACAAAAAGCGGCGTGCTCAGTCCTCGAGACTTAGGTTGGGTGCGGCCGACCAACCTGAGGATCAAAATCTCCTCGACAACTATATTGCACTTAATTTTTTTGCATTGAACAGGCAATGCAATAGCCGCCGAGACACTGGTCGGGTGGCAACACCAGATCAGGGGATCGATGTGTCCCTTTAATATTTTTAAATAATAAGCCCGAAGCCCAGTAGCCCCCGAGCCTTAATGCGGGCACGGGTGGCCGAATTAAGGATTGATATCCATAGTAAAATCACAATTTATGTGTAATGACTCTGTGTATCCAAGTACTTTACATCATTAATGCTCGGATCCGCATTGTACAAAACTTTGTTGACCGACCATCGGCTTCCACCTCCTCAGCTAGTAGCCGAGGAGTGTTTTTCCTACTTTATAAAGCCTTTATGAGGGCAAAGATTTACGACAAACAAGGCAATCAGGCCATACGGTTTTATAAACAATGGTACGCAGAGAGATATGTTATATTACAGTTTAACATAAGAAATGTCTTCCAAAGAAAATAGTCCCGCTATTGGTTCCTTTTTTTGGGTTGTCATGCTAAGCATGATCATAAAACCTCAGCTCTAATGTAAGAGCAAAATATCGAGGATTTAGTTTGGGAGGCCAGTTAATAGCCCCCGGTAGTGTTCGGCGACAGTTGAGGTCAAGCCGTAAACACTTCGGCCATTGTTATAAATGACCCATCATTTAACACAGTCATCAGATCGCTGACCAGTTGACGCTTATTATGACAGTCAGTTTTTGGCTTTCTCCACTGAGGTGCTTAACCATGTGAGCTGGAAGCACAATCGCAGTGGTTCTCCCTTTGCACACCTAGCCGAACAAAACGGAACGTAGGAAGCAAGTGCAGGAGCCGGGCGACCCAACTATTGACCGAAGACACAATTCGAGACTGATGCATATATAGCAATATCCGAGAATGTTTTGCCGAATCTCTAAAGGTGTCCGGCGTTGCACTGCGAGACTTGTGCTGAAAACACACAAATAGTTTAAAAGCGCCATAAGCTTGGAAAACAAAAAACGTCAGTACAAACATGACGTCCGAACAAGATCAAGTGTTCGGTGCCCATCCGAAAATTGGCCTTAGAAAAAAATGCTTCTGTCGTGCTTTAACATGACACATCCTATCTCAAGACTTCAAGCGGGCCAGCCTACAGCTTCAATCTCCTATCCCGAGGGCGGAGTACTTCTCATTAGGTCAGTTTAGCAAACTAAACTCTAGCGGCTTTGAGAGAGAAATTAGGCTCCCCGGCTAGTGAGCACATGCTCGTGTCGAAAAAAGGAGTGATAAATAATAATAGTAATAAAAACTTTGCAACGACTAAGAAGAAGAACACTTATTATAAAACGGCTCATATAAATTTTAGAGCCCCCAAGTGACTTGGGTAAAAGAATTTTATGTATAATGATTGTATGTACCGAAGTACTAATATCATATCTTTGTTCACCCGAACTTTAAACGCGTCTTAACCGACCGTCGGCTTCTCCCCCTTCGGTCAAGGACCGAAAAGTGTTATGTACTCCACCTATCGAAATATCGACAGTGTTTCCGATAACCAGGCAACTGGGCCATAAGGTTGTAACAGACAAAGCGCGCTTAGGGAACTTATGCTATATTACAGACGAAGTGTAAGAAGGATCTTCGAAGAAAATAGTACCCCCACCGATACCTTTCTTCGGTGCTCATTATTACTATGAGACTTGTGCAATAGATTTTTTGTACTCATGAGTTCTGTTGTGTGCCGACCATGATTGAAAACAATAAGAGCGCTAGCTTTCCGCTTCACCCAGTCTGAGGTCAGAGCTCGGAGGACCCGGTCGTGACAATCGCAGAGGTGCACCCTTTACTCCCTAGCCGAACAATCGGGAACGTAGGGGTGAGCACAGAAGCCAGGCAACCCAGCTTGCAAATCTCTTAAGTCAATATGGTGCATATTGTGGCGTAATACATGAACAAGGAACGAAGCCGTACAAGTATAATCATATGCAAGAGGAAAAGCTTCATAAAGGAAGCCCCCAAATAAACGGGGTATTTGAATTTGTGCGTTACAAACAAAGTTTGGACAAGGAAATTTTTTACAAGCAACTTTTTTCCAAAAAAGTATAATTCTTGGTCGAACTGAACACAAGTTAAAAATTTAAAACTTTGAGCATGAAGGAAACTTAGCTGGTTAATGTGTTCGGTATTGATGACGCAGCCCGAGCTTGATGCGGGACAAGGTTCCATCCCCCAAGCCGGCCCCAAGGTGGCGGAGCAAAGAGCTCAGCACTCCGAAGTGGTGACATAGCACGGTCAATGCAGGCCGACAGGGTGATGCTGAAGTCCCCGGCATGGGGTAATGAAGTGTTGACGAAGCCCCCCGTCCAGCCGAGGTGACATGGTATGTCAGTACGCCGAGTTGACGATACTGCCCAACCTGGATCATTTTCCTGTGCAAAAAAATAGTGCAAAGCGGAGATAATAGCAATGATAATAATAATAATAAATGTTGCATAATAAATAATTTATGCGAAGTGAGTAATAAAAGAAATATGGCCTGGCACCGAAGTCCATGTCGATGCAGGGCGTCGGCGTGATGCGGTAAAGGTGTGGCAAAGCCTGAATTCACAGGTCGGTCCGAGTTCCGGATGCGGCGTTTGCCGGACTATGTACGGAAACTGACCGAACCACCACGCGACCGTCGTTAATGCGGACATCATTCGATAGACCTATGTACAGGAACAAACTAGAATAATAATTTCTTGGGAAAAATAAACTCCAACAAGCAAAAATTACTAGGATTAATAGCACCTGGTTTATTTGTTGTAGCAATCCGAAAAAGGTGACTCCCAAAATTGGGACTCGATCCGCACACCCATTGCCTGATGGGCGATAAAGCGACTGCATGGCGATGCAGGCAAAGGTTGGCTTGCGGAGGCAAAGCCCTCGGTCCAGCTAACGTGACGAAGCTGGTCGGCTAGTGACGCTGAAATCTCCGGAGTAGGTTGATGAAGAGATGGCGAAGCCCCCGGTCTAGCCGAGATGTCGAAGCCTCGATGTCAGCCGATGAGTCGAAGTAGATCGGCATGATGGACATCGGCTTGAAGAAGCAATAGTGTGGCCCTGTCGATGCCGGTCGTGACGTGGTCGATGCCGGCTTGATGAAGTGACCGTGCGGCTATGCCGGTGTGCCCGCTCCGTGTAATCTATGGGGCGACGATGTTGGTGATGATTTATCCTTCGCGATGCCGGACTCTTGTTCGGCTTGCCGAGATGATGATCCGAAGAAGTTGAGCTTGGCTCAACAAAGAGACGACGTGTCTAGCGCAGGTCGGTAGCCGTGGAGAAGCATTGCTGGACTGGTTTGATACCAGCATGATAGTGAAGATTACCTCAGAGGAGGCTTAAAGTTTTAAGGGCACGTGTTTAAAAACAACGCACAATACCCTAGGAGAAAATTCCTTTAAGAAGATTGTCCCATATCACGTTCATAAAGAAACATGAATTCGGGTCGGATCCGTATTCGCGCAGAAAACAGACCCGAAAAGTGATGCACTAATCGGAAGGTTCCCAGAGTTTGGACGGTCAGATCGAGCTGAAACTGTGAGGGGTGTTAGATATAGGAATTCCGCAGCCGATCAACGGTTGGATTTTCCAAAGGACGTCCGAGCTACGTGCTGGAGACCACGCCCTAAACTCGTCCAGATTCCTATCCAGATTTGACAGGGCTCCGGTATATCGTAGATGGCCGGAGATTCCTCCATCGGAACTCGATGAAATTTTGCATGGTTGTTGTAGACTCAATTCCGCACAATTCCACCAAAGGGATCGTCAAAGTGACGCTATAAGAGGTGGTGGCAGCAGATACAAGCTCGCTGTTTGGAATAACAGCACGGTCGCCCGAGGGCAATGTTGACATTGAGCCCCCGAGCTCCATGGATGATTCCTCTATGATCTTGATAGAGATCGGAGTTGATGTTGATGAAGGCCCTCATCCGAACATAACGATCGGAGGCAAGGCACAGTCCTCGGTCAAGCCAAGGTGACCAGTCGAGTCGGTGACGAAGATGTCAACGTCGCAGTTGATCTACAGACGAGCCATCGATCCTTTTGCCGACCACACAACGGAACTCTCAATGAAAGCACCAATGTCGGTGTCAAAACCGGCGGATCTCGGGTAGGGGGTCCCGAACTGTGCGTCTAAGGTGGATGGTAACAGGAGGCAAGGGACACGATGTTTTACCCAGGTTCGGGCCCTCTTGATGGAGGTAAAACCCACGTCGTGCTTGATTAATCTTGATAATATGAGTGGTACAAGAGTTGATCTACCACGAGATCAGAGAGGCTAAACCCTAGAAGCTAGCCTATGGTATGATTGTTGTATATGATCTATCGACTAGCCTGGCCTCGGTTTATATAATGCACCAGAGACCTAGGATAACAAGAGTCCTAGCTGAATACGCCGGTGGGGAGGAGTCCTTGTCTTGATCACCAAGTCTTGTGGAATCTTCCATGTATGCGGTAGCTGTCCGAACTGGCCCATGAGTATACGGCCATGGGGGTCCTCAGCCCAATCTAACTGACTGGGAGACGACGTGGTGAGTACCCCCTAGTCCAGGACACCGTCAGCAGCCGAACCAGTGAACCCTCGTACTCCTCTCCGCGTGGGCTTCCACTGCCGCGTCTTCCCCAGCTCCGCGTCGTCCCCTTCCTAGGCCTCGCCATCGTCCACCGCCCTGGTGCTCTCGGCACAACATGGTCAACGTGGTCAAGGAACGACTTCCATCGGAAGAGTACTATACGTGGAGAGGCTGATAGCTGGGTCCACGGCAACAGCAAGGAAGTGCCTCCTTATTACGTGGAAAATAATTATTCCTCCACCTGACAGCAGGGACCCACTAGACGGGCCATCGTATTTCGCAAAAAATATGTTTCCCCCTGACTGCTGGGACCCACTAGCTACATCTTCGCACACAAGGAAGTGCGTCCATATTACGGGCAAAAAAATGATTCGCCCCTAACTGCTGGGACCCACCAGCTACATCTTCACACACAAGGAAGTGCCTAACAGTCGGGACCCACCTGGTCGAAGTGTATGGAGCGTTGTCATTCTGGTCGCTAACGTGTACGTACATACGATCGATCTGTTTGCAGGCTGCAGCGATGAACCGTGGCCATGTAAGGAAGGGCATGTGTCATACTATAGGCACGCACGTGTCGTAGTAGAGGCGCGCACGTATCATGTACACGTATGTATAGCCAGGGTGCAAGAAAGTAAATACGGCCACATACGTACATACGGGCGGGGTCTCGAATGCCTACTCGCGCATATGTACGACCATGGCTCGTGTACATGGCTGGGTCGGAACGGAGAAACTGTGTCGTCTCGTGTTCATGGGGAGGCAACGGAATGCATCGTGTTCATCAGGAGGCAACGGAATACGTCGTGTTCATCGGGAGCCAACCGACTTGGACGGAACAGCCGATCGAAACGAGGCCTGGCATACCGCAGAACGGAGGAAACGTCCTTGTGTTTGACCGGCCATGGTCGAAACGAGATCCTATTCATCGAGAAGGGTCTGTCGTACCACAAAACGGAGGAAACAGACTTCTCTTGGACCTCCTATGGTCGAAACGGGGTCCTGTTGATCGGGAGGGGTGTTGCGTATCACAAAACAAAGGAAACAGACTTGTGTTGGAGTGCCATGGTCGAAACGGGGGTCATCAGGAGGGGTGTGGCGTACCGCAAAACGGGACTCCACGGGATACTGTTCATCTCCACCGTCGACCTCCTCCAGCCTCCACGGGCTACTGTTCATCCACCGTCGACCTCCTCCAGCCTCCACCTGCGACTGTTCATCCACGGGCTCTTGTTCATCCAGCCTCCACCGCTCCTCAACCGGCTACTGTTCAACCAGCCCTCTCCACGGGGTCCTATCCAACCACCCCTCCACGGGCTACTGTTCATCCAGCCCTCCACCGGCTACTATTCAACCAGCCCTCCCCGGGGTCCTGTTCATCCAGCCCTCCACGGGGTCCTGTTCATCCAGCGACAACGACCTCTACTACCATAGGGTCCTGTTCAT
>NC_041382.1:387119473-387139381 GCF_002162155.2 Triticum dicoccoides | reverse complement strand
CAACGCTCAGTGTTCATCCAGAGGCAGCATCGATCGGCTTCAGTTAGCAGCAGTAGCGAAGGAATCACTCGGGTTTAGTTAACAACAAGGGATCGATTGCTCGGGTTCAGTAACATAGCTAGTGCAATTGCTCGGGTTCAGTTAGAGCCCAACGCCTCGCTCGGGTTCAGTTAGAGCGCAATGCCTCGCACACACACGCATATGTGTCCGAGAGAAACGCGCATCGCTCGGCCCCCGACCACCCACCGTAACTGGAAACTCCCCGATATTTTCCTCGCCCTCGCTTCTACCATGGTTTTTTCCGCCATGGATGGCCCACAGAATGTCATGCAGCTGCGTCTCCGGCTCGCCCAGGACGAAAAGCCCATTTTCTATCATAGAAGTAGGATCCCACCACATCTATGATGATACCGGGTTTTGTCACAATTATCGTCATAGAAGTGTCATAAGCATGACAGAAAAAAATTCCGTTCGGCCCAAAATGTCACTGATGTGTCTTTTTTTGTAGTGTGAACAAGGCCATTCAGGTTGAGACTGGTCTACAGGAACACCAAGGATCTCTCAAGCGCAAATGTGACACTGGCTCATCTTTGGTCCCATCATCGCAGAAGCGTAGGATATGGATTCTCCACAGCATGTACCGCCCAGCTGCCCTTGCACCAAGACAGTCCTATGTTACACCTCGTCTGTCTCCTCCGCCATCGAGGCAGCCTCTTCGAGCTGCACTACCCCAAGCTCCTGTTCCCAATCCCAATGATGGTATGTGCTTCAAGTGTGACCGTCCAGGTCACCGTGACAGGTAATGCTATCAGAACCAGAACCAGCTTGCACTTCCTCCAACTGGCCATGGTAACAATTAGCCCTGCAATAACAATGCTAGACCTTATGGTCGTGGTCAGGCTAACAACATTGATCTGAATGAAGCTCAAGACTAGCCTGCTACCGTGATGGGTACTCTCCTTGTTAGTTCAGTACCAACTTCTGTTTTATTCGATACAGGAGCATCACATTCTTTCATATATATCAGAAGATTTTGCATTCATGCATGGCATTAAATACAAAAGGATGCATATTCCATTAGTGGTAAACACCCCCGCAGGCCAATGTTGAACCACCATGGTTAGCCACAACGTTGCCATTGAAATTGAAGGGTTAGAATTCCATGCCTCTCCCATTATTCCAAAGTCTTCCAATATTGACCTCATTCTGGGAATGGATTGGTTGAAAGCGCATACTGCTTCAATAGTTTGTGCCACTAAAACCTTTCACCTCCTACATCCTTCTAATGAGATAGTAAGCTACCATGCCCATCTTGTTCGAAATGTCGAAGCCCGGATTTATCTATTGAATCCATTGAATGCAACACCTCTTGAGGGAATTGAACACATTCCATTCGTTCGCGACTTCCAAGATGTCTTTCTAGAAGAACTCACAGGGATACCTCCTGTCTGAGCTATCGAGTTCATCATTGACTAGAAACCATGCACCATCCCTATTGCTAAACGACCCTACAAGATGCCGCATCATGAACTACTTGAGATTAAAGAGGAAATCGACAAATCTCTTTGCAGTGGATTCGTTCATCCTAATTCTCTGCTTGGGGAGCACCTTCTCTCTTTGTCAAGAAGAAGGATGGAATGAACCGTTTGGTCCAAGACTACCGTCCTATCAACCAAGCAACAATTCAGAACAAGTATCCCCTTCCTTGGATCAATGATTTTATGATCAAATTGCTGGATCCTTGGTCTTCTCTAAACTCGACTTGAGGTTGGGTTACCACCAGATCCGATGCGTGAAGATGATACTCCCAAGACCGCCTTTCTTACTCGCTATGGTTCATATGAGTGCACTTAGGGATGGCAAAGAGTACCCATTACCCACGTACCCTGCGGGTAAAAACCTATTAGGGTAAGGGTATGGGACAGAATGTTACCCATGGGTATATAAATAGGTAAATCTCAAACCCATCGGGTAGAGCGGGTACGGGTATGGGATCACATAACCCATACCCGCGTACCCATGTACCCTTATAAAATCTAACAAACATGGATAAATTACCTCTAAACTTTCTCGTGAGTTTGTCAACTTAAAATGTATGACTATGTCCTACTATTTATGACTATGTGTTGATGTTTTGTTTAAAAGAAAATGTTTGATTTTTATGGAATGTGTTGCTTTTTAGGATGTGTTGTTGTTTATAAGTACGTGTTGTTGTTTATAAATTATGATTATATGTTGTTTATAATTAAGTGATGCTTAAATTAATGTTATTCAACATTTGAATACCCATTTACTCTGTCGGGTGACGTGTATGGAAAAAAATTGTACCCACTAACGGGTATGGGTATGGGTGACGCGTAAGCTCAAATGGGACGAGTAAGGGTATGGGATAGCTCCACCCATACCGAAACTCTGCGGGTGCCATCCCTAAGTGCATTGTTATGTCTTCTGTCTTAACCAGTGCTCCAGTGACATTCTCTCGTCTGATGAACTATATATTCATGGATTGCCTCGACAAGTTCATCGTGGTTTATCTGGATGATATCCTTGTATATTCCAAGAATAAAGAAGAACATGCTGAACATCTTTGTCTTGTTCTGGAAAAGCTTCAAGAGCATCAACTTTATGTCAAGTATTCCAAGTGTGAATTTTGGTTACCCGATGTAACTTACCTAGGCCATTTAATCTCCAAGGATGGTATTGCCGTCAACCCCAAACGAGTTTAGGCCATTCTTGACTGGACTCCCCTGAAGAATGTCAAGCAAGTCAGAAGCTTTCTCGGACTCGGTAGCTATTGTGGACGTTTTGTCGAGTACTTCTCCAAGATCACCAAGCCGCTGACTAATCTGCTTCACAAAGGTGTTAAGTTTGATTGGACTGGAAGTGTCAGCAAAGTTTCGAGGCACTCAAGGACAAGCTGACTTCTGCCCCGATGCTTGCTCTCTAGATTCCCAAAAGGATTTCATCATCTATTGTGACACATCTCATCAAGGATTAGGTTGCGTCCTAATGCAAGAGTGTAGGGTGATTTCTCATGCCTCTCGTCAAGTGTGCCCTCACGAAGAGAACTACCCAGTTCATGACCTCGAGCTTGCTGCGGTTATCTATGCACTGAAGCTATGGCGACATTACCTTCTCGGTAATCGTTGCGAGATCTTCACCGATCATCAGAGTCTGAAATATCTGTTTACTCAGCTAGATCCGAACCTCCGTCAGCAGCGATAGATGGAAGCTATTGCTAACTACAACTGCCATATATAGTTTACCCCTGGCAAGGGTAATGTCATGGCCGATGCCCTGAGCCACAAGTCTTATTGTAATAAGCACATGGTTCATAAAGATCAACCATGCCTTCATGAAGAACTTTGCAAATTGAACCTTCAAAAGTTCCACAGGGTTCTCTAAATAACCTTGTTCTAGAACCAACTCTTCTGAAAGCTATTAAGTCCGCACAAGCCAAAGATGCTCACGTTGATCAGATGAAAAGGGATCTTGCCTTAGAGAAATCTAGAGATTTGTCGCTTGATGAAGATGGAACCTTGTACTTTAGGAATCACATTGTGGTTCCTCGGTCGAGCTTATGATAGAGAAGGTGACAAAAGAAGCACATGACACCCCTCTCTCTATTCATCTGGGAAGTACCAAGATGTATCTAGACATCCGTCAGAAGTATTGGTGGTCTAAGATGAAGCAAGACATTGCTTGATATATTGAAGAATGTGACATTTGTCGTCACGTCAAAGCAGAGCATTAGAAACCGGCTGGACTTCTGCAACCACTCCCTATTCCTAAATGGAAACGGGATAAGATTTAGATGGACTTCGTCACTGGCCTTCCCAAGTCACAAAAGGGTAACGATGCTATCTTTGTCGCCATCGACCAATTCTTGAAAGTTCCACACTTTCTGCCAGTCAAGGAGACAATCACTGCTAGTCAATTAGCAAACTTATATATCTCCAGAATTGTGACTCTCCACGGCATTTCGAAGGATAAGTTCAGACTGGGGTAGTATTTTCACTTCGAAGTTCTGGGATAGTTTCCAAGAGGCAATGGGAACTCATATAACCTGGAGCACTGTTTATTATCCCCAATCCCAAGGCCAAGTCGAGTGAGTCAATCAAATTCATGAAGACATTCTTTGGGCTTGTGTTATCTCCATTGGCAAGAAGTGGGAAGAATCTCTCCCTTATGTTGAACTCTCCTATAACAACAACTATCAGGCTAGCTTGAAGATGGCACCCTTCGAAGTGCTATATGGACGTAAGTGAAGAACACCTTTGAATTGGCCAGAAATAGGGGAACAAATGCTCATTGGTCCAGACATTATCCAACAAGCTAAAGAGAAAGTCTAAATTGTCCGGGATAATCTCAAGGCGGCCCAGTCCCGCAAGAAGAACAATTATGACTGTAAACACTAGGGTTCAACTTATCAACCTGCTGAACAAGCTTATCTGCGTGTCACCCCTTTAAGAGACACTCATCGGTTTGGTGTCAAGGGCAAGTTAGCTCCTCGCTACATTGGTCCCTTCTGTATTCTTGCCCATCGTGGACTTGTGCCATATCATTTGGAATTGCCACCTCAATTCTCTCACGTCCATGACGTCTTTCATGTGTCGCAACTGTGTCGTTACTTCAAGTACCTACGCCGTGAAGTGGATCCAGAATTGATAGAAGTTCAAGATGATCTCACTTACAAAGAGCATCGGGTCCGCATTCTTGAAGAAGCTGAACGTCGAACCCGTCAGAAGGTTACCAAGTTCCTCAAGGTGCAATGGTCAAATCATACTGAAGATGAAGCCACTTGGGAACGTGAGGATAATCTTCATGCGGAATACCTCGATCTTTTCCCTTCTACCTCTTAATTCTCGGGACGAGAATTTATTTTAGATGAGGAGAGTTGTAACACCCCTGGTTAATGAGCTATGGTAATCCTCTGTGATTAAGCTAATCATTTGGCTAAACAATGCTTAATCACCTTTTATTCCATATGTCTGTTCATCATTCCACTTTGAATTCAAATTCAAATAATAAGTGAAATATATAAATTCACAAACATGAAAACTAAAATTTTCATCATGTGGCAAATAATCCATAATTAATTATGGTGGTGAACCAACATTTTTATAAAGTGTTTACATGCCCTAAAATAAAAAAACAGGGGCTAAAACAATAATTTAATTCCTTTCTAAATTATAAAAATACTAAACTAATTTATTTAAATGCTAAACTTAATGTGGCAGTGGCCTAATTTATTATGCTGTAAGGTGCAAGTTTGATATTTTATAAAACTAAAATACTTTCTTTTAAAAAGAAAATCAGAAAACAATTTAAAAAATAGAAAATAGAAAAAGGAAAGAAAACCCCCCACTCTGCCCTGGGCCTTAGCCCACCAGCCGGCCCAACCCAGTGGCCCACACCCCCGGTCATCTCCTCCCCCGTGTTCCACCAAACAGAAGCGCTATAGGCGCTCGTCCCCGCCGGACCCGCCTCGTCGGCGACGCTTCGACGAGGATAAGGGTGCCACGCCCCTCTCCTCGGGCCTCACTCCCACTCACCCCCTCGCTCCTCTCCTTCCCCCACGCACTCCCCTCCTACAGATCCACCGCATCCAACGTGCCCGTCGCCATGGCCGCCCTTGCCTGCGTGCCCGCCGTCGCCCCGCGCCATGAGGAGGTGTCCACGAGCTTCCCCATCGTCCCCGACCGCCGGTCTGAGCTTGGAGTCCCCACATCGCCCTCGACATCGTCTTCTTCCACCTCTAGACGCCGAGCTCGCCGCCGTCATCTCGCTCCACAAAGCCCCTCCCACCCCCAGAGCCCACTCATGCACATCTTCAGGACCGTGGTGAGCACGCGGATCTTCCCTCGCTCGCTAGCTCGAATTGGCGCCCATAGCTTGCCCCCGATGCCATGGCCAAACATGTTGCTGCCGATGAGCTCGTTGTCGTGGCACACTCGCTGCCAGGCTCATCCGAGCATGGCATCATGCTCAACACGCTCCTAGCAGCCCAGCGTCATCGTCCGCTTGCCGTGCCGTGCCCCGCATCACCGAATCCACCATTGTCTGAACTACGACCCCGCCTCCACTTGTCGCTGGCGGCCTTTCCAGCCACCCCCGAGTGAGCCACTACTACCACGCGATGCACCTCATCGCGGTCGTTTGAGCAGACCCAATAACGCTCGGAACCGCGCCCCCTAGCCAAAACCTGTGGCCTCCCGTGGCCCTTCTGAAGGAAATATGCCCTAGAGGCAATAATAAAGTTGTTATTTAATATTATATTTCCTTATTCATGATAAAGGTTTATTATTCATGCTAGAATTGTATTGATCGGAAACTTAAATACATGTGAAAATATATAAACAAATACTATGTCCCTAGTAAGTCTCTACTAGACTAGCTCGTTGATGAAAGATGGTTAAGGTTTCCTAACCATAGACATGTGTAGTCATTTTCTAACGGGATGACATAATTAGGAGAATGATGTTATGGACAAGACCCATCCGTTAGCTTAGCATAATGATTGTTCAGTTTATTGCTATTGCTTTCTTCATGTCAAATACTTATTCCTTCGACTATGAGATTATGCAACTCCTGGATACCGGAGGAATACCTTGTGTGCTATCAAACGTCACAACATAACTAGGTGATCATAAAGATTCTCTACAAGTATCTCCAAAGGTCTTTGTTGAGTTGGCATAGATCGGGATTAGGATTGGTTACTCTGAGTATCAGAGAGGTATCTCCAGGCCCTCTCGGTAATATACATCATAAGCTTGCAAGCAAATGACTAAGGAGTTAGTCACAAGGTGATGTACTACGGAACGAGTAAAGAGACTTGCCGGTAACAAGATTGAACTAGGTACGAAGATACCGACGATCGAATCTCGGGCAAGTAACATACCGATGGACAAATGGAATTATGTATGTTGTCATAATAGTTCGACCGATAAAGATCTTCGTACAATATGTAGGAGCCGATATGGGCATCCAGGTTCCGCTATTGGTTATTGACCAGAGAGGTGTCTCGGTCATGTCGACATAGTTCTCGAACCCGTAGGGTCTGCACGCTTAACGCTCGTTGACGATGTAATGTTATATGAGTTATATGTTTTGGTGACCGAATGTTACTCGGAGTCCCGGATGAGATCACGTAGATGACGAGGAGTCTCGAAATGGTCTAGAGGTAAAGATTGATATATAGGACGATGGTATTTGGACACCGGAAGTGTTTCGGGACGTACCGGGAAGGAATCAGGTCACCGAAAGGGGTTCTGGGCAGCCCCCCAGCAAGTTATGGGCCTTATAGGCCAAAGGAGGGGATAGGCCAGCCCACAAGTGGGCTGGTGTGGCCCCTCCCTTGTTTGGCCAGCCCTAGGGATGGAAAAGGGGGAGGGCTAGCACCTCCTATCGTTCCCTCTCATGGGAGAAAGGAAAGGGGGGCGCCACCCTCCCCTGCCTTTCCCGCAATCCTAATAAGGAAAGGGGGGCGCGGCCTGGGAGGGACCCCAAGTAGGATTCCTCCTACTTGGGCGCCTCCTTTGGCTGCTCCTCCCTCCCTCCCACCTATATATATGTGGGAGGGAGGCGCCTAGCACACAACAAAACATTGTCCATGTGCGACGCCCCCGTCCACCTTTACTCCCTCGGTCATATTTTTGTAGTGCTTAGGTGAAGCCCTGCAGAGATAGCATCACCATCACCGTCACCATGTTGTTGTCCTGCTGGAACTCATCTACTACCTCGCCGTCTTGTTGGATCAAGAAGGCGGAGGACGTCACCAAGCTAAAGGTGTGCAGAACGTGGAGGTGCCGTGCGTACCGTACTTGATCGGTTGGAGCGTGAAGAAGTTCAACTACATCAACCGCGTTGTTAAACGCTTCCGCTTACAGTCTACGAGGGAATGTAGACACACTCTCCCCCTCGTTGCTATGCATCTCCATGGATAGATCATTGCGTGTGTGTAGATTTTTTTTGTTTTCTGTGCAACGATTACCAACACCTTCACCATGTTTTCTCGCACCGGCGGCAGGACGCCGGCCGCGCTGACATGGCACCACCTAGGCCCACCCATGGGCCACTGACTAGTGGGTCCCAGGGGGCCCAACCGACCATTGACCCCGGTCAACAGGCTGACTGGGCAGTGCCTAGTCACTGCCAATGGCCCCCATAAATTATCTAATTAAGTTACTTAATTCAATTTAATTAACCTAAATAGTCACTCACTAGTGGGCCATATTAGTTAATTAACTAGTTTAGTTAAAATTAACCCGCTGTTAGTCCCACTGTGAATGACATGTGGGACCTAGCTGTCAGGTTTGACCTAAATCAGTTGGGTTGACTGCTGACATCATGCTGACGCAATAGTTCTATTTTTGAATTAGTTTAAATAATAATTATTTCAAAAAATATTTAAATATTTAAAAAATCATATAAAATAATCTATAAGTCATATGAAAATAATTTATATATAAAAGTTACTCACAAAAATATAGCGAATCTGAATATGCTATTTGTTTGTCTGCCACATGCCTCTGGCATGATGAACATGGATCCTTCCCCTCCAATTCATCTCTCCGAAAATGCCAAACGCTAGGAAAATATTCCCAGATGTTTTCCCTCTTCGTTTGTATCTACTAGCACTGCGTTAGTTCACCCCTAGCACTACATATTGCACTTGTCTGTTTTATATTTATTGTTCCTCCCACCTCTTCTCTCTGGTAGACTCCGAGACCGACGTTGCTGCCGGGATCGACTACACTCCTGATGACCAGCCCCTTTCCACGGAGCTTCCAGGAAAGCAAACACCCTTGATCATTCCGATATCACCCAATTTCTTATGTCTTATGCTTGCATTAGAATTGTTACTGCTGTTGTATGATCTGATTCTGATGTATAGCTTGCTTTTGTACCTTACCCGCTTATCCTAAATGCTTAGTATAGGTTGGTTAGTGATCCACCAGTGACTGCTCACCTTGTCGCTGTTTCCCCCGCATTGTGATCGATGACTCAATCAACGTGATCGACGTCCAGGGCCTGACACGGCACATCACACCCCCTTAGTTGTATGACAATGGAAGGTTACTATTAAGTGTCGAGGTTGATACCTCGTATAGCACTTTTGATGAGACCTCTGTAGTGTAGTTAATCGGTCGTGGTCTGCGGAGGGTGATTCCACCTTCGCCACTATCCAATAATGACTCTATCGTACAACCATCAAGAGTGAACCATCAAGGGAGATTCCTCCAAGTTCACCTTGACGGTTACATCAAGTGGAACCCATCGAGGGTGATTCCTCGGATTCCCTTTGGTGTTTTGGACACACGATTACTTTGAGTATACCACAGAACCATGATGACATTGGGTCGGCCCGAGGGGTACCCGCGAGATTAATGTGAAGTCGGGTTGACCTGGAGGGTACCCACGAGATAACTACACGGCACGGCCGGGCACTCTTAGCCCTTGCCGTAAGTCCGTGAGACGAGGCAACGAGACCACATATCGTGGATCATTTATCATTACCGCGCACTCCCAAGACACTAATGATTTGAATATGTGATCCGAGTAAGCCTCTGGCCTTGTCACACTAACCACCACGCGGGAATAAGTATGGGCACTCTATGTCGTACATTTCTTCCAAAAGCTCACTAATGTGAGCGGTTTAGCAGCAGGTGCATGGGTGGTCCGCTTAAGCACCTGCTTTGTATAAAGAGGTAGCCAGGACTGATCTCGGTCGTCCTCGCAATGCGCAGGATTGCAAAGGATGATTGGCTCATGACCCCTTCGCATTTAGGATGTAGACCAGCGTGCTGGACTCTCTATTGAGCCTAGGTAGGACTACAGTGTGTCGATCGGCCGAGGCTGGGTATGATCTGATGGTGTTCTCGGCCAGAGTTAATCGAGCGTGTTGGGTAAGTTTGTGCGCCCCTGCAGGAAAGTTAATCTATTCGAATAGTCGTGTCCATGCTAATGGGCGCTCGGAGTTGTATCCCGATCGATGCAACTAGAATTGGATACTGGAGATGTGAAATGGATCTGATGGCTCCAGGATTACTTTCTCGCAAGGAGTCGAGAAAGGATCTCTGGGCGTGGATACTACAACATAATTATTACTTATGATATGTTACTCTTACCTGTTCTACTGCTTCAAGATGCTAGTTGATACGTCTCCAACATATCTATAATTTTTGCTTGTTCCATGCTGTTATATTATCATTCTTGGATGTTTTACAATCATTTTATAGCAACTTTATATCATTTTTTGGGACTAACCTATTGACATAGTGCCCAGTGCTAGTTGTTGTTTTTTGCTTGTTTTTTACTTCGCGGAATATCAGTACCAAACGGAGTCCAAACACAGCGTAACTTTTTGGAGATTTTTTTGGACCAGAAGACATCTAGTGGGCCAAAGAAGTACCAAAGGGGGGCTCCGAGGGAGCACAACCCACCAGGGCGCGCCCAGGTAGGCTGTGCCCACCTTGGTGGCCTCCCACACCGCCTCTTCGCCCAATAAATACCCAAATATTCCAGAAACCCTAGGGGAGTCGACGAAACACAATTCCAGTCGCCGCAAGTTCCAGAACCACGAGATCCAATCTAGACATCATCATAGAGGGGTTCCTCATCCTCATTGGCGCCTCTCCGATGATGCGTGGGTAGTTCATGATAGACCTACGGGTGCGTAGGCAGTAGCTAGATGGCTTCCTCTCTCTCTCTCTCTCTCTCTCTTTTGATTCTCAATACAATGGTCTCTTGGAGATCTATTTGATGTAACTCTTTTTTCAATGTGTTTGTTGGGATCTGATAAACTTTGGGTATATGATCAGATCTATATCCATGAATTTTATTTGAGTCTTCTTTGATCTCTTATATGCATGCTTATTTATAACCTCGTATTTCTTCTTTAAATCTTTGGTTTAGTTAGGACAACTAGATTGATTTTTCTTGCCATGGGAAGAGGTGCTTTGTGATGGGTTCAATCGCGCGGTGTTCTTTCCCAGTGACAGAAGGGCAGCAAGACACGCATGTATCGTTGCTATTAAGGATAACAAGATGGGGGCTATTCCTACATGATTAGATCTCGTCTACACCATGTCATCGTTCTTATTGCATTACTCCATTTTTCCATGAACTTAATACACTAGATGCATTCTGGATAGCGTTTGATGTGTGGAGTAATACCAGTAGATGCAGGTAAGAGTCGGTCTACTAATCTTGGATGTGATGCATAAATATTGATCATTGCCGTGGATATCATCATAATTATTCGATCTTCTATCAATTGCCCAACAGTAATTTGTTTACCCACCATATGCTATTTTCTCGAGAGAAGCCACTAGTGAGATCTACAGCCCCCAAGTCTATTCTTTATCATATTTGCTTTGAGATCAATTTTTATTTGATTTGATTTTGTTTTCAGATCTATTATTCCAAAAACCCAAAAATACCTTGCTGCACTTTTTTGCTATTTATTTTATTTCGCGTTTTATCGAGATCTATTTATCCAATCTATCACAATTTTATCCCGTCAACTTGACAATATCTGGTGCCATTACCCGAAAAAGGGATTGACAACCCTTTATAAGCGTTGGGTTGCAAGTATTTGTTCTTTATGTGCGGTACCGTTTACATAGTGGTGCTTGATTTCCCTACTGGATTGATACCTTGGTTTCATAACTAAGGGAAATACCTATCGTAGCTGTGTTGCATCATCCCTTCCTCTTTTGGGAAGTACCCACGTAGTTCAAGCGACATCAAATGGAATTTCTCACGCCGTTGCTAGGGAGACATCATCAACATCTATTAGGTTCATAATCACAAATATCATCTCCTTGCAATTTACATTATTTGCCATTTGCCTCTCGTTTTCATCTCCCCCACTTCACAAAAATTTGCCTTCTTTTCCGTTTGCCTTTTTGCATGTTTTCTTGTTTGCTATGTTTGCTTATGTTGCCATGTGCCTTCTATTTGCTTGCATCTTCGTTTGCTAAAAATCTATTGTTATGGATCCTCCTCCACTTGCTAATCTTTTTAAAAGATCCAATTATGATGAACCAATTGCTAGTGATTTGAGTGCACTAGATTATCTTTATGAAGTTTTGCTTGAGATTCATGAATCTAAAACTTGTGATGAAGTGTTAAACGAATTTTTTTATAAAGTGATTCATGATAACTCCTTGAAAGAAAAGGATGATTGCAGTGGTGTTATTATAAATTCTATCAATGTTAATTGTGCTAATAATATGCAAAACCCCATGCTTGGGGATGCTAATTTTGATATTTCTACTACTTATTGCAATGATCATGATTGAGGTGATAATGTTTCTTATGATCTTGAAATTTATTCAAGCCTCATGATGAATATGATATTGATAATAATGTTTTCAATAATATTAAAAGCGGGTTTGGAAGAGCGTCAACTTTAGGTAAACATAATTCCACATATTTGGAGAGTGTTCAATCTTATGAAATTTTTAATAAAAGTGGGTTTGGAGAGGTCATGACTTTAGTTGATGCTAATCCCACTATCTTGGAAGATTAAAGAACTTTTATGCATGTGGATCATGAAGAGAATATGTTCTGCGATAGTTATATTGTTGAATTTGATTATGATCCTACGTGTAATTACTATGAGAGAGGAAAATATGGTTCTAGAAATTTTCATGTTACTAAATTACCTCTCGTTATGTTGAGATTGTTATTGTTTCTTTCTTCTTCCTTGCATATGCTAGATATTTCTTGTCTTGATAATTTATTTCCGTATAAAATTCCTATGCATGGGAAGTATGTTAGACTTAAATGTGTTTTTCACATGCTACATGATGCTCTCTTCGTGTTTCAGTTATTATGTTTCATTTGAGCATCAATAAAATCCCAATGCCAAGCTAGTGGCATAAAACAATAGCGCGTGTTGGGAGGCAACCCAATGAATAACTTTTATTTTTGCCTTTTTCTTTCTGTTCTTGAGTGTTTTCATAATTATGCTATTGTTATGATTGTGTTTTTTATCTTTTTAATTAGTGTTTGTGCCAAGTAAAGCCTTTGGGATCATGTTGGGTGATAGTTGATTTGATCTTGTTGAAAAACAGAAACTTTGTGCGTCAGTAGAAGAATTTTGTAAAATCACAGAAGCACGATAAAATCCTGATTTTTGTAACAAGATTTATATAAAAATTGCCTACATTTTCCTAATTTTCAGGATTTTATGGAGTTGCATAACTATACGAAGTTTCTAGATTACTACAAGCCGTCCTGTTTTTGACAGATTCTGTTTTCTTTGCGTTGTGTGCTTATTTTGATGAATATATGGTTTGTATTGGAGGGTATAAGCCATTGTAAAGTTGAAATACAGTAGATATAATGCAAAAATAAAATATGAATGGGTTTGCAACAGTACTTAGAGTGGTGATTTGCTTTGTTAAACTAAGGGATCCCACGAAGGTTTTGTTAAGTTTTGTGTGATTGAAGTTTTCAAGTTTTGGGTGAGATCATGATGGATGAAGGAATAAGGTGTAAGAAGAGCCTAAGCTTGGGGATGCCCCATGGCACCCCAAGATAATATTCAAGGAGAAACAAGCAACTAAGCTTGGGGATGCCCTGAGTGGCATCCCCTCTTTCTTCTAATGACCATTGGTATTTTACTTGGAACCATATTTTTATTCGTCACATATTATGAGTTTTGCTTGGAGCATCTTGTATTATACTATTCTTTGCTTGTTTTGCTTTTTAGTTTGTCACCAGTATCTTTTCTGGACACAACTATTTGAGAGAGCCAAAATTATGCTATGATTTGTTAGAATTGCTCTTTATGCTTCACTTAAATTTTTTGAGCTATGGAATTGCACTAGTGCTTCACTTATATCTTTTTTAGCATGGTGTGCTTTAATATTTTGAAGAAGTACTCTCATTCTTCACTTATATTTATTTGAGAGTTATTAGATTTTTAAATAAATTCTCTCATGCTTCACTTATATTATTTTGAGAGACGAAAAATTTTATGCTCATGTTCTTCACTTAGATTTGTTTGAGCCTGTCAAAAGCAATTGCAGTATATGAAAGTAGTCCCAAAGTGATGAATATTCAGTAAGGATATAATAAGAGCTTTCATGAAGATCATTGGACAAAATAAACTTGATTCTTTGAAATAGTTTAGAGATATGATGATAGTAATATGTGAGTCATGTTGGTGAGTAAATATGCTTTAGTAAGAATATTGGTGTTCAGGTTTGTGATTCCCTATGCAAGCACAAAAATCAATAGTTATGCAATGAAATTACATCCTACTTGTGGTGCATTATTTGGTGTTAGTTATGCTTAATGCTCGCTTATGTGATTTTTCGTTTCTTGGTTGGTTGCTTCTCAATCTATTTGCTAGCCTCACTTGTACTAAGTAGAAACACTACTTGTGCATCCAAAATCTTTAAACCCAGTTTTGCCATATGAGTCCACCATACCTACCTATTTGCGGTTTCCCGTGCCGTTCTAAGCAAATTTGTATGTGCCATCTCTAATTTTCAAAATAAATTTTCTTTTTGTGTGCTCGTACCGCTCATGAAGCGATAGGGGATGGCCAATATTTTCCATCCTAGATGTGTTATTCTCAAGATGAGTGTTTATTAACTTGTCATTGCACGAGAGTATGGCTGTAATAGGGATGCCCAGTCCCGAAATGAAAAAGAAATTTACTTTATGTTGTCAAATAATAAATTTCTTAGAAAGTGTTGGTATGGAAGGCACCCGTGGATACGGCTAGCCATGGATTGTGAAAGAATGGTGGAAAAGGAATAAATTTATTTTCTTTTCGGGAACCACCTAAGATATATCTACCATGGAAAGTGTTGGGTATTAATCGGTCATTTTCGTTGACGGGAAAAGTATGCCTCTCAAAATACTTAATTTCTCAATATAAGCTTTGAGCTCTGGCACCTCAACAAATCCCTACACCCCTCTGCGAAGGGCCTATCTATTTAATTTATGCAAATTTTCTTTTATTTGAGTCTCCATCTTCTCTTATAAAGCACCAACTAAGGGGCACTATGATCGTACTTGAGCATTGGATGTAGTTAATATGCGAGTGTGATTCATGAATGGATCAATGATTGAGCATGTTGGGCTAGGTATAACTTTCTTTAGTGTTGATATTTTGAAAGACATGGTTGCTTGTTGATATGCTTGAGTATTGAAATCTTCATATCAAAACTAGACAATTGCTTTGAACCATATAAAAGTCCAAATGTCCATGCTACAAAAGAAAAGAATATGTGATGAACGTGTTAGGCAGCATTCCACATCAAAAATTCTATTTTTATCATTTACCTACTCAAGGACGAGTAGGAATTAAGCTTGGGGATGCTGATACGTATGTCTCCAACGTATCTATATTTTTTGCTTGTTCCATGCTGTTACGTACGTCTCCAACATATCTATAATTTTTGCTTGTTCCATGCTGTTATATTATCATTCGTGGATGTTTTACAATCATTTTATAGCAACTTTATATCATTTTTGGGACTAACCTATTGACATAGTGCCCAGTGCCAGTTGTTGTTTTTTGCTTGTTTTTTACTTCTCAAAATATCAGCACCAAACAGAGTCCAAACGCAGCGAAACTTTTTAGACATTTTTTTGGACCAGAAGACATCTAGTGGGCCAAAGAAGTACCAGAGGGGGGCTCCAAGGGGAGCACAACCCACCAGGGCAAGCCCAGGTGGGTTGTGCCCACCTTGGTGGCCTCCCGCACCGCCTCTTCGCCCTATAAATACCCAAATATTCTAGAAACCCTAAGGGAGTCGATGAAACACAATTCCAGCCGCCGCAAGTTCAAGAACCACGAGATCCAATCTAGACACCATCACCAAGGGGTACATCATCCTCATTGGCGCGTCTCCAATGATGTGTGAGTAGTTCATCATAGACCTACGGGTCTGTAGGCAGTAGCTATATGGCTTCCTCTCTCTCTTCTGATTCACAATACAATGGTATCTTGGAGATCTATTTGATGTAACCCTTTTTGTAGTGTGTTTGTTGGTATGCAATGAACTTTGAGTTTATGATCAGATCTATATCCATGAATATTATTTGAGTCTTATTTGATCTCTTATATGCATGATTATTTATAGCCTCGTATTTCTTCTTTGAATCTTTGGTTTAGTTAGACCAACTAGATCGAATTTTCTTTCTATGGGAAGAGCTGCTTTGTGATGGGTTCGATCGTGCGGTGTTCTTTCCCAATATATTTGTGTTCTTGATCTGATATTGTAAGTTGTAGTCACCTACTACATGTTATGATCCGGCAAGCCCGGAGGGACAATAGTCGGGACACTTCTTGGTGATGACCGTAGTTTGAGGATGAAAGTGCAATCATGCCTTTACATCAAGTTTTGATGTTGATGACAATATACATGTAGGGGACTGACTATGTTTGTCAAGTGAATCTCAGGTGTTAGTCCCCGGTTCATCGAAAGTGTGCGGATCATGAACATACTAACTTGATTTTACTCAAGGAAGAAGTATACAAAAGATTGCATATTTGTTTTCTTGGGTATAGGATCCCGCGCTATTAAGAGGGGATCGGTAGGGTTAGTAAAAGACTTGCTCATGACACAAAACTCCGTCCTCAAGTCTTTGGATCTATCACTATATTCTTATGCTTGTTCTGTCTCTGGCCTTGCCGGATGTCCGTGCTGCATGCCGGATGTCTGGGCCACCTGACGGATATCTGGCCCGCACGCCGGATATCTGGACCCTGCTATCCAGAGATCACTATGTGCTGGTGTCTTCTTCCGGATGTTCGACCCTCCATGTCAGATGTCAGGGCTCTCTAGTCTCGCCGGATTTCCGGGCATCCATGCCGGATGTCCAGCTCGAGCTATCCAGTAAGCGTTTTCAATTCTGTAAACTAGCCGGATGTCCGGTCACTTGCCAGATGTCCGGGTCTTCCAATCACGCCGGATGTCTGGCCCTCTGTCCTATACTCTCTTTTCTATTTCACTTCACATATACTAAGCTAGGTTGGATGTCCGGCCCCTGTCCCCGATGTCCGGCCTACCCTGTCACTTACACTACAATGGCCATATTTGCACCCATGCTACATATAGCACTCTTCCCCCGCAGGAGAGGGTTGACCGGTCACTTTGAGCAAACCGTAGAACACATTTCACTCTCTCTCTCTCTCTCACTCTTCCACACCAAATCTTAGATTCATAAGGGATTTGAGAGCAATTGAGAGAAGTTGTCCGTCCAAGTGATAGATCCACTCCTTCCCCTTCTTTGCACCTGTGGCGCCCCCGATTCAACCGTACACTAATCATACATGCAAACGTGTACGATCAAGATCAGGGACTCACGGGAAGATATCACAACACAACTCTACAATTAAAATAAGTCATACAAGCATCATATTACAAGCTGGGGGCCTCGAGGGCTCAAATACAAGAGCTCGATCATAGACGAGTCAGCGGAAGCAACAATATCTGAGTACAGACATAAGTAAACAAGTTTTCCTTAAGAAGGCTAGCACCAACTGGGATACAGATCGAAAGAGGCGCATGCCTCCTACCTGGGATCCTCCTAAACTACTCCTGGTCGTCGGCGGCGGGCTGCACGTAGTAGTAGGCACCTCCCGAGTAGTAGTAGTCGTCATCGACAGTGGCGTGTGGCTCCTGGGCTCCAACGTCTAGTCGCAGCAATCGAGTATAGAAAGGGGGAAAAGAGGGAGCAAAGCAACCATGAGTACTCATCCAAAGTACTCACAAGCATGAAGCTACAATACATATGTATGCATTGGTATCAAATGGAATAAGGGTATCATATGTGGACTGAACTGCAGAATGCCGGAATAAGAGGGGGACAGCTAGTCCTATCGAAGACTACGCTTCTGGCCACCTCCATCTTGCAGAATGTAGAAGAGAGTAGATGGTAAGTTCACCAAGTATCATCGTGTAGCATAATCCTAACCGATGATCCTCCCTCGTCGCCCTGTGAGAGAGTGATCACCGGTTGTATCTGGCACTTGGAAGGGTGTGTTTTATTAAGTATCCGGTTCTAGTTGTCTTAAAGTCAAGGTACAACTCCAAGTCGTCCTGTTACCGAAGATCACGGCTATTCGAATAGATTAACTTCCCTGCAGGGGTGCACCACATAACCCAACACGCTCGATCCCATTTGGACGGACACACTTTCCTGGGTCATGCCCGGCCTCGGAAGATCAACACGTCGCAGCCCTACCTAGGCACAACAGAGAGGTCAGCACGCCGGTCTAAATCCTATGGCGCAGGGGTCCGGGCACATCGTCCATTGCACACCTGCACGTTGCGTACGCGGCCGGAGAGCAGACCTAGCAACCTCCATTACAAAGGAAGTTGCGTTACGCGGTCCAACCCGGCGCGCGCCGCTCAGTCGCTGACGTCACGAAGGCTTCAGCTGATACCACGACGTCGAGTCCCCATAACTGTCCCCACGTAGATGGTTAGTGCTTATAGGCCAATAGCCAGACTCAGATCAAATACCAAGATCTCGTTAAGCGTGTTATTGTGAAATAACCACGGACGTCGACCAGGGCCAGACCCACCTCTCTCCTAGGTGGTCTCAACCTGCCCTGTCGCTCCGCCACAAAGTAACCGTCGCGGGCCTTCGAGAACTCAGGCCCACCACTACCTGGATGGAACCACCTGCCCCTTCAGCCCCCATCTCCGAACAGTAACATAAGTATGTAAAAGTATATAGTATTTGTACCCGTGATCACCTCCTGATGTGATCACGGCCCAGTAGTATAGCATGGCAGACAGACAAGTGTGTAAGGCCACTGATGATAAACTAGCATCCTATACTAAGCATTTAGGATTGCAGGTAAGGTATCAACAACTGTAGCAACAATGACAGGCTCTGCAGCAGAATAGGATTAACGAAAAGCAGTAACATGCTACACTACTCTAATGCAAGCAGTAGAGAGAAGAATAGGCGATATCTCGTGATCAAAGGGGGGGCTTGCCTGATTGCTCTGGCAAGAGAGAGGGGTCATCAAATCCGTAGTCGTACTGGGTAGCAGCAGCGTCGGTCTCGGTGTCTAGCGAGAGAGGAGAGGGGAAGAAACAATAAATATCAAGCAAACAGATGCATGACAAGACAAAGCGTGATGCTAGGTGTGCCCTAACGCGGTACGAGGTGGTACCGGTGAAGGGGGAAAGCATCCGGGAAAGTATTCCCGGTGTTTCGCGTTATCGGACAGATGAACCGGAGAGGAAAAGTTGCGTGTTCGCTATGCTAGGGATGCGTGGCAGACGAACGGGTTGCGTATCCGGATTCGTCTCGTCGTTCTGAGTAACTTTCATGTATGAAGTTTTTCCATCCGAGCTACGGTTTATTTTGTATTAATTTTCAAAGTTTTAATAATTTTCGGAATTTATTATTAATCCGAATTACAACAGTAAGTTGCTATGGGTACCCGTTATGGACTAGTCACGGTGGCTTACAGGTGGGGGCAGTGGGCCTAGTTGACCCAGTCAACAATTGACTGGTCAACAGGTGAATAGTAACAGTGGGTCCCGCATGTCATAGGCTTGGCCATTTTCAATTAGATTTAACCTTCTAATTATCAGTAGGGTCCACGGGTCATAGGGTACAACTAAAACAAAACTAAAATAGTCTAACAGGAGCTTGTTTTAGTAGGGGATTAGCACCTAATCTAAACAAAGGGGCCGGCCCCAACGTGCATTAGCCAAAGGCCATGGCTGTGACGCACGCACGGGCACAGAGGCGACGACGGCCAAAGCTAGCAGCGGCAGTAAGCTAAGAAGCAGCAACGCTAGGAGCGACGACGGCGTTAGCATCAGAAGCAGTGCCGGCAGTAGCGGCAAGGCAGCAGCCGGCAAGGCAGCAGCCGGCCAGGCGCGCGCGCAGCAAGCAGCAGTCAGC
>NC_041382.1:387111131-387118985 GCF_002162155.2 Triticum dicoccoides | reverse complement strand
CACGGGCGTGCGCGGCCACGGCGACCTTTGGCTACGGCAAAACAACGACAGATCGGAGGGCGAACGAGGGGAATGGGAGTGGTGCTCACGAGGGGAGGCGGAGGACGTGGCCGGCGTGGTGATGGAGCTCCGATGAGGTAGATCAGGTGCCAGGCAGCGATGGCCGTAGGCGAGGAAGACACGTCGATCCTGTCGGTGAGGTGCCGCCGAGCTCGATGTGGTGGTCGGAGAGGACGAGGCAGACGACGGCGAGGCTCCTGACGCAGTCTTAGGTGGCGGGGGCGACAGTGAGCACATAGACGACGACGACCACGGTGACGGTGGCGGCGGTCTCACGCGGGGGAGGAAGAGGGTGACGCATGGGGGGATGAGGTGGCTAGGGTTCGCAAGGGGGTCCATGGCGTCTTATCCATCAGGTGAATCGCAAGATGGCTGACACACACACCCAGCGGCGGCCATGGTAGTTGGATGTGTGCCACGATCTCTGTCTCGTACAGGGAAAAGGGATGACCCCCATTGGGCTAGGCCAGTGCATAGTAGCGGTTGGGCTAAAGTGAAAGAGAGTCTTTTCTTTTCTGATTTGTATTTTCTCAGATGTTTTGCATATAAGTTGTGTACTTAAATAAATTTTGCCAGGGTTGAAACTTGGCACATAAATACTAGATGTTATTCTTGGACTACACAAAAAGTTTGGGCTCAAAAACAACTATCTAAGTTTGTGTTTGAATTTAAAAGGTTTGTTTTAGTGATGTTGGACCACTTAAATATTACTAGGGATTTATCTATTAGTCAAATGATGTTCGTTTCTACATGATAATTCCTTAGTTAATATTTGCGACCCATCGAACATTTTTGTTTTACCGTTACCAGAAATAATAATTTCACTTGCAATTTAAATTTGAATTTGACTTTGATTTTTGAACCAGTGGAAATTTGCATAGTAATCACGATGACATGGCCACCATTAGGGGGAGATTACTATAGCATGATTCTCGGGGTGTTACAAATCTCCTCCACTTCAAGAAATCTCGTCCCGAGATTTAGGAGGTGGAGTAAGGGAGAAAGATCTGGTTACGAAATTCTAACGAATCTTCTCGGTCTTGGTTTCCCTTCTCGAAGAGGTCGACCCATAGCGTCGATGTCTTCATTCCTATGCATCAATGCAACATGATGAAGTTGTCGTCCTTTCTTCGGGGTCTTCATCGTACTTACGAATAGGTAAGGGCAGCTCGGCAACAATAGAATGCTAAGAGGGTATTCATCCGGGCTTAACCCATGAATGAACATATTAGTATCTCTCGAGTTGGAACTCAGAAAATGCATTGAGAGAAATAATAATAGGCATGAGAATTTTCAAGCGGGTAGGCAAATGTTCGATGCCTGAAACAGAGTGAGAGAGGGGTTCAGAACAACGGAATATGTATGGCGTCTGATACCAGAAAAGAGCACTAGGAAGGTGGCACGTGAATTAAATACAAAGCCAAGCGTGAGGAATAACCATTAGAAACAGGGTTGAACAGGAGAGTCAGGTTTCAATCCTGTGGAACTGTGGGTTATGGGTCCACCATGTGGTTTAAAGTAGAAAGGGGGCCGACATCTTGCATGATCACGATAGAAAGGCATGTCAGAGGGTAGCCTGTCAGTTATGTCGGCAGCAACATCGATACCAAGGGCGAGGGACGAAGAGAACTATTCTCCTGCTCGTTTGAACAAGGCGGACCAATAGGTAAAGTTCTCATCCATCGGTGGTTATCGGAATGTCATCAACAATAGTAACAGGGTCTTACCGACATGAATGTACACTGAGGTGTTTACATAGGTAGTAGACTATAACTGCTTAGTCATATTGATCACAAGAAAGGTTAAACCAAACAATGAAAAGGAAAATGTGATTATCAGATTAAACAGAACAATGGAAAGGAAAATGTGTTTAAACACATATTTTAGGGGATATATCCTTCCCAAGGACAAGCAGAGCATGATATCCATGTCAGGATATAAAGTAGAAAACCATTTAGGAATGGGAGAGAAATTACATGACATTACCCATACAACGGTGTTTGGATAATTGATAAGGAAAATTTAGCATTTGTGCTCCCAATGTTTTTATTGAAAATTAGAGTACCACTGACATGCTTCGAGATAGCATTAACATGGTCTTCAAGCAAGGTCGGACCTTGGATATACAAATGATTCATCAGGAACAACTTATAGAATAAGTCTTAAAATTTCCTCACGGAAGAATGGTTAACTTTGCTAAAAAGAGAGAACTATAACAATAGGTCCTCCGGCCAGGGGTGCTAGGCATGACATCACCTTACTGGGACATTTAAAGACCAATGTTAAAACTCTTGCGAATATGTTCCAGCCATTATCTCTAACTGAGATTCAGATCTGATTGGTGTTGGGATACCGCAGGCTCAGGATGCCTGAGAAGAAAAGGTGCGACACAAATTAACAAGGTGACATCGTAAGACTCTCGGGGAACGAACTATGGAAGAGAGTTCTGAAACAGTAGTTCATCATTAAACCAAGGAGAGAACGAGGGGTGGCTGAGGGTTTCAGCGACAATCCTCAAGATTTCCAAAAAGATGGATTCCCACAATTATGTGAACAAGGAGATAACATTTGTCAGATCAAATGATATAATGAGTTATGCTCGAGGAAAACATTCACAATTAAACATTGTTTGAAAGGTGCCCCCGAAACATGGGCGTAGGTAGCATGACCGATGTTATAATGGTGATTCGATAACCAATGGTCTAAGAATGAAATGTCAACCATTAACTTCAAAGCAATAGGGTTGCTAGAAGGAAGGAATCCAAACAGCACCGTTCACTTGTTGGTATCCCGGTTAGAATCAACATGGGAACCAAGAAAGAATGGTGATGGTGAGAAGTATCACTATTTCAAGAATTTTTAAGGGGTGGAGCAATTCTCATAATCTCCTTGACGTAAAAGTTGGCAATACTCCAAGGTAGAACATAACATAAGCTGGATAGCAAGGAACTCAAGGTACTACACAAAAAATGAACAAGTTTGTGTTGGAGGGAGGGCAATAAAGATGCCGATGATAACACAAATCATTGAGGGGCAAGGATGGTATTTCTCATCAAGAACTCGATAGATATCCCGGAAAGGGTCAAAATGTTGATGATGATCACGATACACTTGTTGAGGGGGTTTCACGAGGATATAATCAATCATCAATGACATCAAGCAAAAGGAAGGGTGAAGCGAAAGTTATCAGAACCATGGGTATGAAACAAACTCGAAATCAAGTTTGCTATTCAAGGAGAAATGATACGACCAGGAAGATCGACGTAAGATTAGCTCACTGTCGAAATTTGTGCTCCATGAAGAAGGACCAGGTAGCACAGTTAAAAATTAGCCCAATAATGGTATAGCCGATCAGACTAGGAATGATTTGAAGGATTATTAAACTCATAAGCAACAAAAATTAATTAGGGTTATCGAACCGGAATGCGGAATCGGTTCACATATCGGTGTTCTCGATTGATGACAACCCAGAACCCAGAAAAATTGGAATCGGTGAGAAATAACAGTTAATGAAGAACCCATAATAAGTTATGCAGTCCCATAACATTATCAAGATATCATAGTGTAATACTCGACAGTAGATCAAAGTAAAGGTTGGACAGGTGCAATGATCTGCACAATACAAGTACTCCAACTTGTTCGAGAAATGGTATTAAGGGGAAAATATGGTCGGAACCTTGATTGCAAGGGACCAAACATAGATACAGGACGAACTTATAACAAGGGGATTATTATCATTTTCAAGAAGCTTCGATGATGAGTTCCACATCGGGTCCATGGGCATGAACGCAAAGGCTCAAGGTCGTCTCCCACTTCTTCAATGCATAACATTTCATTTTACTTCTCGCTTTTGATGAGGCTGTAGTGTAGAAATTTTATCTGGCGAAATAACAGAAGAGTATGACTCACGAAAACTTTCGGGTTCATACGGTTTGGGGAAGTCATAGGTTCAACCCATCGAGGCATCTTAGGAGCATATACCACAATCTCAGGAATAAATAACATAAGCTCGATAGTAGAGCACACTAGAGAAAGTAGATGATACAATTTACCAAAGGCATTATGTATCTAAGGAAAGGCTCACAAGCTTATAGAATATGAAGGACGCCGTCGGATAAAATCCAACAAAGGATCTGGTGGTCCACAAGGGATCTGGTGTGAGCATCGATACTCAACCAGAGGAAGAAGGAATGCAAGGAGATCATTTTATAGAAACAACTGACTAACTCAAAGCTCAAATGCAAATGAATTATCAATTCCAAGACAAGGGATCATAAGTAATGCCTGATTAGGGATGGATAAGTTGAATAGCCTTAGAGTTACAATCGATGGCAAAATTTGATTGGTCGAGATCCAGCTCATGTTTAAAACGGTGTCTGAGCCAGAAGGATGAATTCTAGGATCTGATTAAGGATTGAGAGCATTCGCAACTTATTGAACCAATGGACTCAAAATGATAATGACAAGGGATGCCAATAAGGCTACGAGACTTCTTGGATTAACCATAATACATGAAGGCAAGGAAATCCAGAGCAATGGGCTGCTCAGGATTTCTAGAAAATCGAATGGTATTTTGAGGACTTCTGTGAAACACATGAACAACTAGGGATGAGCGGATACTCGGCAAGTGCAAGCAATTATCCGTATATGTATTAAAGTAGAAATGGAGCTACAAGGCAGCAGGCATAATGGATTCTCGAGATATTGGAATGTTTCAGGAAATCTTGTAATAACAAGAGCAATTCGGGATGAAGGTATGAACGACAATTGCAGGTAGTTATTCATAACGATTTATCGGCGGTAGGGATGGCAATGGCAAAGGGCACCAGGGTCTCGGGAGAACATCAGAGAGTATATTCGGAATCTTCTGGCGTAGCAGGTGATCCTCTGTAATAAGGGGCTCTCCGGGAGGAAGTAGTTACGAGAACCTAGAGTCAGATTTAGTAAAACCATTTAACCCGAATAGGAGAGAGATCAGAGTCCCAGAGTATATACGAGGAGTCAAACATTCTAATACCACCCAATGGCGACGTGGGCCCATGGGACGCACAGCCATGTTAGTAAGACAATTTTCATCGACTAGACTCAACTTTGGCAAGGAGTGTGGAAGGGGGATTCCTACAGGCAGTCTGCTCTGATACCAACTTGTGATGCCCCCGATTCAATCGTACACTAATCATACATGCAAACGTGTACGATCAAGATCAGGGACTCACGGGAAGATATCACAACACAACTCTACAATTAAAATAAGTCATACAAGCATCATATTACAAGCCAGGGGCCTCGAGGGCTCGAATACAAGAGCTCGATCATAGACGAGTCAGCGGAAGCAACAATATCTGAGTACAGACATAAGTAAACAAGTTTGCCTTAAGAAGGCTAGCACCAACTGGGATACAGATCGAAAGAGGCGCATGCCTCCTGCCTGGGATCCTCCTAAACTACTCCTGGTCGTCGGCGGCGGGCTGCACGTAGTAGTAGGCACCTCCCGAGTAGTAGTAGTCGTCATCGACAGTGGCGTGTGGCTCCTGGGCTCCAACGTCTGGTCACAGCAATCGAGTATAGAAAGGGGGAAAATAGGGAGCAAAGCAACCATGAGTACTCATCCAAAGTACTCGCAAGCATGAAGCTACAATACATATGTATGCATTGGTATCAAATGGAATAAGGGTATCATATGTGGACTGAACTGCAGAATGCCGGAATAAGAGGGGGATAGCTAGTCCTATCGAAGACTACGCTTCTGGCCACCTCCATCTTGCAGAATGTAGAAGAGAGTAGATGGTAAGTTCACCAAGTGGCATCGTGTAGCATAATCCTAACCGATGATCCTCCCTCGTCGCCCTGTGAGAGAGCGATCACCGGTTGTATCTGGCACTTGGAAGGGTGTGTTTTATTAAGTATCCGGTTCTAGTTGTCATAAAGTCAAGGTACAACTCCAAGTCGTCCTGTTACCGAAGATCACGGCTATTCGAATAGATTAACTTCCCTGCAGGGGTGCACCACATAACCCAACACGCTCGATCCCATTTGGACGGACACACTTTCCTGGGTCATGCCCGGCCTCGGGAGATCAACACGTCGCAACCCTACCTAGGCACAACAGAGAGGTCAGCACGCCGGTCTAAATCCTATGGCGCAGGGGTCTGGGCCCATCGTCCATTGCACACCTGCACGTTGCGTACGCGGCCGGAGAGCAGACCTAGCAACCTCCATTACAAAGGAAGTTGCGTTACGCGGTCCAACCCGACGCACGCCGCTCAGTCGCTGACATCACGAAGGCTTCGGCTGATACCACGACGTCGAGTCCCCATAACTGTCCCCGCGTAGATGGTTAGTGCTTATAGGCCAGTAGCCAGACTCAGATCAAATATCAAGATCTCGTTAAGCGTGTTATTGTGAAATAACCACGGATGCCGACCAGGGCCAGGCCCACCTCTCTCCTAGGTGGTCTCAACCTGCCCTGTCGCTCCGCCACAAAGTAACCATCGCGGGCCTTCGAGAACTCAGGCCCACCACTACCTGGATGGAACCACCTGCCCCTTCAGCCCCCATCTCCGAACAGTAACATAAGTATGTAAAAGTATATAGTATTTGTACCCGTGATCACCTCCCGATGTGATCACGGCCCAGTAGTATAGCATGGCAGATAGACAAGTGTGTAAGGCCACTGATGATAAACTAGCATCCTATACTAAGCATTTAGGATTGCAGGTAAGGTATCAACAACTGTAGCAACAATGACAGGCTATGCAGCAGAATAGGATTAACGAAAAGCAGTAACATGCTACACTACTCTAATGCAAGCAGTAGAGAGAAGAATAGGCGATATCTCATGATCAAAGGGGGGGCTTGCCTGATTGCTCTGGCAAGAGAGAGGGGTCGTCAAATCCGTAGTCGTACTGGGTAGCAGCAGCGTCGGTCTCGGTGTCTATAGAGAGAGGAGGGGGGAAGAAACAATAAATATCAAGCAAACAGATGCACGACAAGACAAAGCGTGATGCTAGGTGTGCCCTAACGCGGTACGAGGTGGTACCGGTGTAGGGGGAAACATCCGGGAAAGTATTCCCGGTGTTTCGCGTTATCGGACAGATGAACCAAAGAGGGAAAGTTGCGTGTTCGCTATGCTAGGGATGCGTGGCGGACGAACGGGCTGCGTATCCGGATTCGTCTCGTCGTTTTGAGTAACTTTCATGTATGAAGTTTTTCCATCCGAGCTACGGTTTATTTTAGATTAATTTTCAAAGTTTTAATAATTTTCTGAATTTATTATTAATCCGAATTACAACGGTAAGTTGCTATGGGTACACGTTATGGACTAGTCACAGTGGCTTACAGGTGGGGGCAGTGGGCCTAGTTGACCCAGTCAACAATTGACTGGTCAATAGGTGAATAGTAACAGTGGGTCCCGCATGTCATAGGCTTGGCCATTTTCAATTAGATTTAACCTTCTAATTATCAGTAGGGTCCACAGGTCATAGGGTACAACTAAAACAAAACTAAAATAGTCTAAAAGGAGCTTGTTTTAGTTGGGGATTAGCACCTAATCTAAACAAAGGGGCCGGCACCAACGTGCATTAGCCAAAGGCCATGGCTGTGACGGATGCACGGGCACAGAGGCCACGACGGCCAAAGCTAGCAGCGGCAGTAAGCTAAGAAGCAGCAACACTAGGAGCGACAGCGGCGTTAGCATCAGAAGCAGTGCCGACAGCAGCGGCAAGGCAGCAGCCGGCCAGGCGCGCGCGCAACAAGCAGCAGTCAGCAATAGAAGGTAGCCACGGGATGGGGCAG
>NC_041382.1:387061876-387110928 GCF_002162155.2 Triticum dicoccoides | reverse complement strand
GATCCCGTCGGTGAGGTGCCTCCGAGCTCGAGGTGGTGGTCGGAGAGGACGAGGCGGACGACGGCGAGGCTCCTAGCGCGGTCCTAGGCGGCGGGGGCGACAGTGAGCAAGTAGACGACGACGGCCATGGTGACGGTGGCGGCGGTCTCACGCGGGGGAGGAAGAGGGTGACACATGGGGGGATGAGGTAGCTAGGGTTCGCAAGGGGGTCAATGGCGTCTTATCCATCAGGTGAATCACAGGATGGCCGACACGCACGCCCAGCGGCAGCCATGGTAGTTGGATGTGTGCCACGATCTCTGTCTCGTACAGGGAAAAGGGATGACCCCCATTGGGCTGGGCCAGTGCATAGTAGCGGTTGGGCTAAAGTGAAAGAGAGTCTTTTCTTTTCTGATTTGTATTTTCTCAGATGTTTTGCATATAAGTTGTGTACTTAAATAAATTTTTCCAGGGTTCAAACTTGGCACATAAATACTAGATGTTATTCTTGGACTACACAAAAAGTTTGGGCTCAAAAACAACTATCTAAGTTTGTGTTTGAATTTAAAAGGTTTGTTTTAGTGATGTTGGACCACTTAAATATTACTAGGGATTTATCTGTGAGTCAAATGATGTTTGTTTCTACATGATAATTCCTTAGTGAATATTTGAGACCCATCGAACATTTTTGTTTTACCGTTACTAGAAATAATAATTTCACTTGCAATTTAAATTTGAATTTAACTTTGATTTTTGAACAAGTGGAAATTTGCATAGTAATCACGATGACATGGCCACCATTAGGGGGAGATTACTATAGCATGATTCTCGGGGTGTTACAACACCAAAGGAAATCGTGATTTGAGCAAGTCTTGAGCTTTTCCCCATCGTTCTTGTTACTCTTGGAGGTTGGAGACTCCTAGGCGGTAGGAGTATTTCGGAGAGGAATCGACCATTGTGATTACCCCCGGAAAGTTTGTGAGGGTTTGGAGACCAGCCCAAGGTCTGCCACTAGTGGTTGAGAAACGCCTTCGTGGTGTTGTCTCAAAGGGAGAATAGGGTGAGCCTTTGTGGCATTGGTGTGCCTTCATGGTAACATCCACCTCTCTAACGGTGAAGTAGCTTCCCTCCAAGGAAGTTAACATCTGCATACATCCTCGTCTCTCGAAGTTGCGGTTATCCCTAACCCTAACTTCCTACTTGTGGTTACTTGTCTCTTAGGCCTTACTTATATCATATTGTGCTTGCTTACTCACATAGTTGTGTTACTTGTTTACCTTACTTAGCTCTTAGCATCATACTTGCAATTGTTAGGCTCACTTTCATATTTCGCATTATTGCCTAAAATTGCTAAGTAATAATTAAAATTTGTAATTGTACCTATTCACCCCCTCTAGGTCCATCTCGATCCTTTCAATTGGTATCAGAGCCTCGTGCTCTATTCTTGTGGCTTAACCACCCTAGAGCAAGATGAACCCCGATGGTACTCCCCTTGTTGCGGAACCGAAGAATACGGGCACGGCTTCCACGGAAGTCAAGTCCTTTACTTCTGAGGATCTGGAACAGGAGCTTGCTAAGAAAAAGGAGGAGCATGATGCTTCTCTTGAGGCCTTGGTCCAAATGAGACTAGCCACACTAACCACGATGCTTGCACCACTTTCTGGTGGTGCGGCCTCGAGGCCAGCTATGCCTACTCCTTCACTTGGCCGGCAACCTCCTAGTAATGAATACTCCAGTGTTCCTTGGCTTTATGTAAGACCTCCAATAGAGAAACCAAAGTATAACCCTCAAGGCAAACCTCCTTTACTTGATGACACTACCAATTTTGCTTTGTGGAGAGTTGCTACGCAGGATCATCTTTGATATGGAAATGATGAGATGTTGGCGACCTTGGAGTATTCCTACCAAGCTGTTGACCCGAAGAGTCTTACTCCAAGAGAGGTATATGACAAGAATCTCAACGACACAACAACCATGTGCATAAGGAGAGGTATGATTGACAATCAAAGGAGACCATACATACATATCACAAGTGCCAAGGAATTATGGGATAGCATTGTGAGGACCAAGACCGGTACCTCCACTCTTCAGCTTGCTCAATATGAAATTGCCAAGGGTCAATTGCAAAAAAAATTTATGGAGAAAGGTGAATCTCCCAAGCAACTCCTTGACCGCCTCATGACTCTCACCGCTGACATTGAGTCTTGTGAGTGTGACAAGACACAAGACGGATTCAACTTGACTAAGCAATTTCTCATGGACAAGTTGCTTCATGCTCTTGCTCCATATCATCATCAAATGGTGTGGGACATAAGACACCACCATGGATTCAAGGAAATGACTCCGCATGTCATCATATCCACGTTCCAACTATTTGAAGAGTCAAAGGCAAATGCTACAAAACATCTTGCCATGCATGGTACCTCAACATCAAAAATCAATCTTGCATTGAAGGCCAAGCATGTATATGAAGAAGAGCAAAGTGAAGAAGAGGAAGTTGATGAGGATGAAGATGGTGATGAGATTGACTCCGATGAGAGTCTTTCATATGAAGACATTGCTCTCTTTGTCAAGAAGTTAGTGTGGGAAAATTCAAGGGGAGATTCCGGAAGAAGAAAGTGAGAAAATGCTACAACTATGAAGAAACCAATCACTTCTCCAACGATTGCCCTTATTAGAAGAGAGAAGATAAAAAAAGGTATGGGCTTGTCATTGTTGATGATTACTCAAGATATACATGGGTGTTTTTCCGCAAGTCCAAGGGTGAGACGAAGATCACCTTCATTGATTTTGCCAAGCAAGCACAATGCAAGTTTGACAAAGAAATCTTGGCAATAAGAAGTGATAATGGCTCTAAGTTCAAGAACTACACCTTGGAAGAATTTCTTAGTGATGAAGGGATTGAGCATCAATATTCAGCTCCATACACTACTCAGCAAAATGGTGTAGCCGAAAGGAAGAACCGTACACTTGTGGATATGGAAAGGTCCATGTTGGATGAATACAAGTTGCCACATAGTTTTTGGGCCGAGGCTGTCAACATCGCATTCCATGCATCAAACCGTCTCTTCCTCCGCACAATATTGGAAAAGACTCCATACGAGCTCCTAACTGGGAACAAGCCAAATGTCAAGTACTTTCGTGTATTTGGGTGCAAATGTTTCATCCTCAACAAAAGAAAACTATTAGAAAAATTTCAATACAAAACAATTGAGGGCATATTTGTTGGCTATGGATCAAACTCTCACGCATATCACTACAAAAAAGACACATCCATGACATTTTGGGCCGAACTAAATTTTTTTCTATCATACTTATGACACTTCTATGACGATAATTGTGACAAAACCCGGTATCATCATAGATGTGGTGGGGTCCTACTTCTATGACAAAAAATCATGACATAAAATTGCCTTTTCGTCTTGGGCGGGCAGGAGACGCAGCTGCATGACATTCTTTGGGCCGTCCATGACGGAAAAAACCATGGTAGAAGTGAGGGCGAGGAAAATATCGGGGAGTTCCCGGTTACAGTGGGTGGTCGGGGCCGAACGATGCGTGTTTCTCTCGTACATACGCGCGTGTCTACTAGGCATTGGGCTCTAACTGAACCGAAGTGATTGCATTGCAGGCTACGCGTTACTGAACCCAAGCGATCGACCGATTCCTTGCTGTTAACTGAACCCGAGTGTGATTCCTTCGCTACTCCTAGTAACTGAAGCGGATCGATGCTGCCTCTAGATGAACAATGAGCGTTGTTGAGGGGGTTTGGATGAACAGCTCCCTGTGGGGGTTGGATGAACATGACCCCATGGTAGTAGAGGCCGTTGCCGCTGGATGAACGGTACCCCGATCGATCAAGCCGGTGGATGAACAGGACCCTGTGGAGGGCTGGATGAACAGGACCCCGTGGAGGGATGGTTGAACAGTAGCCAGTGGAGGGCTAGATGAATAGTAGCTCGTGGAGGGGTGGTTGAACAGGACCCCTTGGAGAGGGATGGTTGAACAGTAGTCGGAGGAGGAGCGCGCGGTGGAGGCTGGATGAATAGGAACCCATGGATGAACAGTCGTAGGTGGAGGCTGGAGGAGGTCGATGGTGGATGAACAATAGCCTGTGGAGGCTGGAGGAGGTCGACGGTGGAGATGAACAATATCCCGTGGAGTCCCGTTTTGCGGCACGCCACACCCCTCCCGATGAACAGGACCCCCGTTTCGACCGTAGCGCTCCAACACAAGTCTGTTTCCTCCGTTTTGCAGTACGCCACACCCCACCTAATCAACTAGACCCCATTTCCACCGTAGGAGGTCCGTTTCCTCCGTTTTGCGGTATGCCAGACCCCTCCCGATGAACAAGATCCCGTTTCGACCATGGCTGGTCGAATACAAGGCCGTTTCCTTTGTTCTGTGGCACGCCAGGCCTCGTTTCCATCACCTGTTCCGTCCAAGCCGGTTGGCTCCTGATGAAAACGACGACGACACAGTTTCTCCGTTCCAACCCAGCCATGTACACGAGCTCTGGCCGTACGTATGTGCGAGTAGGCATTCGAGACCCCGCCCGTATGTATGTACGTGGCCGTATTTACTTTCTTGCAACATGGCCATTGTACGTACGTGTACATGCTACGTGCGCGCCTCTACTACGACATGTGCGTGCCTCTACTACGACACGTGCCCTTCCTTACAAGGCCATGGTTCATCACTGCGGCCTGCAGATAGACCGATCGTATGTACGTACACGTTCGCGACCAGAATGACAACGCTACAAATGCTTCGACCAGGTAGGTCCCGACTGTCAGGCACTTCCTTGCGTGCGAAGATGTAGCTGGTGGGTCCCAACACTCAGGGGGGCGAATCATTTTTTTTGCCCGTAATATGGACGCACTTCCTTGTGTGTGAAGATGTAGTTGGTGGGTCCCAACAGTTAGGGGGAGAAAACATTATTTTTTAGGGTAAAAAGGATGTAGTTGCATGCATGCGTCCATGGGCGTGGTGCATCCCCACTGTCAGCCTCTCACGTACAGTCATCTTACGATGACTCTCGGTTGGTGACCATGTTGACCACACCGTGCCGAGCGCACCAAGGCCGGTGGACGACGGCGAGGCCCCAGACTGGAATGACCCAGAGATGGGGAAGACACGGCAGTGGAGTCGCAGATGGAGATGAGTGGGAAACTTGACGGGTTCGGGTGCGCGAGAGCACTGCCGCCCACGGGAGACAGGAGCAAGAACAGAGGTTGAAGAAGGAGCATGGCTGTTGGATTAACATCCAACGGTACGGCTGCTAGAATCATTTGTTGATTAAGTTGACAAAGCCCTGCGTACATGTCTGCTTAGTAGGCCAACAAGTCAGCCACCAAATCTGCCTGGTCCTAGATGTCATCGGGAGGAATGATTTTTTTCACATAACAAGGAGGCACTTCCTTCTGTGCGAAGATACAGCCAGTGGGTCCCAACTGACAGGGGGAGGAAACATCTTAATAAGGAGGAACTTTCCTTGCATGCGACCATGGACCTCGTGGGTCCCAACTGTCAGGCTCTCCAAGTACAGTCCTCTTCCAATGACTCTCGTTTGTTAACCACACCGCACCAAGTGTAGAGAGGTGATGGACGACGGCGAAGCCCTAGACTGGAACGACTTGGAGATGGGGAAGACGCGGCAGTGGAGTCGCAGACGGAGAGGAGTGGGAAACTTGACTGGTCCGGGTGCGGGGTGGGCCTACACTCGGCAAAGAATAACAGGAGGTGCGGAGTGGAGGGATGGCCTGGCCAGCGGCGGGGTAGTGTTTCACTGAGGCGCGCAAAACAACACCGCTGGACACCGGAGGCTGGAGCAGGCGGTCCTGGCAGCGCTGGGGCAAGAAGACGAGAGATTGAAAAAGAATGTCGGTCATTGGATGTAAATCCAACGCCTTGTGAGACTTCGACCTACTGGCCCACATGCCAGCCAATCCATTTGTTTTTTTGGTCCATTTGGTGGGCTGGGTGAAACAATGATGTAGCATCTATGCAGCCCGTTTATATATATGGTAGAATTTAAAGCCCATTTGCATTTTTCTTGAAATCTACGGACTGGCTGGGCTGGGTGAAAATATCATGTTGTGCTGGACAGAGAAATGTTATAAAAACATAAACACATGATTGCACGTATATTACTGCATTGGTTAGTAAAATCTTTGCAAGCTTATGTACGCAATCACTAGGAGTTAACTTGCCAAGTTATATATAAAAAATTATTATTATTATTATTTTGTAAGAACTTTCAACTTATGAAATAAAATATCATTTTAATTTGATGAGTTAATAGGACGTGGGGTATTTTTTTAGGCTAGACGTGGGACAGTTGAGTTGGTTCTAGGGAAAAGTACTGGGAGAAAACTCAGTTTCCATCGAAAAATAAAGTGGGAGAAAAGTCAGATATAGGATTAATGGAAACAAAAAATAAAGGGAGTGGGAAGGTCTATAAAATGGTTGGACGAATGGAAGGTTTAACGAAACCTTACGTTGTTTCTATTATATTTATGTAATAAAATAAGATATAAATATAGGTTCAGTTTTGCATTCTTATAGAAAACGCAGGTTCAGTTTTGCATTCTTATAGAAAAATAGAACTGAGTTGTGCATCGTCTTGAAAAACAAACATAACTTGGGATGCTGATGTTATAGACAAGCTAGGTTGGGAGGCCCAGAGGCCGCTTGATACCTGCTGGATCCAAAAAATGTTCAAACATGTCGTGGGCTGCCCATGTTAAACAACAAAACCTAGGCCATGGACCTGGTGGGCCTGGGACTGTCAGCCTCTCGATGAATAGTTGTCTCCCGATTCCTCCTGTTTTGCTGACCATGTTGGGAACGACATATGGCAGCGCCGCGGCGAGAGCACCAAGGCGGAGGACGACATCGAGACCTCGGACCAAACGAACCGGAGCGGGGGAAGATGCAGGCGGAGGGGAATATGAGGGTTGACTTGTTCGGGTGCAGGGTGGGCCGTTGGAGCTGCCGCCGCCGGACAGTGTGTGGGAGTAGAGGGATGGCCAGCCGCTGTATAGGAAGAGGACGAAAGATTGAGCAAAATAAAGAACTACAAATGGAGAGGTGGTTGGTCCCATATGTCTGTGTATGAGACCTTCTGGGTCCACCTGAGAAGGGGAATATGTTGGCAGGAAGGAGATTCAAAGCACGGTAGCCAAGCGAACTAGTTTTCTTTAAAACGGACAAGTGAACTAGTTACATACATAAGAAAATAGCCACTAAAAAAAGCAACAGGTTAATGCATTCTTAAAAGAAATATTTCAGACAAAATAGATAATTACGACACATAGGCTAATGCATGAAACACTTAGATGATAAAGGTGCTTATAAATAGATAAAGTACAACATCTAGACCTTCCTAGCACGCTTGATCATGACGCTGCGGCTGTCCATGTACTCATCGATTACGGAAAGCAGACACACCCTCATGTCCAAGATCCGCATGTACATGTCGTAGCTTGCGTATGCGTCCTTGGCCGCGTAGGTTATGTAGGCTAGATTCAGAGGTACCTCCCACGTGTTCAGGTCCTTGGTATCGTTGTCTTCTTACATGTTGGCGTATCAGGGGTCGATGATGGTCTCGTCAAGGTCAACCACTGAGTCCTTCTCCTTCTCGTTGCCGATGATCTTGTATTGCTTCTGGATGTCGACAAGCTTGTTGCACCAGATGGTCGAATCCTCACGTTCTTCCTTCTCTCCATCATAGCGAAGGTGCAGTCGGCACTGCTGATGAAATGGGCGAATGCTCCAGAACCTCTGATGGCCCTACAGTAGTGGTAGACGAGAACCTCGTCCCGCACACATACCTGGGCGACGGCGATCCGCTGGTCCTTGTCAGGAGACGAATGGATGGGCACAAGGTCTAAGTCCTGCGACCTTGTGCTTTCCCGTCCTGTAGGTACTGCTTGAACTCGGCGAGGCAGAGCTTCACCGATTGTGGATCGTTGGTGTACATCACATTCAACTTGGTGCAGCAACATGACTGAATGACAAACTCAAAGGGGAACTCCTTGCTGAAGTCCATATCCAGCAGGCTCACCCCTCAGATCGCCGTTGGAGTCTCTTCAAGTGAACGAGTGGGTAGGCGGCGACAGCAGTTCGTTTTTCAGCTCTTGGGGAACTGGATTCAATAGTAAACTGAGTATGTACAGGCGACAATAGTTACTACCCATCCCTCGCTTGCTACACGTCTGGCAGAAGATGCACCATCGGCGCATTCAAACGCCTCCATTAAGAAACCTACTCCGGCCACATGTCGGTTCACGAGCGGGTCTGTATTGGCACTTTCACGTAGATAATACTACCAACTTTGAACTGTTTCTTATGGTTGTTGTCCTCTTCATCATCATGCCGTGTTTCCCAGCTTGCAAGATTCAGAACCAACAAATAAGATCCAAATAATAAGTACAACAAAGTTGCCTACACATCTCATTGATTCCCAGCTTGCAAAATTCATAACCAACAAATAAGATTCAAATCATAAGTACAACAAATATGCCTACACATCTCATTGATTCCCAGCTTGCAAGATTCAGAACCAACCCATTAGAGCCTTTTGATAAAGTGAATATCGGGATTAAATCCATCTTGGCTAGCCGTGTCATACAACCGAAGAACTTGGTGAATGCTCTTGACCGTCACAACATCTGTAGTTGAGTATTACTATTTGCACAGCACAAATAAGAAGAGCCTGATTACTATAATTGTGGCACTCCTTGAACTCAACCTGCAGCTCCACTCGGAAGAGGCCTGTCTGGACTTCTATGATTCAATTCATACGCCTTTTTCTACAGTTCACCTGAAATGAAGCAAAGATTGCATCATTCAGCTAGCAAGAAGTACTTGCTCTCGTGAGCTGGCATGTTCTTTAGTAGTTGCACTAAAATTGAGGAACATTAAGATTGGTTGTCCTACTCATGTAAGGTGCAACTATAATTTGCTAATCCTTTTGTGCAGTTCCACTAAAATAAAGTGCCATTGTGGTGATAGTGATGGCTCATCTTGCAAAGGCTAATAAAATGTTGCACGAGATTACCAGCAAAATTTGACGGAGATTTTGGAAACTCCAATCACCATTTTGTGAAGTTCCACCAAAATTGAGAGATGTTGCCCACGTGAAATTTTAGTTGAACTGCACGAGACACTCATTCCAAAAAAGAGTGTTTTTTCTAGTTTACTGTCACATCCATAGTTCTGGTATGACCTAGGTTTGCTTTGTGCATCATGTTAAGTATCAAATGAAATTGAAATGGGGATGTTTCAAACCCTCGCACCAAAGCAAATTCAAATAGGTTCAAATGAAAATTGGAATTTCAATAAACCCAAAATGCTCTTCAAAAATGTGCATGGTCTTTGGAAAATGTTGCAAACAACAACCAGAGGTGATGCACATTTTTGCTAAACATTTTGGATTTTTGAATGAACCCATATTTGAATTGGAGCTGTTTAAAATAATATAAATATTTTAAAGGCTCCAAAAATGTTGGAATTTGGTGAGGGCCTCTGGTATATTATAACTAGTGGTCACAAGGAATCTCAACCTTTTTATTTTGTGCTAGTATTTATTTTAAGTCAAAAACAAATGTGAGAAATATAAAAGAAAACAAAAAAGGGAAAAACCCTTACCTGGGCCACTTACCTGAGGCCTGGCACCCGGCCCTGCTAGTAGTCTTCTCCACCGCGCCAGGAGGACGCCGAGCGCGTGGCCGATGCACGCCGGCGCACGTCCGGCCACCTCCTGCTTGCCGCCTCCCACTGGACGTCCCTGGAGACGCCACGCAGCCTCCCCGACCCCCTCTCACTCTCCCTCATCCCCATCTCCTCCTCTGCCATCGCCATCGTCTTCCACCTCGGGCTCCGCCGTCCACCACCGTCGATTCGCCGTCACCAGGCCTCCCCCGAGCCCGCCGTGCTGCTTCGCGTGATCGCCGTGAGCATCTCCCTGTTTCCCCCCTCTTCTCCCCCTCGTTCCCGCGTCGCAGCCGTTGTTTCCACCCCAGCCGAAGCCATCGCCGCCGCAGCCCCTCGCCGTTGTGGCCACAGCCGCCGCAGCTCGCAATCGAGCTCGCCGTTGCACTCAATGCACTCTGGCGAGTCGAGCAGACCGGCTCGCAGCTCCTGCCGTGCCCCACAACACCCCGTGCACACCTGGCCGAACTCCGGCCGCCGCAAACTTCATCGCCGGCCATGATTCCGGCCACCCCACGCCCAGCTGCGTGCTTCCCTGGATGCGCGCGAGTCCCAGCACCCCATAGCTGCGCTCCGCGCGCCAAATGGCGCCCTGTAGCACATTTCCGTGCCGCGCCGCCGTGTCTGGCCTCGCCGGCGTCGAGCCACCGGCAGGTTTGCTCGGCTGACCAGGGGATTTGACCTCCCCTGGGTCTATGACATGCGGGCCCCGCCCGGTTAATTACTTTAGTTTAGGTTTAAAACTAATTAGTTTAACCTAGGTTAGTGCTAATTAAACTAGGTTAGCTTAGTTAGTCACTGACCGGTGGGTCCCAGTGGTCAGGTTTGACCTGGGTCAACCCAGTTGACCTGCTGACGCAGTGCTGACCTCAAGCTGACGCAATAATTGATTTCTGGAATTATCTTAACTCAGGAAATTCCAGAATATTGCTTAAACTTCAAAAAATCATAATAATTCAACCGTAGCTCAGAATGAAATAATTTATATATGAAAAATTATCAGAAAAATGCAAGGGATCCATTTATGCTAGTTTCATGCATGAAAAACCAACTTATACATGCTGTATAAGTGAAAACATAATATGGGCATTTTAAATGCTTCATTTTGAATTTACATTTGAATCTTTGATTCAAATGGGCTTCAACCAATTTGGTAGCATCTTGCATTAGCCCAAACACTAGCATTTACACATGTCATGTTCATGCATCATTTTGTTGCATTTGTTTGTGCGTTGATCGCCACACCGTTTCTTCTCGATAGGTTCCACTCCGGAAGGTGTTCCCGAGTACCTGTTAGAGGAGTCGTACCCCTTCGTCGTTCTATCAGGCAAGCAACCCCCCTTGAGCATTCCGATAAATCCCACTCTCTCGCTCTTGCTCCTTATACTGCATTAGGACAACAATGATTCAACTGCTACTTTTCTGTTGCGGTAGTTGAACCCATTCCTCTGCATGACCTGTCATTACCACAGTAAATAGTTGAAACCCACTAGCATGAGTAGGAGTTGCTTGAGCCTTGATGTGCCTACTCATCCATGCTTGTTTTCTTTATGCCAGCTATGCTTAGAGTTGTGTCAGGTCTGATTCATCAGGAATGAATCGGAGTGGTGAACATGTCCTACCGATAAAGGCTAAGTGTGTGAAGACGTTTTGGTAAAGGTAGCGATGAGAGGCCATGTAGGAGTACATGGTGGGTTGTCTCATTGGAACCGTCCCTAAGAACTGAGTTCTGTGTATGTTATCCAAGTCCAGTTACTACCACACATTGGGTTCCGGTTATCCGGCCCCTCTCGACTTATTAATCCACTTGATCTCTGTCCAGGAGTTGCAACTAGTTTTTGGCGTTTGTAGGTAGTGCTACTTGTCTACTAGGTGGTGTCCGATGGGACGGGCTTGGGACAGACTAGGCACCGTGGCACGGTGTACCAAGTGGCACCCGGATGGTGGGCTTGGGAACCCTGCACACATCGTTTGGGGCCGTATTGGAGACTTTGGTCGGAACTCCTTGCGGATGGAACTCGAATAGGCGATGAACCTGGACGAGAGACTGGTGTGGTTAGTCAGGTCGTGGCCGACACGCTCGCTCGGCTTCCACTTGAAGGTTGCCGAGGTACATGACATGTACAGGGCGATAAGTGGCAAGAGCGTGTGTGAAGTACACCCCTGCAGGGTTAACATTATCTATTCGAATAGCCGTTTTCCTCGGATATGGAAACTTGGAGGACTTATGTAGTACATAGACAACTTGAAGTGGATACTCTAAAATCCGCAAGATAAGCGTGAGTGCTATGGATGGCCTTCTCGTAGGGAGACGGGAACGGATCCATAGTGGAGTATTGATATGGTGAATATGTGGACTCGTGTGCGTCTTCTCACCTCAAAGAAGTTTCTGATACTCGTAGTATAGGTTAGCCACTGAGTCAAAGCTGGCTTGCTGCTGTTAAGACTCCACCACCCCCTTTGTTGATAATGTTGCATATGTAGATAGTTCTGATGTAAGACTTGCTGAGTACCTTCATACTCACGTTTGCTTATTTATGTTTTGCAGTTGGTTACACTAGTGACCTCGACGAGTAGCTTGTATCCCAGCTACGATCTTGTACCCTTGGGAGGGTCGTGTTTAGTCAGGCTTCTTAGTCTTTTCCTTTTTTAGTTGTCTGTACTCAGACATGTAATGCTTCCGTTGCTTGTATGCTCTGAATGATGGGTCATGAGACCCCTGTTTGTATTGAATGCTATGTGGCTCTTCTGGGCCTTTATCTATATGAGTTTGAGTTATGTTGTGATGCCATGTTGTGCAGCACATACTTGCATGTTATGCGTACGTGTGACGTGTATTGCTATGTGTGGGATCCGACAATCTAGTTGTTTATCCTTGGTGGCCTCTCTTATGGGGAAATATAGTCTAGTTCTTCCACTGAGCCTTTGGTAGTCCGCTACAGCCCGGTTTACCGGAGTCCTGCCAGCCCAGCACTACTGCTCCGGAACACTTAGACCGGCCGGCATGTGAGTCACTTCGTTACTGTATCTGTCCCTTCGGGGAAATGTCACGCGGAGACATCCGGAGTCCTGTTAGCCCAGTTGCTACAGCCTGGATTCATACGCTGTTGACCGACATGCTCGAGGTTGATTCATGTATGCCTGTCCCTGTAGGTTAGTGCCACTATGGGTTCACGACTAGTCATGTCGGCCCGGGTTCTCTCTCATATGGATGCTAGCGACACTATCATATACGTGAGCCAAAAGGCGCAAACGGTCCCAGGCCAGGTAAGGTGGCACCTATGGGATACCGTGCGTGAGGCCACAAGGTGATATGATGTGTTACATGCTAGATCGGTGTGACTTAGGATCGGGGTCCCGACAGCATTGGTATCAGAGCCTGACTGACTATAGGATTACCAAGCCAAACTGGTCAAAGTTGAGTCTAGAAATGCTTTAGTTATATAAGGGAACTGATTACGGAAGGGAACGTAAGGCTCTTTTTACTCCTTTACCTCTTTTCATTATTTCTGAGTCAGCCTCTTCTTTTCTACAAGGGTTAAGGCCTAGGCTTCTCCTCTATCTCTCAGGATGACAGGATGACGTGTTACTAAACCGTAAAGTCTTAGGATTGTTGGGTTGTGTCTCCGTACAGTTCTACTACTTCTGTGTGTCATCAGTTGACCCAGAACCTTGATATTATGATGCTGATTGATTATGCTATTCCTTTGATGAATGTCTCAAAATCCTTTTGAGCATTTACAGCCGTTATGCTGCCGAAATTGCCCTAGGATTTCAAGAGTTTCCAATGCTTTTGCATTACATTCCACATTCTCATGTCGATGCTAATTCCATCCTTGTTTCCTTGGTTTATGTGCTAGGACGTCGTCTGCTAACCGAGGTTCAGTTGCTCATAGCAAGAACCACGGAGATGGTAGGGATGAGGATCCTCCTGACCAGCCTTTGATGGCAGAGTTCTTGTTAGCATCCGAGAGAAACAAGCGTGAGACTAACCGCTTGCTGGCACAGATTGAGCAGAACACGTCACATCAGTGTAAGAAGTTGGTTTCCATCATCGACTTCATTGGTCTGAAACCACCCACCTTCCATCATTCCATTGAGACACTCGATGCAGATGAATGGCTCTGGAGCATCACTCACAAGTTGCATTCTGCGAACGTAGCTGAAGGTGAGAAGGTCACCTATGCTACCTATCACCTGGAAGGTCCTACTAGTGTTTGGTGGCAGAGCTATGAGGTTATGCTTCCAGCTGGTCAAATTCCTACCTGGAGGGATTTCACCGATGCTTTTCGTGAGCACCACATTCCTTAGGCTCTCATTGACCGCAAGAGGGAAGAGTTCTGTAGTTTTACCCAGGGTAAGCTGCCTATTGATGCTTACAGTAGAGAGTTTGGCAACCTCGCCCGCTATGCTACAGAGGAAGTGTCCACAGACGCCAAGAAGCAGGCTAGGTTCCGGAAGGGTCTCAACCCTAAGTTGCGTCGTGATCTCCACCTGCATCATTGTGATACTTTCCAGGCTCTTGTGAACAAGGCCATTAATGCAGAGACATCTCAGCTCATTTACGAGGAGTCTCGTAAGCACAACCGTGATCTGGGTTCTTCCTCCCGCTCTGGCTCTCAGAAGTGACGGATTTGGATTCCGAACTCAGCTCTCCCACCTGCATATGCACCGAGGCCATTCGATGTGGCGCCTCACCCAGCTCGGCAACATGCTCCACCCAGGCCTATTAGTGGACCACTTGTCAATGTAGGTCCACGTCCTGCCTCAGGAACTTGCTTCACCTGCGGAGAACCAGGACACTATGCACATGACTGCCCTCAGTCCAGTTATACTCCACCCCAGTCTAAGAGGTCTGTTGGCTAAGCCATCAGGCAAAATGATCAGTACCAAGCCAGCCTCCATTGAACGAGCATGTGTGCACCATGTCTCAGCTACAGAAGCTCAAGATGATCCCGACGTCGTACTAGGAATGCTTCTTGTCAATTGTCACCCAACTTTAGTTCTGTTCAATACTGGAGCATCTCACTCCTTCATATCCGAAGGTTATGCTCGTTTGCACGACATGTCATTTTGTGATATGCCAACTCCACTAATAATCCAGACTCCTGGTTCCAAATGGCAAACCTCCAAGGTAAGCCAGGGTAATGAAATCCTTGTTGACAGACTGGTATTCCTTGCTTCTTTGATATCTCTCAAGTCTTCAGATATTAACATCATCTTGGGCATGGACTGGATGACAGCTCATCATGCCAAGATAGATTGTTACACTAGATCTGTTCAACTTACACATCCATCTGGCAAAATAGTCACTGTCTCCACTAGAGTTGCAAGGCGTCAACTCTACTAATGCCAGCCCTCTTCCAGACCTTGAAGATATTCCGGTAGTCCGTGACTTCCCAGATGTCTTTCCAGAAGAACTGCCAGGTGCCCCACCTGACAGAGATGTAGAGTTTGTCATAGAGCTTATCCTAGGAACTGTTCCAATCTCTAGGAGACCATACAAGATGGCACCTTTGGAGTTAGCCGAGCTTAAGAAACAGCTTGATGAGTCCTTGCAAAAAGGGTTTCATCCGTCCCAGTTCTTCTCCTTGGGCTTGTCCTGTCCTCTTCATCAAGAAGAAGGATGGTACGGATCGGATGGTTGTAGATTATCGTCCCGTTAATGTGATCACAATAAAGAACAAGTATCCGCTCCCCAGGATCAACGACCTGTATGATCAGCTTGCTGGATCCTCAGTCTTTTCCAAGATGGATTTGAGGTTAGGCTACCACCAAATCAAAATCAGAAATGGGGACATCCCCAAAACGGCCTTTGTCACTTGTTATGGTCAATACGAGTACACCGTGATGTCTTTCGGCCTAACCAATGCTCCAGCTACTTTCTCCCGCTTGATGAACTCGATCTTTATGGAGTACTTAGATAAGTTCGTCATGGTCTACCTCAATGATATTCTTATTTACTCGAAGAACGAGGAAGAGCATGCCGAACATCTTAGACTTGTGTTAGAAAAACTCAGAGAGCACCGCCTTTATGCCAAGTTCTCCAAATGTGAATTTTGGTTGCCAGAAGTGACCTATCTAGGCCACGTGATCTCTGGTAGGGGCATTGCTGTCAATCCCGAGAGAGTTAAAGCCGTTCTCGATTGGAGTCCACCCGAAACGGTCAAACAAGTTAGGAGTTTCCTTGGTCTAGCCAGTTATTGTCGCCGCTTTGTTGAAAACTTCTCCAAAGTGGCCAACCCCTCATGGAACTTCTCAAGAAAGATAAAAGGTTTGAGTGGACCCCATAGTGTTAGCATAGTTTTCAGGAACTGAAAAGACGTCTGACTTCAGCGCCCATACTCGTGCCACTGGATTTCACTAAAGACTTTGTTATCTATTGCGACGCTTCGCGTCAAGGACTGGGTTGCATTCTTATGCAGGATCGTCATGTGATTGCCTATGCATCTCGACAGTTGCATCCACATGAGGAAAATTATCCTACACATGATCTAGAGCTTGCAGCCGTAGTCTATGCACTTAAGATTTGGCGACATTACCTTCTTGGTAACCGCTGCGAAATCTACACTGACCATCAGAGTCTCAAGTATATCTTCACCCAACCGGATCTGAATCTTAGACAGAGACGTTGGTTGGAGTTGATCTCGGATTACGACTTAGGAATCAACTACACCCCAGGCAAAGCCAATGTCATGGCTGATGCTTTAAGTCATAAATCCTATTGCAACAACCTCATGTTGCAACAATGTCAACCACCCCTCCATGAGGAATTCTGTAAGCTTAACCTTCACATAGCTCCTCATGGTTCCCTTTCTACCTTGATGGCGAAACCTACCCTTACGAATCAGATCATAGAGGCTCAGAAGCATGATACGGGAATCTCCCGGATCAAGTATTTCCAAGGGAGTTGCTGGTTGTTTCTCTATGGATGAAGGAGGTGTTGTTTACTTTGGAAACCGTTTGGTGGTTCCCAAATGTCAACAGATGCAACAACTGATCCTTAAGGAGGCCCATGAATCTCCCCTCACGATTCATCCCGGTAGTACAAAGATGTATCAGGACCTACGCCAGAGGTTCTGGTGGACTAGGATGAAGAGAGAAATCGCTCAGTATATTGCCAACTGTGACGTTTGTCGTCGCGTTAAGGCATAGCATCAGAGACCTGCTGGCACACTTCAACCTTTAGCTATTCCCGAGTGGAAATGGGACAAAGTTGGTATGGACTTCATCACCGGCTTTCCCAGGATCAAGAAAGGAAATAATGCTATCTTCGTAGTCATTGATCGTATTCCCAAAGTGGCTCACTACCTACCTGTTCGAGAGAGTATCATTGCTAGTCAGCTCGATGACTTATATATCTCCCGAATAGTGTCACTCCATGGTGTTCCACTAGAGATCAATTTAGACCGTGGCAGTCTTTTCACCTCTCATTTCTGGGAAAGTTTCCAGAATGCCATGGGAACCCATCTTTCTTTCAGTACCGCTTTCCACCCTCAATCAAGTGGTCAGGTGGAAAGGGTCAACCAAATTCTCGAAGACATGCTTAGAGCTTGTGTTATCTCATTTGGTATGGATTGGGAGAAGTGTCTTCCTTTCGCCGAGTTTGCTTATAACAATAGTTGTCAATCCAGTCTTAGGAAAGCACCCTTCGAGATTCTGTATGGACGAAGATGTCGAACACCTTTGAACTGGTCAGAAACCGGTGAAAGACAATTCTTTGGACCGGATATGATTCAGGAAGCAGAAGAGCAAGTTCGCATCATTCGTGAGAATTTGAAAAAAGCCCAATCTCGTCAGAAGAGCTAGTATGACCGTCGTCATAAGGAAGTGGCTTATGAAGTTGGACACAAGGCTTACCTTCGGGTTACTCCTTTGAAGGGTACCCATTGTTTCGGTATCAAGGGCAAGTTGGCTCCTTGTTACATTGGTCCTTCTCGCATTCTCGCTAAACGAGGAGAGGTTGCCTACCAGTTGGAACTACCCCCACATGTTTCTCGAGTTCATGATGTCTTCCACGTCTCTCAACTCAGGCGTTGCTTCTCGGATCCCATCCGCGGAGTGGACCATGAAACGCTTGATCTCCAAGATAACCTCACTTATCGAGAGTACCCCATTTGCATTCTGGATCAAGCAGAGTGTGTCACTCGATGTCATAACATTAAGTTTCTCAAGGTTCAGTGGTCTCATCATTCCGAGAGAGAAGCTACTTGGGAGCGAGAAGATCATCTTCGACTTGAGTACCCTGCTTTCTTTCCGCCGACTCCTGAATCTCAGGACGAGATTCTTTCGAGTGGGGGCGAGTTGTCACATCCCTAGTTCTGGTATGACCTACGTTTGCTTTGTGCATCATGTTAAGTTTCAAATGAAATTGAAATGGGGATGTTTCAAACCCTAGCACCAAAGCAAATTCAAATAGGTTCAAATTAAAATTGGAATTTCAATAAACCCAAAATGCTCTTCAAAAATGTTCATGGTCTTTGGAAAATGTTGCAAACAACAACCAGAGGTGATGCACATTTTTGCTAAACATTTTGGATTTTGGAATGAACCCATATTTGAATTGGAGCTGTTTAAAATAATATAAATATTTTAAAGGCTCCAAAAATGTTGGAATTTGGTGAGGGCCTCTGGTATATTATAACTAGTGGTCACAAGGAATCTCAACCTTTTTATTTTGTGCTAGTATTTATTTTAAGTCAAAAACAAATGTCAGAAATAGAAAAGAAAACAAAAAAAGGGAAAAACCCTTACCTGGGCCGCTTACCTGAGGCCTGGCACTATGCGGCCCAGCTGGCCGGCCCTGCTAGTCGTCTTCTCCACCGCGCCAGGAGGACGCCGAGCGCGTGGCCGATGCACGCCAATGCACGTCCGGCCACCTCCTGCTTGCCGCCTCCCTCTAGACGTCCCTGGAGACGCCACGCAGCCTCCCCGACCCCCTCTCACTCTCCCTCATCCCCGTCTCCTCCTCTGTCACCCTCTCCCGCGACAGCCGAGGCACTGCCGTCACCGCAGATCACCGCCGACGCGCTCTCCGCCATCCCCTCGCCCCTCCGCCGTGTCCACGCGCTCCGCCACTGTGGGCTACGCCTCCTCATCGAGACGCACGGCGCCGGATGCCCTGGAATGCCGCCATCACCATCGTCTTCCACCTCGGGCTCTGCCGTCCACCACCGTCGATTCGCCGTCACCAGGCCTCCCCCGAGCCAGCCGTGCTGCTTCGCGTGATCGCCGTGAGCATCTCCCTATTTCCCCCCTCTTCTCCCCCTCGTTCCCGCATCGCAGCCATTGTTTCCACCCCGGCCGAAGCCATCGCCGCTGCAGCCCCTCGCCGTCGTGGCCATAGCCGCCGCAGCTCACAGCCGAGCTCGCCGTTGCACTCTGTGCACTCTGGCGAGTCGAGCGGACCCGCTCCCAGCTCCTGCCGTGCCCCACAACACCCCGCGCACACCTGGCCAAACTCCGGCTACCGCAAACTTCGTCGCCGGCCATGATTCCGGCCACCCCACGCCCAGCCGTGTGCTTCCCTGGATGCGCGCGAGTCCCAGCACCCCGTAGCTGCGCTCCGCGCGCCAAATGGCGCCCTGTAGCGCATTTCCGTGCCGCGCCGCCGCGTCTGGCGTCGCCGGCGTCGAGCCGCCGGCAGGTTTGCCCGGTTGACCAGGGGATTTGACCTCCCCCGGGTCTATGACATGCGGGCCCCGCCCAGTTAATTAGTCTACTTTAGGTTTAAAACTAATTAGTTTAACCTAGGTTAGTGCTAATTAAACTAGGTTAGCTTAGTTAGTCACTGACCAGTGGGTCCCACTGGTCAGGTTTGACCTGGGTCAACCCAGTTGACCTGCTGACGCAGTGCTGACCTCAAGCTGACGCAATAATTGATTTCTGGAATTATTTTAACTCAGGAAATTCCAGAATATTGCTTAAACTTCAAAAAATCATAATAATTCAACCGTAGCTCAGAATGAAATAATTTATATATGAAAAATTATCAGAAAAATGCAAGGAATCCATTTTGCCAGCTTCATGCATGAAAAACCAACTTATACATGTTGTATAAGTGAAAACATAATATGGGCATTTTAAATGCTTCATTTTGAATTTACATTTGAATCTTTGATTCAAATGGGCTTCAACCAATTTGGTAGCATCTTGCATTAGCCCAAACACTAGCATTTGCACATGTCATGTTCATGCATCATTTTGTTGCATTTTTTTGTGTGTTGATCGCCGGCACCGATTCTTCTCGATAGGTTCCACTCCGGAAGGTGTTCCCGAGTATCTGTCAGAGGAGCCATACCCCTTCGTCGTTCTATCAGGCAAGCAACCCCCCTTGAGCATTCCGATAAATCCCACTCTCTCGCTCTTGCTCCTTATACTGCATTAGGACAACAATGATTCAACTGCTACTTTTCTGCTGCGGTAGTTTAACCCATTCCTTTGCATGACCTGTCATTGCCACAGTAAATAGTTGAAACCCACTAGCATGAGTAGGAGTTGCTTGAGCCTTGATGTGCCTACTCATCCATGCTTGTTTTCTTTATGCCAGCTATGCTTAGAGTTGTGTTAGGTCTGATTCATCGGGAATGAATCAGAGTGGTGAACATGTCCTACCGATAAAGGCTAAGTGTGTGAACACGTTTTGGTAAAGGTAGCGATGAGAGGCCATGTAGGAGTACATGGTGGGTTGTCTCATTGGAACCGTCCCTAAGCACTGAGTTCTTGTATGTTATCCAAGTCCAGTTACTACCACACATTGGGTTCCGGTTATCCGGCCCCTCTCGACTTATTAATCCACTTGATCTCTGTCCAGGAGTTGCAACTAGTTTCTGGCGTTTGTAGGTAGTGCTACTTGTCTACCAGGTGGTGTCTGACGGGACGGGCTTGGGATAGACTAGGCACCATGGCACGGTGTACCAAGTGGCACCCGGATGGTGGGCTTGGGAACCCTGCACACATCGTTTGGGGCCGTACTAGAGACTTTGGCCGGAATTCCTTGCGGATGGAACTCGAATAGGCAATAAACCTGGACGAGAGACTGGTGTGGTTAGTCAGGTCATGGTCGACACCCTCGCCCGGCTTCCGCTTGAAGGTTGCCGAGGTACATGATGTGTACAGGGCGATAAGTGGCGAGAGTGTGTGTGAAGAAGTACACCCCTGCAGGGTTAACATTATCTATTCGAATAACTGTTTTCCTCGGATATGGAAACTTGGAGGACTTATGTAGTACATAGACAACTTGAAGTGGATACTCTAAAATCCGCAAGATAAGCGTGAGTGCTAGGGATGGCCTTCTCGTAGGGAGACAGGAACAGATCCATAGTGGAGTATTGATATGGTGAATATGTGGACTCGTGTGTGTCTTCTCACCTCAAAGAAGTTTCTGATACTCGTAGTATAGGTTAGCCACTGAGTCAGAGCTGGCTTGCTGTTGTTAAGACTCCACCACCCCCTTTGTTGATAATGTTGCATATGTAGATAGTTCTGATGTAAGACTTGCTGAGTACCTCCGTACTCACGTTTGCTTATTTATGTTTTGCAGTTGGTTACACTAGTGACTTCGACGAGTAGCTTGTATCCCAGCTACGATTTTGTACCCTTGGGAGGGTCATGTTTAGTTAGGCTTCTTAGTCTTTTCCTTTTGTAGTTGTCTGTACTTAGACATGTAATGCTTCCGTTGCTTGTATGCTCTGAATGATGGGTCATGAGACCCCTGTTTGTATTGAATGCTATGTGGCTCTTCCGGCCCTTTATCTATATGAGTTTGAGTTATGTTGTGATGCCATGTTGTGCAGCACATACTTGCATGTTATGCGTACGTGTGACGTGTATTGCTATGTGTGGGATCCGACAATCTAGTTGTTTATCCTTGGTAGCCTCTCTTATGGGGAAATGTAGTCTAGTGCTTCCACTGAGACTTGGTAGTCCGCTACAGCCTGGTTTACCGGAGTCCTGCCAGCCCAGCACTACTGCTCCGGAATACTTAGACTGGCCGGCATGTGAGTCACTTTGTTCCTGTGTCTATCCCTTCAAGGAAATGTCACGCGGAGACATCCGGAGTCCTGTTAGCCCAGTTGCTACAGCCCGGATTCATATGCTGTTGACCGACATGCTCGAGGTTGATTCATGTATGCCTGTCCCTGTAAGTTAGTGCCACTATGGGTTCACGACTAGTCATGTCGACCCGGGTTCTCTGTCATATGGATGCTAGCGACACTGTCATATACGTGAGCCAAAAGGCGCAAACGGTCCCGGGCCAGGTAAGGTGGCACCCGTGGGATACCGTGCGTGAGGCCGCAAGGTGATATGATGTGTTACATGCTAGATCGGTGTGACTTAGGATCGGGGTCCCGACATTCACCAAAAGGTCACAATAGCAACAAGGTGAAATGGATATCCCTATCTGCACAAAAAGATAGAAAGTAAACTGTTGCTGGTCAATAATAATATACGAAACATACACGAAATGAAAAGAAGCATCTTAATTATGTTCATGGCAATCACGCAAGGACAGTAGAAATTTTAAAACGTCAGCAATGCTTCATGTTACCAGAAGCTTTATGATCAACAATGACATTCGTCAAATATGGGATTACTTTAATGGTGGCATTGCTTGTTTACCAGATACAGTAAATCAGCAACAGCTAAAGAGTTGGTTTAAGGGCATGGGACCGTGGGGACACCAGGATACTCAGCAGCGTAAAGGAGCAACTTACTTATCACACCGGGGAAAACAGCAGGAGTACCATTTGTAACACAGTTTAATTGCATCATATCACTGGAGGCATTAGATTAACAATAACACTGGTTAGACATGTCCCTAAGGTAACACTTTGATCGCTTCATTTTACATGCGCCCTTACATTAACAACAGGAAAAGGTTGGTTTAAGGACATGCAACAGTGGACGCATCAGCACAATATACCTACAAGGAGGCATAAAGTGGTGATGCCGAGTTTGTTCATGCTCTATGAGGGCAGCAAATCTAATCCTGGAGACCTTTTACTATGTGAGGGCAGCAAATCTAATCCTAGAGACCTTTTACTATGTGAGGGCAGCAAATCTAATCCTGAAGATCTTTTACTATGTGAGGGCAGCAAATCTAATCCTGGAGACCTTTTACTATGTGAGGGCAGCAAATCTAATCCTGGAGACCTTTTACAATGTGAGGGCAGCATTCAAATCCTAGTGACCTTTTACTATGTGAGGGTAGCAAATCTAATCTTGGAGACTTTTTATTATGTGAGGGCAGCAATTCTAATCCTGGAGACCTTTTACTATGCGAGGGCAACAAATCTAATCCTGGACATCCTCTGTTGACTTGTCCACCAGCCGCCACTTTCTATCCTTTTTTAACCAATAATAGATCTGTTCCTTATCCAGTTGTACTGCGTTTTCCCATTATTTCCCATTTCAACCAAGAGACTGGTTGGGTATCCAATCTCTACTACTTTCACCATATTATTTCCTCTTTGAATCAAGTCCTAGATTCATGCTACAACTTTCCCCCCTTTCTTCGTTGTTTGAACCAAGTCCTAGATTCGAATCTATAGTCAAAATTTGACACAATATACAATGGGGACCAATAAACTAGGACGGAGGTAGTAGTAGTAGTAGTAGTATTGTTCACTTGTGCTCCCCGGCCCTCCATTCATTGACCAACCCCACGAGTTAATAAACATATAATACTAGTATTTATATAGAATGAACAAGCTCGAACTATTTTCGCATAGTTAAAAGTTGAGGGCGGGGCTTTTCCCGGGCAGTACGTGCGGCAGTTTTTGTGTAGGCAGTTTAACAGAGAGGCGAAGAGGGTGAGGGAGTAGCGGATTCAACTTACTTACTGCTGGAAAGGTCGGGCTGTCTGATTTGACGGCGCGTTACTACTGGAAAGACTTGTGATATGACTACTCACTATAGTCATGAATTACTGGCGGTAAGACCGGGGTGATGCCCCCCTTCCATTCCGCACTCTAATCTGGTGCATGACACGTCGACCCGGATGCTGGCTTTCCCACATGTCAGTGAAGTACATAGGAGGAGTGCGAACCATGGCAGAGGAGTGTGAACCACGGTAGCCCAGTGAATCAGCAGTAGAAAACAATGTGCTGATATGGCCATAAAAAATAATGTGCTACGGTCCAGACTGTAGCATGTATAGTACTACTGCTCTTTGTTTGGATCCCTGAGTTAGAGCTAGTTTGGGTTGAAATAACCTCAAATTATCCAAACATGAGGGGTTAGTTTGAGCTAGTTTGCTCTAACCTAGCTAAAAAACTAGGGACTAGGAACTTTTTAGTTGGGACTAGAAAAAGTCCTAGGACTTATGAACCAAACAGGGCCTCAAGCACCTATGGAGGCGACTGCCGCTCATGTCTATCGCGTGTCAGGGACGTTCTGATTGATGATGAGGTGCCTATGGTGCCTATTGTGCACCGCGACCAAGGCGGAGAGGAAAACGAGAGAACTACATATTTATTTACGGTGTAGATTCACTCATTTTGCTCCATATGTAGTCCGTCTCGGTGTAGTCTAGTCACTTGTTGAAATCTCTAGAAAGGCAAATACTCCTTTCTGGTTTACAGGGTTATACTAGCAAGTAATAGTGGGCTCACATAGCAATTTTGTCTCATGCAAGAGCCTGGCTATATGCGTGCTCCAAGGTTCGGAACAGCCAAGTTAGGGTTGCGCTTGGCTCTTCGCCTCTTCGAGAAGATGAACAATTATGTTACTACTTCTACTTCTACAGTATCGAATCCACTGCTGCATGTCCATCCACCGCGAGCGGGAGGGATAGCTTGTTGTAGTACTACTATAAGCAAAAGCCCGTCCTCGTGTGCGAGCCACCGCGTGCATGGGCGAGGGAGAAGAGGAGTAGTAAAATCAAGCTTCTCCTCGTTGTATGAGTTGACATACCCGCAGTGTACAATAGTCCATTTGCTGCAACCTCTAACATACCCCACCACAAATTAAAATATATATTCCTGTCTTGACCAGATGAGCATGCAAACTACAATCACCAAGATGACAGGTAGGGCCAGAAGATTATTTTAATTAAAAAAACATGGAGCCGACCCCAACGATTTTAAAGCTTATAGGCACGGTACACGCTATCTTAGACTACTCTACACATGAAATTGCCACACGAGCATCCAGGCTGCGCTTGGATCTTCGCCTCTTTGGTAAGTCAAACAATGATGGAGTACTACAGCAGTGGAGGAGTACTACATTATGCTTCTGGCCATCTGACACCGATTGAACTGCTGCACGTCCACCGCGTGCGGGAGGTAGAGTGTGTAGCAAACGAAAGCTTCTCCTAGTCCTGCCAGCCACCACGCTCATGAGCGAGGGAGGACGCGGCTTCATTGACTTACTGCTCCTGCCTTTGCGTGTATAGGGGTCAACTCGGTCTACTTTAGCTTAAGAGATGGCGGGCTTTGCTGGCGATGCAGCAATTACTTCGACATCATATCAGCAGTTAAAGTAATTTCCAACAGTCGAACGGATATTTTGTGTCTGTTGGATATAAAGATCCTTTAGGTAAGAAGTATAACTGCTTATAAGAAGTAAGTACAACAGCTTATATGCTTGTTTCTTCAGGAAGTGTTGCATACTTGTGCGAGTTGACGCGACACATCAAAATAGTACTACTAGTAGTACTCCCTCCAATCCTAATTTCTCTGCGCATGAGGCCGGTCATAGTGGGAGTAACATAGGTAGTAACATAGATGCCACATAAGAAAAAATGATGAGGTGGCAAGTAATTAATGAGGAGAGAGGCAAATAGAGAGTGGGGAGTAACTTAGACTAGTGTTATGCATATGACACTAGTCTAAGTTACCTTCATAATGCAAAGTAACATAATAGTAGTATCATAGATGGCTTCATTTATCTTGTCTTGGAAAGCGCTATGTTACAATAACATATTATGTTACCACCTCTTATTAATTACTTGCCACATAAGTAGAATTTTCTTGAAGTGTGCTATGTTACTACTCCCTCCGTCTAGGTGTATAAGTCATCTTAGGTTGTGCACCATGACCAAGGCGGAGGGAAAAACTAGAGAACTTAATGTCTTTTTGCTAATTAATAGCATTGCATGCAATGAACTAACCATTGCATGTCATGTTTGTTAGTCTCAAGTCACTAAAAGCATGCACGGCCCACATCTCTTATTGGTTGATACGTCATGAAACAAGAGACGAGAAGGGAGTTAATTACCGTGCCTAAGTGTTTTGGGTTTATTTCGTTTTCGTAAGGTGACTTACACACCTAGACGGAGGGAGTAGTTAAGTTACTCCCACTATGACTAGCCTAATATGTTACCATCACATAGCGCTTTCCAATGCAAAATGAGTCTACAAAGTAATAAATGAAGACATGTAATACTATGTTATCACATACATTATATGACACTACCCACTATGAAGGTACTAGTAACATAGGCTAGTAACTAGTCTATGTTAATCTCCACTATGACCAGCCAAAGTCGAGGCACGGGTACCAATGAGGGCCTGGTTGTGTCTATACTTGGACAACTCACCCGACTGCATGCGCACCAGGCAGATGAAGCTCGTGTCGTGTTGGTGCCGTGTGCGGCCCACACATTAACCAAAACCTCGCGCCTCCATCTTAGCCTCCGCATTTTAAACTTCTCAATGTCAAGGCCAAGGAGCAACGTGAAACCTATGATACAGCCAATGGATGGTTGAGAACACTACAATTTGTAGCTACAGATGCGTGTGTGAGAGAGGACGAGTGCGTGTCTGCACCTCTTCTCTTCCTGTATAACGTACTAAACTCGGAGTACAAGTGTATGTGTGTGGCATCGACCTAGGGAGCAGTGATGGTGCGTGCGAGAAGTCCCGGGAGATAGGTATAATGCGTCTGAAAAAAGAATAGTCTATAGCTCACCACGAGGTTATTCTTGTCGAACGCCAAGCGTAAGATATGTATCTGACGGTGCCAGTTTTTGCATGTACACAACAGTAGAAAAAGAACTAGTACCATGGCATATGCTACACCACGATCGAGAACACGTGCCTACGTTACGCCATCCTGGAATAGTGCCACACTTCGAAACTAGAACCGTTAATAAATTTTGAGTGTGTCTCATCACATTCCAAATTACTACTACTACCACGCTATATTTAATTGCAAACCTGTTCACACGATCACAACCTAAACGGTTTCCCGCTTAGGAGCGCATTAGTAGTACTCGGTTTTAAATACTACTATGCCAAGATGACTGCACATTCCTCCTCAACTCCTCATCCATAAAAAACTATAAAGTCAATCAAGCCACGGCCAGCGTGAGTTCTGGGTCGAGAGATTTCCACCAGGGAGAGGCGAGCATGGAAGAGGAAGCACGAGAGATGTCCCGCCTCACCGTGAAAGCAGCCGACATGTCTAGCCATGCAGCAGTAGCAGCACAGAGGTCCCGCCGCGCCGCCGAAACAGCACGAGGGTCCCGCCGCGCCTTCGATGTAGCAGACTGGTCCGGCCATGCCGCGGAAGCAGCAGAGATGTCCCACCGCGCCGCTGAAGCAACATGGAGGTACCGTCGCGCCGCGACGGCCTGGGAAAATTTCTTGTAGGCAGGCAAGGACTCTTACAGGCGCATGCATGCGATGGTCCATAGCCAGATGGATCAGATCTCCGGCTGGGCGAGGTTGCAGGAAGAGGCTACCGGCGTCATCCAGCAACTAGGGGAGGACAATGCGAAGCTCCGGGGCGAGCTCGACCTACAGAGGGCGAAGATCGCCGGAAGGGCGAAGCAGGAGGAGGAGACCGTTGCCTTGTTGCAAAGGACGGGCGTCATCATCAAGAAACTTATGGACGAGAATGCCATGCTCCGCATCAAGCGCAACAGGCTGGTGGAGGAATCCATGGATGCTGCCAACCAGCGTATTAAGGACATGAAACTGATGAAAGAGATCATCGCCCGCCACGAGAACTAGTCTCCACGACCTGCAGTGCATAAATAAAGTACAGATCAGCGAGCCAGATCATTATATGCGTCTTCCTTCCTCTTTTGCCCTTGTGTATTTTGGGCGTAGCCGCATGTGGTTTTTTTAATTATCTTCCTAATTATGTAAGACAATTATTATCCACTCTCGTCGTCCTTACATATATTCATCGGTCTTGCTATATAGGTCCGTCGGATCTTACATCAAGATCCGTCCAAAATTTTCTTTTCAGATTTTCTTTTCTCTCTCTTAAATCTTAGTCGGTGAGACATTGCCATGCCATTAAACAGAGGCATTAATGGAGACCTTGGGAGATAGGTTGATGGCAGATGGAGGTCAAAGGGCTCTCCTTCCGATAAGCATGCGCAAGGGTCTGATCGTACGCTTCCCGCACTCAAATAGCTACCCTGCACGGCGCCTCCTAGCTAATAAAAAAGGGGACACATGGCGGCACGTAAATGGTAAATAGAACACCCACGATTTCAATAATACTTGTGTTTCCGATTGTAACGTGACAGCACTTGTTCCAAAATGACTTTGTTGATTGTTAATGTGTGCGCCTTCGCAAATCAGACAGCAAAATTACCACAGCATGTTGGTGCCATGTCATGACACCAAGCCAAGTTTCATGATTTTCATGCGTGTTTCGTATTTACAGGAATTAAAAAAACAAGTTTCTCAATGTTTCCACCCGAGCAACGATGCCCAGATGTCTGAATTTCATTCCCATTTCTTGCATGGGACCTAGAAATTTACCCAAGGACACACATGTGATTTTTCAACCAGCTTTGGTGCACTGGAGCATGTGCTTGTATTTCAAATTTGAATTATGCACACAAAGGTGACACGTTCCCTCTTAGAACCACGAGCCTTCTTGAGAGAAGCTCCGACTTGCAAGAAACTTATACCAAAACTTGTTCCTATTCTACCAATTTTTTTACCATAGCATGGTAGTACCATGACATGACACCATGCCAAGTTTCATGATTTTCAGGCGTGTTTTGGATTTACAAGAATTTTAAAACCAAGCTTCTCAATGTTCTCGGCCGAGCCACGATGCCCAGATGTTTGAATTTCATTCCCATTTCCTGCATGGGACCTATAAATTCACCTGAGGACACACATGTGATTTTTCAACCAACTTTGGTGCACGGGAGCATGTGCTTGTAGTTCAAATTTGAATTATGCACATTAAATGACCGAAAACTAAATTAATGTATAAAAAAGGCCAAACGAACCCGGAATAATTCCAAAATTTAACAGGGCACTCATGTAGTTCTATGTTGCCTCTGTAAAGACACTCAAGGGGGGCAGCGTATATTGTTCCGCACTCAAAGGTGACATGTTGCCTCTCAGAACCACGAGCCTTGTTGAGAGAAGCTTTGGTTTGCAAGAAGCTTATACCAAAATTTGTTCCTATTCGGCCATTTTTCTTTACCAGGGCATGGTAGTAGCATGACATGACACCATGCCAAGTTTCATGATTTTCAGGCGTGTTTCGGATTTACAAGAATTTTAAAACCAAGTTTCTCAATGTTCTCGGCCGAGCCACGATGCCCAGATGTTTGAATTCAATTCCCATTTCTTGCATGGGACCTAGAAATTCACTCGAGGACACACATGTGATTTTTCAACCAACTTTGATGCACATGAGCATGTGTTTGTAGTTCAAATTTGAATTAGGCACATTAAATGACTAGAAACTCAATTAATGTATAAAAAAGGCCAAATAAACCTGGATAATTCCAAAATTTAACAGGGCACTCATGTAGTTCTATGTTGCCTCTGTAAAGAAACTCAAGGGGGGCAGCGTATATCGTTTCACACTCATAGGTGACACGTTCCCTCTCAGAACCACGAGCCTTCTTGAGAGAAGCTCTGGTTTGCAAGAAGCTTATACCAAATCTTGTTCCAAATTGGCCCAATTTTTTACCACAGCATGTTAGTGCCATGACATGACACCATGCCAAGTTTCATGATTTCCAGGTGAGTTTTGGATTTACATGAATTTAAAAACCAAGTTTCTCTATGTTCTCGGTCGAGTCACGACGCCCAGATGTTTGAATTTCATTCCCACTTCTTGCATGGGACCTAGAAATTCACACAAGGACACACATGTGATTTTTCAACCAACTTTGGTGCACCGAAACATGTGCTTGCATTTCAAATTTGGATTATGCACATTAAATGTCCAGAAACTCAATTAATGTATAAAAAAGGCCAAACGAACCCGGAATAATTCCAAAATTTAATAGGGCACTCATATAGTTCTATGTCGCCTCTATAAAGAAAATCTGGGGGGAGGCAGCGTATATTGTTTCGCACACAAAGGTGACACGTTCCCTCTCAGAACCACGAGGCTTGTTGAGAGAATCTACGGTTTTGCAAGAAGCTTATACCAAAACTTGTCCCAATTCAGCCAAGAATTATATACATACGAAAATAGGGCTTAGATTATCCTGAACATCTCACCACCTAGACCAATGTACTCTGATTTGAATTCAGCATAAAATAAATACAAATATTTGAATTGGAGATTGTATGTTACATGTAGTTTATAGTGGAATATGATTACTGCTATATGCATGTTTTTTGTTATCAAGATAATATTTAAATGATTGTATAACTTGACAACAATCGTATTCAAATAAGGAAAATTGATTCAAATTTAGTCCAGATGGTAGACAACAATATATATGTTCATAGGGTGGAGTAAAAGTTTCATATATGATGGAAGATCAAAATGTAGGACTATATCCATTATAAACCGCAAGGTCACCTAACGATATATTCGAATTCAACATAACATGGATTCAAAAATTGAAATTTGAGATCCTGGCATTTGTAATCATATAAAAAGGGACATGACTCTTTCTTTTGGTGGGAATTGATTTGTTTTTTGTTGTTGTTGAGGGAAGTGCGAATCGATTTGGTACTATACAGGGTAATCTTGTTCTCCCGATTTCTTTTTACATTTTTCTTGTAGTTTTTTCAATGACCTTTATAGCAATATAGTAAAAGGGGACATGACTCTCTTGTGTCTTGTATGAATTGTTTTTTTGTACACATTATGTTTGTTCTGCCGAACAAGGAATCTGCGCCTTGTTATCCCGAAATTTTAAGCTCGAGTATCTTTTGTCTCATCTGCTTTGAAACACCCGCCTCTTCAACCCGCGCCGTGCCTTGTTATCCCGAAATTTCGACGCGCGCGAAAACTCCCTCCTCATCCGAAATTGGTCCTGCAGCCCAGACACGTGAAATCCCCCTTCTACCCCTCAGCCGGAAATGCCGGCTCAACGTTTCAGTGTCAAAACCGGCGAGGGTTCGCTGGTAACTTACCCTACATTTCGGACAAGCGCGTCCCTAAGCCATGGCTCCCCCTACCTTCCCCTTCGTCCCCCATTAGTTCACCGAGGCCACCAAAACCCACGAAACCCCACGCTCCTCGGTCGGCTTGCCGACTGCCGCCCAGCCAGAGACTCTTCCCCAACGACATCGTCCACCATAACAACTCGCCGTCCCTCATCCACTGCACCGGATGAGGATCCGTCATCGATCTCGTCGTCCCACTGGATCAGCCGCCCCATCCTCCACCTCCAAGGAGCTGCCTCGATGTTCGCCTCGTCTATCGCGCCACCTCCATCCCCACAGCACCATCTTGACCTGCCCCACTGGAACCGCAACACTCTCACCAATTCCTCCAATGAAGCCGAGGCCAACTCGGCGCCACCAAGGAGGTTCTGCACACACCGCTGCATTTTATCTTTTATTCGATCTCACGGTGCTGCCGGTGCTCAATACCGAGCAGCCATGGCGGGTCTCCAACGACGGCACCGTCGCCGGCCAATTCATCCACGGCGTCGCTCCCCCATGTCGTTGCTTCCTCGGCGGCCACTTCGTGCTGCTGCTCTGCTCTGCTATTGTTGTCGGTCACTGATTCGTCTCCAACGTATCTATAATTTTTTATTGTTCCATGCTATTATATTATCAACCTTTGATCTTTTATATGCATTTATAAGCTATTTTATATGATTTTTGGGACTAACCTATTAACCTAGAGCCCAGTGCCAGTTTCTGTTTTTTCCTTGTTTTAGAGTATCACAGAAAAGGAAAATCAAACGGAGTCCAATTGACCTGAAACTTCACAGAACTTATTTTTGGACCAGAAGAAGCCCATGGAGTATCGGAGTTGGACCAGGAGAGTCCCGGGCTGCCCACAAGGGTGGGGGGCGCGCCCACCCCCCTGGGCGCGCCCCCTGCCTCGTGGACAGCCCGGAGGTCCACCGACGTACTTCTTCCTCCCATATATACCCATATACCCTAAAAACTTCAGGGAGTAGAATAGATCGGGAGTTCCACCGCCAGAAGCCTCCGTAGCCACCGAAAACCAATCTAGACTCGTTCTGGCACCCTGCCAGAGGGGGAAATCCCTCTCCGGTGGCCATCTTCATCATCCCGGTGCTCTCCATGACGACGAGAGAGTAGTTCTCCCTTGGGGATGAGGGTATGTACCAGTAGCTATGTTTTTGATCTCTCTCTCTCGTGTTCTTGAGGTGGTACGATCTTGATGTATCGCGAGCTTTGCTATTATAGTTGGATCTTATGGTGTTTCTCCCCCTCTACTCTCTTGTAATGGATTGAGTTTTCCCTTTGAAGTTATCTTATCGGATTGCGTCTTTAAGGATTTGAGAATACTTTATGTATGTCTTGTGTGGGATAACCGTGGTGACAATGGGTTATTCTATTGATTCACTTGATGTATGTTTTGGTGATCAACTTGCGGGTTCTAGCCATGAACCTATGCATAGGGATTGGCACACATTTTCGTCTTGACTCTCCGGTAGAAACTTTGGGGCACTCTTTGAAGTAGTTTGTGTTGGTTTGAATAGATGAATCTGAGATTGTGTGATGCATATCGTATAATCATACCTGCGGATAGTTGAGGTGACATTGGAGTATCTAGGTGACATTAGGGTTTTGATTGATTTGTGTCTTAAGGTGTTATTCTAGTATGAACTCGAGGATAGATTGAACGGAAAGAATAGCTTCATCTTATTTTACTACGGACTCTTGAATAGATCGATCAGAAAGAATAACTTTGAGGTGGTTTCGTACCCTACCATAATCTCTTCGTTTGTTCTCCGCTATTAGTGACTTTGGAGTGACTCTTTGTTGCATGTTGAGGGATAGTTATGTGATCCAATTATGTTATTATTGTTGAGAGAACTTGCACTAGTGAAAGTATGAACCCTAGGCCTTGTTTCCTAGCATTGCAATTCCGTTTGTGCTCACTTTTATCATTAGTTACCTTGCTGTTTTTATATTTTCAGATTACAAAAACATATATCTACCATCCATATTGCACTTGTATCACCATCTCTTCACCGAACTAGTGCACCTATACAATTTACCATTGTATTGGGTGTGTTGGGGACACAAGAGACTCTCTGTTATTTGGTTGCAGGGTTGTTTGAGAGAGACCATCTTCATCCTACGCCTCCCACAAATTGATAAACCTTAGGTCATCCACTTGAGGGAAATTTGCTACTGTCCTACAAACCTCTGCACTTGGAGGCCCAACAACGTCTACAAGAAGAAGGTTGTGTAGTACACATCAAGCTCTTTTCTGGCGCCGTTGTCAGGGAGGTGAGTGCTTGAAGGTATATCTTTTGATCTTGCAATCGAATCTTTTAGTTTCTTGTTTTAGCACTACTTTAGTTTATAAAATAAAACTACCAAAAAAATATGGAATTAAGGGTACCTAATATGCTTCATCTTTTTAATATCTACCATGAAAATAAGGATTCCGATAATTGTGCTCAAGTGCTAGAAGAAGAATGCATTAGAATGTTTGGCACTAAATCCGTGTATTATGAGCATGATTGCAATGTTGTTAGTATGAATTCCTTGAATATCCATGATGCTAATGATATGCAAAGCCACAAGCTTGGGGAAGCTATGTTTGATGAAGATGATATTTTTTGTCCCCCAAGTTTTGATGAGAAAATTTATTATGATGAAAGCATGCCTCCTATTTATGATGATTATATTGATGAAATTGGATTTGGAGAGGTCATGACTTTATTTAGTGATGAATCCACTATTTTGGAAGAGGTTCCAATTGATTATGAGAACAAAGTTGCTACCTATGATGATTATTGTGATGACACATATGCTATAAAGATTAATGATAACCATGAAACTTGACATCATGATTTTAGTTTTCAACTGGATTATGCCTCACATGATAGTTATTCTGTTGAGTTTTCTCCCACTATTATTCTTGAGAAGAATTTTGCTTGTGTGGAGAGTAATAAAATTTCTATGCTTGTAGATCATGAAAATAATGCTTTAGGTGCTGGTTATATTGTTGAATTCATTCATGATGCTACTAAAAACTATTATGAGGGAGGAATATATGCTTGTAGGAGTTGCAATAATATCAAGTTTCCTCTCTATGTGCTTAAAGTTTTGAAGTTTTGCTTGCTTTACCTTCCTATGCAAGTTGATTATTGTTCCCATAAGTTGTTTGCTCACAAAATCCCTATGCATATAAAGTGGGTTAGACTTAAATGTGCTAGTCATATTCTTAATGATGCTCTCTTTATGTTTCAATTTTTATCTTTTATGTGAGCATCATTGAAATCATCATGCCTAGCTAGGGGCATTAAATGATAGTGCTTGTTGGGAGGCAACCCAATTTTATTTTAGTTCCTTGATTTTTGTTCCTTTTTAGTAATAAATAATTCATCTAGCCTCTGTTTAGATGTGGTTTTATGCTTTTAATTAGTGTTTGTGCCAAGTAGAACCGTTGGGAAGACTTGGGGAAAGTCTTTGTGATCATGCTGTAAAAAACAGAAACTTTAGTGCTCACGAGATTTGCTGCCATTTTTTATTGGAGAGTGATATTTAGTTAACTATTTTTGAAGATGATTAATAGATAAATTCCTCACGTCCAGCAATTTATTTTAGAATTTTTGGGGTTCCATAAGTATACGTTTGATCCATATTACTACAGACTGTTCTGTTTTTGACAGATTCTGTTTTCTATGTGTTGTTTGCTTATTTTTGATGAATCTATCAGTAGTATCGGAGGGTATGAACCATCTAGAAGTTGGAATACAGTATATATTACACCAATATGTATTTATAATGAGTTCATTACAGTACCTTGAAGTGGTGTTTTGTTTTCTTTTGCTAATGGAGCTCACGAGATTTTCTATTTTAAGTTTTGTGTTGTGAAGTTTTCAAGTTTTGGGTAAAGATTTGATGGATTATGGAATAAGGAGTGGCAAGAGCCTAAGCTTGGGGATGCCCAAGGCACCCCAAGGTAATATTCAAGGACAATCAAAAGCCTAAGCTTGGGGATGCCCCGAAAGGCATCCCCTCTTTCGTCTTTGTTCATCGGTAACTTTACTTGGAGCTATATTTTTATTTACCACATGATATGTGTTTTGCTTGGAGCATCATTTTATTTTATTTAGTTTTGCTTGCTGTTTGAATAAAATACCAAGATCTGAAATTATTAAATATTAGAGAGTCTTCACATAGTTGCATAATTATTCGACTACTCATTGAGCTTCACTTATATCTTTTGGAGTAGTTTGTCATTTGCTCTAGTGCTTCACTTATATCTTTTTAGAGCACGGTGGTGGTTTTATTTTATAGAAATAGATGAACTCTCATGCGTCACTTATATTATTTTGAGAGTCCTCAACAGCATGGTAATTTTCTTTGGTTATGAATTTAGTCATAATATGATGGGCATCCAAGATGGGTATAATAAAAACTTTCATATAAAGTGCATTGAATACTATGAGAAGTTTGATACTTGATGATTGTTCTGAGATATGAAGATGGTGATATTAGAGTCATGCTAGTTGAGTAGTTGTGAATTTGATAAATACTTGTGTTAAAGTTTGTGATTCCCATAGCATGCACGTATGGTGAACTGTTATGTGATGAAGTTGGAGCATGATTTGTTTATTGATTGTCCTCCTTATGAGTGGCGGTCGGGGACAAGCGATGGTCTTTTCCTACCAATCTACCCCCTAGGAGCATGCGCGTAGTACTTTGTTTCGATAACTAATACATTTTTGCAATAAGTATGTGAGTTCTTTATGACTAATGTTGAGTCCATGGATTATACGCACTCTCACCCTTCGACCATTGCTAGCCTCTCTAGTACCGCGCAACTTTCGCTGGTACCATACACCCACCATACCTACCAATCATGACATTTCCATAGCCATTTCGAGATATATTTCCATGCAACTTTCCACCGTTCCGTTTATTATGACACGCTCCATCATTGTCATATTGCTATGCATGATCATGTAGTTGACATCGTATTTGTGGCAAAGCCACCGTTCATAATTCTTTCATACATGTCACTCATGAGTCATTGCACATCCCGGTACACCGCCAGAGGCATTCATATAGATTCATATCTTGTTCTAAGAATCGAGTTGTAATTCTTGAGTTGTAAGTAAATAAAAGTGTGATGATCATCATTTTTAGAGCATTGTCCCAGTGAGGAAAGGATGATGGAGACTATGATTCCCCCACAAGTCGGGATGAGACTCTGGACTAAAAAAAGAGGCCATAAAAAAAGAGGAAAGGCCCAAATAAAAATAAGAGTCCATAAAAAAGAGAAAAAGCCCAAAAAATGAGAGAAAAAGAGAGAAGGGGCAATGCAACTATCCTTTTACCACACTTGTGCTTCAAAGTAGAACCATAATCTTCATGATAGAGAGTCTCCTATGATATCACTTTCATATACTAGTGGGAATTTTTCATTATAGAACTTGGCTTGTATATTCCAATGATGGGCTTCCCCAAAATGCCCTAGGTCTTCGTGAGCAAGCGAGTTGGATGCACACCCACTTAGTTTCTTTTTGAGCAATCCCTACTCACTCACATTGATATCTATTGATGGGCATCTCCATAACCCATTGATATGCCTAGTTGATGTGAGACTATCTTCCCCCTTTTTGTCTTCTCCACAATCACCATTCTATTCCACCTATAGTGCTATGTCCATGGCTCACGCTCATGTATTGCGTGAATATTGAAAAAGTTTGAGAACACCAAAAGTATGAAACAATTGCTTGGCTTGTCATCGGGGTTGCGCATGATTTAAATATTTTGTGTGGTGAAGATGGAGCATAGCCAGACTATATGATTTTGTAGGGATAGCGTTCTTTGGCCATGTTATTTTGAGAAGACATGATTGCTTAGTTAGTATGCTTGAAGTATTATTATTTTTATGTCAATATTAAACTTTTGTCTTGAATCTTATGGATCTGAATATTCTTGCCACAATAAAGAGAATTACATCGATAAATATGTTAGGTAGCATTCCACATCAAAAATTCTGTTTTTATCATTTACCTACTCGAGGACGAGCAGGAATTAAGCTTGGGATGCTGATATGTCTCCAATGTATCTGTAATTTTTGATTGTTCCATGCTATTATATTATCAACCTTGGATGTTTTATATGCATTTATATGCTATTTTATATGATTTTTGGGACTAACCTATTAACCTAGAGCCCAGTGCCAGTTTCTGTTTTTTCCTTGTTTTAGAGTATCGCAGAAAAGGAAAATAAAACGGAGTCCAATTGACCTGAAACTTCATGGAACTTATGTTTGGACCAAAAGAAGCCCACGGAGTATCGGAGTTGGACCAAGAGAGTCTCGGGCTGCCCACAAGGGTGGGGGGCGCGCCCACCCCCCTGGGCGCGCCCCCTGCCTCGTGGACAGCCCGGAGGTCCACCGACGTACTTCTTACTCCCATATACACCCATATACCCTAAAAACTTCAGGGAGCAGAATAGATCAGCAGTTCTGCCGCCAGAAGCCTCTGGAGCCACCGAAAACCTATCTAGACCCGTTCCGGCACCCTGCCGGAGGGGGAATCCCTCTCCGGTGGCCATCTTCATCATCCCGATGCTCTCCATGACGAGGAGGGAGTAGTTCTCCCTTGGGGCTGAGGGTATGTACAAGTAGCTATGTGTTTGATCTCTCTCTCTCTCTCTCTCTCGTGTTCTTGAGGTGGTACAATCTTGATGTATCACGAGCTTTGCTATTATAGTTGGATCTTATGATGTTTCTCCCCCTCTACTCTCTTGTAATGGATTGAGTTTTCCCTTTGAAGTTATCTTATCGGATTGAGTCTTTAAGGATTTGAGAACACTTGATGTATGTCTTGCGTGGGATAACCATGGTGACAATGGGTTATTCTATTGATTCACTTGATGTATGTTTTGGTGATCAACTTGCGGGTTCCGCCCATGAACCTATGCATAGGGGTTGGCACACGTTTTCGTCTTGACTCTCTGGTAGAAACTTTGGGGCACTCTTTGAAGTACTTTCTGTTGGTTTGAATAGATGAATCTGAGATTGTGTGATGCATATCGTATAATCATACCCGCGGATACTTGAGGTGACATTGGAGTATCTAGGTGACATTAGGGTTTTGATTGATTTGTGTCTTAAGGTGTTATTCTAGTACGAACTCTAGGATAGATTGAACGGAAAGAATAGCTTCATGTTATTTTACTACAGACTCTTGAATAGATCTATCAGAAAGAATAACTTTGAGGTGGTTTCATACCCTACCATAATCTCTTTGTTTGTTCTCCGCTATTAGTGATTTTGGAGTGACTCTTTGTTGCATGTTGAGGGATAGTTATGTGATCCAATTATGTTATTATTGTTGAGAGAACTTGCACTAGTGAAAGTATGAACCCTAGGCCTTGTTTCCTAGCATTGCAATACCGTTTGTGCTCACTTTTATCATTAGTTACCTTGCTGTTTTTATATTTTCAGATTACAAAAACATATATCTACCATCCATATTGCACTTGTATCACCATCTCTTCGCTGAACTAGTGCACCTATACAATTTACCATTGTATTGGGTGTGTTGGGGACACAAGAGACTCTCTGTTATTTGGTTGCAGGGTTGTTTGAGAGAGACCATCTTCATCCTACACCTCCCACGGATTGATAAACCTTAGGTCATCCACTTGAGGGAAATTTGCTACTGTCCTACAAACCTCTGCACTTGGAGGCCCAACAATGTCTACAAGAAGAAGGTTGTGTAGTAGACATCAGTCACGCTGCTGCTCCGCTCTTGCTCTTGTTCGTGCTGCTGCTCTGTCTTGCTCACGCTGCTGCTGCTGCACGACCTCCGGCAGCTACATGAGTTGCTGCTTTAGCACTCGCTCGTGGTTCTGCTCCACGACTTGCTCTCTGCTAGTGCGTTCCCTACTCAAGCGTCGGCTGATTTAGATCACTGCTTCTCTGCTACTAGTTCTCGAACACCCTAAACATCTATTGCAATGCTCTTCTACTAGTTCAACCAGTTTCGACAATGAAATTCAGTTTCGACTGTATAGTTCAGTTTCATCAGTTAAGTTCAGAGTAAACAGTATTTACAACATCTGTCGGAGCGGCCATGGCGCGGCTGATGTGTTTTACATCTAGCACTTTTTTGTGATGTATTTTACATCATCTATTGCATATGATATTAGAGTCCCACTTCGGATTAACATTGTCTGTCTTGTCATGCGTCAGCCTCGACGCCATACACCTCACCGGAGCTGCTCCAACGATGGAACCGTCCATCACAACGGAGCAGTACCCTTGACGCTATTTCCAGAGGTCTCAGATCTTCTTCCCCGCTTCCGACAGTCACACCAGCATCACCACCCTCCACGTCCAACCCAATGATGCTGAGGTCGACAAGGCTATACCAAAGAGGTTGTACACTCGTTGCATCACTTTGTTATTCTGCATTCATGTCGATCCCTCAGGGATCCTTTGCTATGGAACTACTATGGTACTACTATTCATGCATTTGGTTAGGAATGGAGCAAAGCAAAACTGGAGGATTTTTTTTCCTTTGGTGTCTCTTTCAAAGAAAAATGGTAGGAATTTTAATATCCAGTTGGACGTCCTTTTCAAATTAATGTGCATGAAAAACAGGACTAATTGCATTACTGGCATAATAAGATTCTTATTTTTTTCATTTTCACGTGGTTTGACTTTAATTTGACCATGTGTCTCCATTCATGTGTTCTTCCAATTCATGTGAACCAAACACCGAGTTTCACAGAAATCCTATGTTTCCAAATGCTCTGCTTTGCATGTGCATTCCTATCCTATTCCTGTGTTTTTCCTGACCCTGCGTTTATAGAATCCTCTAATTGTAAGGAGCCCTTACAGATTTACTTCATTTTCAGATAGGCATCAAAGAAAACTATGTGTGTTATGTCCTGCTCCTGTCGTGCTGTCATCCACCCCACCTGAGGTGCACCCTTGATAGAAGCGTTCACTGCAGCAGAGATTCCCCCTGCAAACTTTCTTTCGCCGCCTCAGATCATCTTCCCCGTTGCCGGCAACCACACCAACTACATTACCATCATCGACTGAGCAGATGAACCTGAGAACTACATAGTTCAGTAAGAGAGGTCGCAGTATTTCGTGTTTGCTTACGTTATACATCGGTTATTATTACCTGCTACTTTATCGTTCAAACTTGATTTTTAAAATGCTCGTGGGTCTCATATCAAGGCAGCAACGAATAGTATATGTCTAATATCTTGTTCATCTAGGGACTTCCATGTGGTTCATGTTGGGTGGGCAACAAACAATAGATGATCCATTGTCTATCTTTTTAAACTGAAGCTATAATCTACCTATTATCATTAGTTTTGGATCTATCCACTCGTTTGCTACCATCAGTCTTTATTTCTGCATGCACCCCTTAGGCCTTACAAAATCTAACTAACTTTTTATTATGCATGTTAGTTATTGTACACAATCGTACTGAACATGTAGAGAAAAAGAGAAGACCGTTGCGTGGGAATACAATGTCATGCAGATGCCACTCCATGGTGGGTGAAGTGCCCCCCCTCCCGCCATTCCAGATTGTATTCCAGAGGAAGATAACTATTCAGATGGGGATTCAGAGGGAGCCGACCAGTCCTATTTACCACCTGAGGTGTTTGCTCTAACCTAGCATGCTGATGTTGGTCATATCATGCATATGGCGCCTCGCATTGCTTACATTATTCATCTTATATGTCATCAGCTTAGTTTAGATTTGCTTTATGTGAATGCCACCTGTTTGGTTTCTATATCATACTTCCACCGTTCCTAAATATTTGTCTTTTTAGAGATTTCAACAAGTGACTACACACGAAGCAAAATGAGTGAATCTACACTCTAAAATATGTCTATATACGTCTGTATGTAGTAGTCCATTTGAAATCTCTAAAAAGAAAAATATTTAGGAACGGAGGGAGTATATGGGAATTATGCAATGCCATGTTTTTCAGCCAGTTATCATATATGTGAATTATGCACCGCCATGTAGCCAGGAATCATATATGTGATTATCTCATGCCATCTTTTTTTCATTACGTATTCCATTTGTCAACAATTTGTGTATATTAAACCACTCTTCATGTGTATCAGCCATTTGAGTCGGTTATGGAAAAATCAGGAGTGAAAACAAGGTCTTCAGAGCAGGCAATGGTACCTGTTGAAGCATATATCTCGATGGTTATAGGGAGCTCCTCAGAGGAGGATTCATAGACAGATGACCAGTCCTATATCCCACCTGAGGTGTATGCTCTAAGTTGAAATGTTTATATTTCTCATATCATGCATATGGTGTCTTACATTGCTTAGTTTAGACATCATATGCACAATATTGAATTCCATCTGCTTAGTTTAGAGATCATACATGTGAGTGCCAACTGCTTAGTATATGAATCAATTATGTCAATTATATCATGTCATCCTGTATACTTAGACAACATTTATGTGAATTATTTCATCCCAACCTATTTTAGAAAGATATCATATAGGTTTGTCATGTCATCCTATTTAGATATTCATCATATGTTGAATTATTCCATTATATCCTGTTAAGTTATCCATCATATATCTAAAACTGTGTCATGCTATCCTGTTTAGTTAGGCATCATATATGTGAAATTATGTCCTGTTGTCCTGTTTGCTTAGACAACATATATGTGAATTACCACATCTGTCTATCGCACAATGTCTGTACGTTCAATTTCTTTTCTTGTTTATCAGCCATTTGAATTGGAGGGGGTGATGACAATATCTAAGGGAGCAAAAACTCGTTCTTCACAAAGTACAGTGCTACCCGTCGATGCAGATAGAACCATGGTTGTACTGGCCCACAAACTTGCCCCACCACACATAATCAAGACTCTTCCAGATTGCACACTTAGACCATTGGGCAGAGAACCAGCTACAACCCATCTAACCCCAACCCGAGCGGATAGTAACCCACTTCTAGTTGACAAAGCACCATTTCCACCACAGAGTACCCCCACACGAGCAGTTTGTAAAGCAACTGCAGTGCCCAAAGCATGAAGACCACCACAGCGAACCCAAACTCCAAGTTTAAAGCAGAAGAGCAACTGTTCTCAGGTCATATTCCGTAGCGGTGGTCCATACTCCTTTGCTGTTGCATCCCTGTATTTATTCATACCAACTACTTTCGAATATGAAGGATCCAATTGAAACTCCAATGGCGCGGCAGGTATGTTTTAAACCTATTTCTTTAACTGGATTGTTGTTCTAACTTCTTGCTCTATGTTGATTTCACTTTCAGTTGTGTAAACAGTTATGTTCTCATGTGATGCACATTACAAGTGTTGCCAATGTTGTGTAGTTTCTCACACTTATATTCTGTCTATGTTGATGTGTCTTCAAAATATATGAGTTAAACTGTGTCTCTATCTTGATTTGGCAACATAAACTAGAATGATATGGACAATATAGTGACCATAGTACATAGATATATGTTTGTTTTATGTTGTTATCCTGTCCACCTTACTACTGAACTGGTTTACCAAAATGAGTTTGGTATACTACATGCTAAACCTATGATGTGTCTGCTTGTTCCTCTTGTGGTATGCGAATAGAATATTGTAGAAGAGCACCGCACTATGCAATGGTAGAGAAAGTAATGCAGATAAGGTTCAAGATAGTGAGACAACCCTGTTGGTCTCCAAGAAAGGTGATAAAAACGATCTTGTAGACAGTGGGAAAACCTCATAGTCTTGCGTTGATGTAGTGTTCGAGTTATTGGCCAGTACCGCTGGCACAAGCTCTTCGACCTTGCTGCCTGAATCACTTCGGCTTCTTCAGTCTCAGCTACAAGCTAAAAGGCATCAGTCAGTTGTGCTGCGGCAAGAAGCCAAAGGACTGAGGAAGTCCCTGCAGAATTCAGATGCATACTTTCTTGTGCAACAACAAGCGCTGGAGGATTTAAGTGCCAAACAAGAGAAAGTTAATAAGCTTGCTAAGCATCTTGCCAGCATTATGGGTACCCAGGATATTGTTGCTTGAGCTCTTCTGAAGTGGTTTCAGTTCTGGACTTGTTTTGCTGCGGCGTTTATTTGCACTGGTCGCCAACTTTGACGACTACTGTATGTCATATGCTGCTTTGTTCCCTATATTTCCACTGGTAGCAAACTTTGATGCCCAGTGGATGTAATATGTGTAATAGTCATGATAGCCTAGCGTAAGATGCTTGCTTATTTATTTCCTTGTTGTCTTGTTTATTTGTTTGCTTGTAGTCAGTGCAGTTCTTTTTCCGCGGTTTGCTAGTGGCCGCAATAACCTATTTCTTAAAACTAGGCCACAATAACCATGTGCTACATATTTACTGTAGTTACCATGGGCCTCCTAAGGGCCGTAGAAACAATGGGCCTTCTACGGGCCATAGCATCAATGGGCCTTCTACGTGCCGTATGATCAGTAGGCCAAACATGGGCCAATAACAGACTGCATTATGGGCCCTAAACGGGCTAGATTGGGAATCGTCTGTTCATGGGCGGACAATAATGGTCCATCGTTAATCAGCCGTATTGGACGATGCTATGAAAACGACCCAATGGATTAATGGGCTGCAAAAGGGCCGATTGTAACCGTGGGCTGAATTTGGCCCACAAGCAGAAAATGCCAATAACGGGCCGTAAGTAACCGAATGCTAGAAATGAGCCCAAGAATAAATGGGCCCTGAGAAGGCCGAAAGATAACACGGGTTGGAAACGGCCCAAATGAATAATGGGCCGTTTAAGGGTATAAAGGGGTACAATGTTCATTGCGGGCCAGATTCACCATGGGCCGTTAATGGGCCAAGAGTTACAAATGGCCTCTTATGGGCCGAAAGACATCATGGGCCATACATGGGCTGGAAGTTACAATGGGCTAGCATAATATTGGACGGCCCAGATGAAGCTACTGGGCTTAATTCCGATAGGCCGTAACGGGCCGTGAGTTAGCGGGCCGTAAATGGGCTATATAGGAACAGGCTTTCCGTGGGCCGTCCCATTACCTTTCGACCAAGTCAAATGGGTCGGCCTTTTCACCGGAATGGGCCTTTGTTGGGTCTGCCACGTGTCGAGTATCATAGGCGCCTCCTGTCCAATGAATCAATGACATCTCTCCCAACGGTGAGCCAACACGTGTTTCCTCCGGCCAATGAGAATTTTACATGTGGAAAATCCTCATTGGTCCAGGCTGCTAGCGGGTTATCGGATCCAAAACCGGCCCCGATAGCTTAATGGCGACCCGTTACGGTGGATGCCACGTGCCGGTCACCCTTGACGAAAGTGTTGGGGAACACAGTAATTTCAAAAAAGATCCTATGCACACGCAAGATCTATGAAGGTGATGCATAGCAACGAGAGGGAAGAGTGTTGTCCACGTACCCTCGTAGACCGTAATCGGAAGTGTTATGACAACACGGTTGATGTAGTCGTGCGTCTTCACGATCCGACCGATCCTAGTACCGAAAGTACGACACCTCCCGCGATCTACACATGTTCGGCTTGGTGATGTCCCACGAACTCTCGGTCCAGCTAAGTGTCGAGGGAGAGCTTAGTTAGCACAACGGCGTGATGACGAAGCTACCGGTGCAGGGCTTCGCCTAAGCACTACGAGATATGACCGAGGTGGATTATGGTGGAGGGGGCACCGCACACGGCTAAGAGATCAATGATCAACTTTTGTTTCTATGGGGTGCCACCTACCCCTGTATAGAAAGGAGCAAGGGGGGAGACCGGCCGGCCCTTGGGGCGCTCCAGGAGAGGAGGAGTCCTCCTAGTAGGAGTAGGACTCCCCTTTTCCTAGTCCTACTAGGAGGGGGAAAGGAAGGAGGAGAGGGAGAAGGAAAGGGGGCGCCCCCCCTTCCATAGTCCAATTCAGACCAGAGGGGGAGGGGGCGCGCAGCCTGTCTTGGCCGGCCCTCTCTCTCCACTAAGGCCCATGTGGCCCATTAGTTCCCCGGGGGGGGGGGGGTTCCGGTAACCCTCCGACACTCTGGTTTTCTCCAAAATCACCCGGAACACGTTCAGTGTCCGAATATAGCCGTCCAATATATCAATCTTTATGTCTCGACCATTTAGAGACTCCTCGTCATGTCCGTGATCATATCCGGGATTCCGAACTACCTATGGTACATCAAAACACATAAACTCATAATACCGATCATCACCGAATGTTAAGCGTGCAGACCCTACAGATTTGAGAACTATGTAGACATGACCGAGACTCATCTCAGGTCAATAACCAATAGCGGAACCTGGATGCTCATATTGGTTCCTACATATTCTATGAAGATCTTTATCGGTCAAACCGTATAACAATATACGTTGTTCCCTTTCTCATCGGTATGTTACTTGCCCGAGATTCGATAGTCAGTGTAACGCCCTCGATGTGGCTATAGCTCCCACGTGTCGAGGCACGACTTAGAGGCATAACCGCATTGAAAGCAATGTCACAAGTTAGGCAATCTTCACAACATCCCATGTAATATAGATAATAAAAGGGGAGATACATAGTTGGCTTACACTCGCCACGTCAATCAAAGTACATAAATAGCATTACAACATTCAAACACTCATGGCCCGGCTACGGCGCCAAAATAAAAGATAAACCCAACATGCGACACGGTCCCGATCACCCCAACTGGGCACCACTACTGATCATCAGGGAAAGACACGTAGTATCAGCGTGAGTCCTCATCGAACTCCCACTTGAGCTCAAGCGCGTCATCTGAAATGGGATCATCAGGCCCTGCATCTGGTTTGGAAGTAATCTGTGAGCCATAGGGACTCAGCAATCTCGCACCCTTGCGATCAAGACTATTCAAGCTTATAGGTAAGGCAATGTAGACTATGAGGAGCTGCAGCAAGCGACTAGCATATATGGTGTCTATCCTGTTCGCAAAATAGAGCGAGAAGAGGAGGCAAGGCGCGAACGAGTAACTAGAGGGCAACCTGCGGCAAGCATTACTCCAACACCGTGTTCACTTCCCGGACTCCGCCGAGAAGAGACCATCACGGTAACTCACACTGTTGATTCATTTTAATTAAGTTAAAGTTCAAGTTATCTACAACCGGACATTAGCAAATTCCCATCTTCCCATAACCGCGGGCACGACTTTCGAAAGTTCAAATCCCTGCAGGGGAGTCCCAACTTAGCCCATGACAAGCTCTCACGGTCAACGAAGGAATAGACCTCCTCCCAAGACATTCCGATCAGACTCGGTATCCCGGTTCTTCAAGACACTTCGACAAGTTAAAACAAATCCAGCAACACCGCCCGAATGTGCCGACAAATCCCGATAGGAGCTGCACATATCTCGTTCTCAGGGCACAATCGGATAAGCAATCCGTACAACTAAAACCAGCCCTCGAGTTTCCCCGAGGTGGCGCTGCAAGGGGCTCTAGGTTGGACCAACACTCAGAGGAGCACTGACACAGGGGGGGGGGTTTAAATAAGATGACCCTCGGGCTCCGGAAACCCGAGGGAAAAGAGGCTAGGTGGAAAATGGTAAAACCAAGGTTGGGCATTGCTGGAAAAGCTTTAATCAAGGCGAACTATCAAGGGGTTCCCATTATAACCCAACCGCGTAAGGAACGCAAAATCCGGGAACATAACACTGATATGACAGAAACTAGGGCGGCAAGAGTGGATCAAAACACTAGGCGAGAGGCCGAGCCTTCCACCCTTTACCAAGTATATAGATGCATTAAGATAACAAGGCAATATAATGATATCCCAACAAGTAAATAATGTTCCAACAAGGAACGGTCTCCAATCTTCACCTGCAACTAGCAACGCTATAAGAGGGGCTGAGCAAAGCGATAACATAGCCAATCAACGGTTTGCTAGGACATGGTGGGTTAGAGGTTTGACATGGCATTTTGGAAGGCATGATAAGCAAGTGGTAGGCATCGTAGCATAGGCATAGCTAAAGAGCGAGCATCTAGCAAAGCAAAGATAGTAGTGATTTCGAGGGTATGATCATCTTGCCTGCAAAGTTGTCAGAGTTGACTGGATTCTCGAAAGCAAACTCAATGGGCTCCTCGTTAGTGAACTCGTCTCCCTGCTCTACCCAAACAAGACAAACAAGCAACAAGGACACAATCAACCACGTGCAAACTCAAACAACATGATGCAAAGATGGTATGCTATGCGGGATGCGATATGTGATGCATATGCAAGATTTGACAAGGAATGAATGAACCTCGCCTCAACTTGGAAATCCAAGTATGCCACTGGAAAGGTGAGATGAAATTGCTTGAAAACGTTATAAAGATCACCGGAATCGGAGTTACGGTTTGGAAATGGCAAGCAATTCAAATATGGCACCGGTCTGCGATATACAGCAAGTAGCCATCTAAACGCAACAAAATGAACATGCTACAACACCCAAACATGACAAGAAAATACATGGCAGGGATCCATTCATGATTCTTAACAAAAGACTAGCACTGAGCTACGGCCAATTCATCCATTAACAGGTTCAAACAAGCATGGCAAAAAGGCATTTGGTAAAACGGATTTCGGACTTAGTGAAATTAACACTTGTCTGGAATTCAGATCAGATAGCACACTTTGGAGCATGAAAACTATATGCTACAGGATCTGAACATGGCAAAGTAAAGCATGACATGGAGCTACTCAAAGAGCTTAACAAAAGTCCCTTAGTGACCTTGAGCCAAAAGGGATCAGAAAATACATTTGCAAGCATGTGAACATGGCAAAAACATAATCAGCTCACAGACTTAGTGAAAAACTGGAGCATGCAAATCAGATATCAAGTAGGCATATTTATGAGCTCGATGCACTCACTACAGAGCAAGTCAAGACAATCTAAGCATACACCCAACAATAATACACATTATACAAGCTAGACATGGCAAGAACAATAACATAGCATGCACGGATCAACTACAACATCCCCGGCAAAATAGCTAACAAGTAGACAATCTGCCCAGATTCACAAAATAGCAAAAGTAGAGCTCGATTGACTCAAGCTAAGGTGCTCCATAATTGCAAAAAAGACATGGATGGATAGAACACTACAAGATAAACAAATCATCCTTACTGATCATCCTCAAAACAGGCATGGATCACTAGGAAACAACATGAACATATGGCATAATGAGATAAATAGATCAAGGACTTCGTGGAAATGCTAAGTCCTTGAAATCAGCATTAACGAATGCAACACTTTGCAAGCTTGTGCTAGTCACCACACACATCACAAAAATACATGGGTTGCACCTCTGGATAGATGGCAAAACATATAGCAAAACTCATGTAGAGCTCAGGGGCATATCGTGCACACAATAATCATGGCAAAAATGACAAATATCTAATTGGAGCAGCAGATCTGACAATTATCTCAAATAGCATTCTTCCAACAGCATTTCGGGCATCAAGATGAACTCAAATGAAAATGATGCAATGAGATGAAATGATGTGATCTCTGAGGCGAACATTTTGATATGCTATATGCCCAAAATGGAGCTACGGATGCAAAGTTACGATGCGATGAACATAGCAAAATATTAGGGTTTCTGCGCAAAAAGTCAACCGAGATATTTATCCCAGATCTAGATCCAGATCGTGCACGCTTTACGAGGTTCACCGGAGAGGTCCCTGTTCGCCGGAGTGAGACGGGGGCGGCCGGATCTATCGAGGAATGAGCTCGGGATGTCGCCGAACTTGAGGACTCCGGTCGGAGAAGATTGACGACGGGGCGGCGACCGCGGCGAGCTTGGAGGCGGCGGCCGGAGCGGCGCGAGCTCGGCGGGCGGCGGCGAGCTTCGACGGAGACGAGCGGCAGCCGGAGCGGGCTTGAGGCGGAGTGGGGCGGAGGGCGGCGCGGGCGCGCACCTGAGGCGACGGCCGGTCGAGGTCGCGGGCCTGGAGGGCCGGCTCCGGGCTCCCGGGCCGCGCGGCGGCGGGGACACGCGATGTGGGGCGATGGCGGCGCGACCAACGAGAGGACGCCACGTGGCGGCGGGCGGCTAGCC
>NC_041382.1:387052338-387061652 GCF_002162155.2 Triticum dicoccoides | reverse complement strand
GTCTTTATATAGGCATAGAGGGAGCTAGGAGTGTCCAAATGAGGTGCGGTTTTCGGCCACGCGATCGTGATCGAACGCTCTAGATGATGGAGAGGGTTTTAGTGGGTTTTGGGCCAAATTGGAGGGGTGTTGGGCTGCAACCCACATGAGGCCTTTTTGCTCCCTCGGTTAACCATTGGAGCATCAAACGAAGTCCAAATGGTACGAAACTTGATAGGCGGTCTACCGGTAGTAAACCAAGGCCGCTTGGCAAGTCTCGGTCCAATCCGGAAATGTTTAATCCCTGCACACAAAAGAAAGGTTGAAATGACCACCGGAGGAGAACGAAGCGCTGGAATGCAAAACGGACAACGGGGAAAATGCTCGAATGCATGAGATGAACACGTATGCAAATGCAATGCACATGATGCCATGATATGAGATGAATGACAACGATAACAACACCCGGAGACAAAACCCGAACCCGAGAAAATAAAATAACTTAAGGCCGTAAACGGCAAGAGTTGGATTACATATTGGGTAAATCATATCCGGGGTGTTACAACACTCCACCACTACGAAAGGATCTCGTCCCGAGATCTAGGACTGAAAGAACGTCGGGTACATAGAACGGAGGTGATCCTCGCGTTCCTAGGTAGCTTCACGGTCAGAATGGTGTGACCACTTGACTTTGAGGAATTTGATTGACTTGTTGTGACTCTTGCGCTCAGTCTCTTCAAGAATAGCAACGGGGTGCTCATGATAAGAGAGATCTTCTTGGAGCTCAATGTCCTCGAAGTTGACGGTGCGGTCAGGAGTCTTGAAGCACTTTCGGAGCTGAGAGACATGGAACACGTCATGAACATTTGCAAAGTTTGAAGTAGCTCGAGCTGATAGGCGAGATCGCCTCTCTTGCTGACGATCTTGAAAGTTCCACGTATCTAGGGGCAAGCTTCCCCTTGATACTGAAGCGACGAGTACCTTTCATAGGAGAGACGCGGAGGTAAACATGATCTCCGATCTCGAAAGCCAAATCACGGTGCTTACTGTCATAGTAGCTCTTCTGGCGGGATTCGGCTGCTTTGAGGTTATCTTGAATGACTTTGCACATTTCCTCTGCCTCTGTGATTAAGTCATTACCCAAAAGCTGACGTTCACCGGTTTCAGACCAGTTGAGAGGGGTACGGCACTTCCTGCCATACAGAATTTCAAATGGGGCCTTGCCCAAACTTGCTTGAAAACTGTTGTTGTAGGAGAATTCAGCGTAAGGAAGACAATCCTCGCACTTCATGCCGAAGGAGATCACACAAGCCCTGAGCATATCTTCAAGAATCTGGTTGACACGCTCGACTTGACTGCTAGTTTGAGGATGGAAAGCTGTGCTGAAGCAGATGTTGGTGCCCATGGCCTTCTGAAAAGAATCCCAAAACTTGGAGGTAAAGATGCTGCCATGGTCTAAAGAGATCACTTGTGGAATACCGTGCAGAGAGAAAATTCAAGAGGTATAGAGCTCCGCCAATTGAGCTGCATTGATTGACTCTTTGATGGGCAGAAAGTGAGCCTCTTTGGTGAGTTTGTCAATGACAACGAATATAGCATCATTGCCACGTTTGGACTTTGGAAACTCAGTCACGAAGTCCATCTCAATGTGGTCAAACTTCCATTCTGGAATGGCAAGAGGTTGGAGGAGACCATCTGGCCTTTGGTGTTCTGCCTTCACTCTTCTGCAGACATCACATTCATTCACGAACTAAGCAATCTCGCGCTTCATTCGAGTCCACCAATAAGCCTGCTTGAGGTCCTGATACATCTTCGTGCTCCCAGGGTGGATGGAGAGGAGAGAATTGTGAGCCTCGTTCATGATCACTTTGCGAAGGTCACCTTTGGGCACAACAATACGATCCTCGAAGAAAAGAGTATCCTTGTCATCAAGGCGGTAGCACTTGTACTTGGGTTGACTCTTGGCAATCCCAATCTTCACCTTCTTCACCATAGCATCAAGAAGCTGGGCTTGGCAAATATGGTCTTCCAAGGTAGGAGAGACTTGAAGGTTGGTGAGGAAACCTTGAGGAACCACTTGCAGATTAAGTTTGCGGAAAGCTTCACAATGCTCGGGCTGATAAGGTTTGAGAATCAGACTGTTGCAATAAGCCTTCCTACTCAATGCGTCAGGAATCACATTGGCCTTGCCTGGAGTATACTCGATACTCGGATTATACTCTTGAATCATTTCAAGCCATCGAGTCTGCCTGAGGTTGAGATTAGGCTGAGTGAAGATGTACTTGAGACTCTTGTGATCAGTGAAAATGTCCACTTTTCTTCCCAATAAGAGATGTCTCCAAGTCAAAAGAGCATGCACAACTGCCGCCAACCCGAGGTCATGAGTGGGGTAGTTCTTCTCATTGGGCTTCAACTGTCGAGAGGTATAAGCCACAACTTTCTTCTCTTGCATCAACACTGCGCCGAGACCTTGGAGAGAGGCATCGCAAAAGACCTCATACGGCTTGGATTCATCAGGAGGAGTCAGAACTGGAGCAGTGACCAATTTCTATTTCAAAGTGTTCAAAGCGATGTCACATTCTGGAGACCAAACGTACTTGATGTGCTTTCGGAGAAGATTTGAGAGAGGCTTCGCGATCTTAGAAAAGTTTTCAACGAATCTTCGACAGTAGCTTGCGAGACCGAGGAAGCTACGGAGTTGCTTCACGTTCTGAGGAGGTTCCCAATTCACAATTGCAGACACCTTCTCAGGATTCACCGCAATGCCCTTGGCAGAGATGATATGACCAAGATAAAGAACCTCATTGAGCCAAAATTTGCACTTGGAGAACTTGGCGTAGAACTGGTGTTCCCTGAGCTTATTGAGTACCAAACGCAAGTGCTTGGCATGATCTTCCTTGTTCTTCAAAAAGACCAGAATGTCGTCGAGATAGACCAAAATGAAGTCATTGGTGTAGTCGCTGAAGATGAAGTTCATCATGCGAGAGAAAGTCGGAGGAGCGTTGACGAGGCCAAAAGACATGACAGTGTATTCATATGAACCATAGCTTGTCCTGCAAGCCGTCTTGGGAATATCTTGCTCACGGGTTCGTATCTGATGATAACCCATACGGAGATCAAGCTTGGAGAATACTTGGGCACCTTTGAGTTGTTCGAACAGCTCATTGATGTTGGGAAGTGGGTATTTGTTCTTGATGGTCTTCTTGTTCAATGGATGGTAATCAACACAAAGTCGGTCCGTTCCATCCTTCTTCTTCACAAAAATAACACCACAACCCCACGGAGAAGAACTAGGCCGGATGAGACCCATTCTCTCTTGAATATCGAGTTGCTTCTTCAGCTCCTTCAACTCTTCAGGTCCGAGCTTGTAAGGACGCTTGCACACTGGTTCCGTGCCAGGCTCAAGATTGATGACGAATTCAACTGGCCGGTGCGGAGGCATTCCTGGAAGCTCTTCTGGAAAGACGTCTTGATATTCGCAAACGACTGGAATTTGCGAGATAGCATCCAGTTCACCCTTCTCATTGAGAGAAAACAGACGGATGGTATCATCACGAGCGGCAAAGACAACTACATCCTCAGACGAATGAGTCAATTGAATCTGCCTGGCTGCACAATCAAGCTGAGCCTTGTGCTTAGAAAGACAATCCATTCCGAGAATAAGATCAATATCCGAGTCACCAAGAACATTTGGAGAAGACAAGAAGTTATAGTCAACCAAAGTGATTGTAATATCCGGAACGCATACTCGAGATGTCATTTGATGGGCCAGAGAGACAATAGCCAACGGTTTCGACAACACTTGAGTAACAAAATCATGTTTAGATGCAGAAGGTCTCGAGATGAAACAATGCGATGCACCAGTGTCAAAAAGAACTCTTGCAGGAATATCATTAACAGGAAGGTTACCCATGATGACATCTGACGAGTCCTCTGCCTGAGCTGCATTCACCATGTTAACCTTGGCGTACTTGGGGTTATGCTTGACCACAGCTGTACTTGCTAATCTCACAGGAGGAGGAGGAGGAAGACGCCTCTGGTTGAAGCACTTGTTGGCATAGTGACCCTTCTGTTGGCACTTGTTGCACGTGACCTCTGAAAGCGGACGGTGGTACGGAGCACTTGATCTTGGAGCTTGAGACGAAGTCTTGTTCTGAAAGCCAGGGTTGGGTGGGTGGGAAGATCCACTGCCACCTTTGCTCTTCTGCTGATACGGCTGACGGAACGGAGGAGGAGGAAGCCAATACTTCTGCTGCTTGGCCACTTGAGTAGAGGAAGAAGGAGTAGTTTGTCTGACTCGCTTCTTAGAAGCATCACATCTCAGTTGAGCAGCCTCTTGCTTCAATGCCATGTTGTAGAACTCATAGTATCTCAAAGGCTCAAAGAGAACAAGTGCTAGCTGGATTTCTTCTCTGAGACCACCTCTGTACTGGTATATCATGCTCTTCTCATCAGGGACGTCCTGCTTAGCAAAGCGGGCGAGCTTCTGAAACAACTTGTTGTAGTCATAGACAGACAAAGAGCCTTGCTTCAGGTTGCGGAATTCCTCACGCTTGCTTTCAACCACGCTCTGTGGAATATGATGAGCTTTAAAATCTTGACGGAATTCATCCCAGGTAATCACACGTCCTCCTCTGGAATCCTTGTACTGCTGGAACCATTCTGCAGCTTGGTCTATGAGTTGGAAGGAAGCGAACTTGACGAAGTCCTCAGGCCTGACGTTGCTGCACTCGAAATGCTTGCACAGATCCACGAGCCAATCGTCAGCATCAGTTGCCTCAACACAATTGCTGAAAGTCTTTGGCCCGTTAGAAAAGAACTGGTTGAGTGTAGGAAAGTGATTCTAATTATTGCCTTGGTTCCCTTGGTTCGCTTGATTGCGCTCTCGAAGAATTTGCATGATCAACTGCATGTTTGCATTGGTTGCGGCCATCACAGCTTGCCATGCCTCCGGAGGAGGTGGAGGTGGTGGCGGATCCTGATTCTGATTCTGATTGGTGCTCTTAGCGGGAGCCATCCTGAAGAGGGTGACAACCGTTAGCACATTGGCAGATAAAATGAAGCTGAATCAAACGGGTTGAAATTGCAACATAAAGTCTTCACATCCGAACAAAATGAACGAATGCATTCCACTTGAAATGGTCACATATCCATAAATTGAGAAGCCACTTAGAATTTAGGTAGAGGAATAAAACAACAAGGTACAGATCAAGAACGAATACTCGGTAAGAAATCCCAATCTCAAACAAAATATCCATGGAAGAAGAACTAGCGCTACAAGAATTCCCACCTATGAAACTCCTGAACCTTTCCGGTTATGCAATCAGGTGTTGGGGATATAGGGGAAGCATAATATCTCACCCAAATCTAGCAATTCCTACATCCAGTTGTATCCATCCTTCAACACATAACCGAGAAAACTTCGGAAACCATCTACCTCAACCTTTGAAAAGCATCCGTTATACAAGTTATGGCGATACTCCCGAACTCCCGCCCAAGTACTGGGTGGCGTCGAGGTTATCTCACCAACGAACTGCATAAAAGAGATTTTCGATGTCAGCCTACTAAACTCAGGTATTCTAGAACTGCAACGATAAAACTGTGACGACAACACCTCGGAGCTCAACTCCCCGGGACACTGCCACAACCCCTAAAGACAGGAGGCGCCAAGAACAATGTTCTCGTCACAAAACCATCGGAACGATTCCAAGATACCCACGTGATCCTGAAAAAATTTAGTGAAATTTGAGAAGAGAAGAGTCAAAACTCTATGTTAGGATGAATTACCAGAGCGATGAGTAGACTGGGGAGTAAAAAGAATTCCTAAACTCTCCGATATATAATTCCTAAATGACTCAAAACATTTTTCTAGACTCAACAACGGCTGCTAAAAACGATCAAGCAATGGGGGTTCCTAAGGTCGGGGAAGGCTCTGATTACCAACTTGTAACGCCCTCGATGCGGCTCTAGCTCCCACGTGTCGAGGCACGACTTAGAGGCATAACCGCATTGAAAGCAATGTCGCAAGTTAGGCAATCTTCACAACATCCCATGTAATATAGATAATAAAAGGGGAGATACATAGTTGGCTTACACTCGCCACATCAATCAAAGTACATAAATAGCATTACAAAATTCAAACACTCATGGCCCGGCTACGGCGCCAAAATAAAAGATAAACCCAACATGCGACACGGTCCCGATCACCCCAACTGGGCACCACTACTGATCATCAGGGAAAGACACGTAGTATCAGCGTGAGTCCTCGTCGAACTCCCACTTGAGCTCAAGCGCGTCATCTGGAATGGAATCATCAGGCCCTGCATCTGGTTTCGAAGTAATCTGTGAGCCACAGGGACTCAGCAATCTCGCACCCTCGCGATCAAGACTATTCAAGCTTATAGGTAAGGCAAGGTAAAGTATGAGGAGCTGCAGCAAGCGACTAGCATATATGGTGGCCATCCTGTTCGCAAAAGAGAGCGAGAAGAGGAGGCAAGGCGCGAACGAGTAACTAGAGGGCAACCTGCGGCAAGCATTACTCCAACACCATGTTCACTTCCCGGACTCCGCCGAGAAGAGACCATCACGGTAACTCACACTGTTGATTCATTTTAATTAAGTTAAAGTTCAAGTTATCTACAACCGGACATTAGCAAATTCCCATCTGCCCATAACCGCGGGCACGGCTTTCGAAAGTTCAAATCCCTGCAGGGGAGTCCCAACTTAGCCCATGACAAGCTCTCACGCTCAACGAAGGAATAGACCTCCTCCCGAGACATTCCGATCAGACGCGGTATCCCGGTTCTTCAAGACACTTCGACAAGTTAAAACAAATCCAGCAACACCGCCTGAATGTGGCGACAAATCCCGATAGGAGCTGCACATATCTCGTTCTCAGGGCACAATCGGATAAGCAATCCGTACAACTAAAACCAGCCCTCGAGTTTCCTCGAGGTGGCGCTGCAAGGGGCTCTAGGTTGGACCAACACTCAGAGGAGCACTGGCCCGGAGGGGTTTAAATAAGATGACCCTCGTGCTCCGGAAACCCAAGGGAAAAGAGGCTAGGTGGCAAATGGTAAAACCAAAGTTGGGCATTGCGGGAAAAGCTTTAATCAAGCCGAACTATCAAGGGGTTCCCATTATAACCCAACCACGTAAGGAACGCAAAATCCGGGAACATAACATCGATATGATGGAAACTAGGGTGGCAAGAGTGGAACAAAACACTAGGCCAGAGGTCGAGCCTTCCACCCTTTACCAAGTATATAGATGCATTAAGATAACAAGGCAATATAATAATATCCCAACAAGTAAATAATGTTCCAACAAGGAACGGTCTCCAATCTTCACCTGCAACTAGCAACGCTATAAGAGGGGCTGAGCAAAGCGGTAACATAGCCAATCAACGGTTTGCTAGGACATGGTGGGTTATAGGTTTGACATGGAATTTTGGAAGGCATTATAAGAAAGTGGTAGGCATCGTAGCATAGGCATAGGAAAAGAGCGAGCATCTAGCAAAGCAAAGACAGTAGTGATTTCGAGAGTATGATCATCTTGCCTGCAAAGTTGTCAGAGTTGACTGGATCCTCGAAAGCAAACTCAACGGGCTCCTCGTTAGCGAACTCGTCTCCCGGCTCTACCCAAACAAGACAAACAGGCAACAAGGACACAATCAACCACGTGCAAACTCAAACAACATGATGCAAAGATGGTATGCTATGCGGGATGCGATATGTGATGCATATGCAAGATTTGACAAGGAATTAATGAACCTGGCCTCAACTTGGAAATCCAAGTATGCCACTGGAAAGTTGAGATGAAATCGCTTGAAAACGATATAAAGATCACCGGAATCGGAGTTACGGTTTGGAAATGGCAAGCAATTCAAATATGGCACCGGTCTGCGATATACAGCAAGTAGCCATATGAACGCAACAAAATGAACATGCTACAGCACCCAAACATGACAAAAAAATACATGTCAGGGATCCATTCATGATGCTTAACAAAAGACTAGCACCAATCTACGACCAATTCATCCATTAACAGGTTCAAACAAGCATGGCAAAAAGGCATTGGGTAAAACGGATTTCAGACTTAGTGAAATTAACACTTGTCTAGAATTCAGATCAGATAGCACACTTTGGAGCATGAAAACTATATGCTACAGGACCTGAACATGGCAAAGTAAAGCATGGCATGGAGCTACTCAAAGAGCTTAACAAAAGTCCCTTAGTGACCTTGAGCCAAAAGGGATCAGAAAATACATTTGCAAGCATGTGAACATGGCAAAAACATAATCAGCTCACAGACTTAGTGAGAAACGGGAGCATGCAAATCAGATATCAAGTAGGCATGTTTATGAGCTTGATGCACTCACTACAGAGCAAGTCATGACAATCTGACCATACACCCAACAATAATACACATTATACAAGCTAGACATGGCAAGAACAATAACATAGCATGCACGAATCAACTACAACATCCCCGGCAAAATCGCTAACAAGTAGACAATCTGCCCAGATTCACGAAATAGCAAAAGTAGAGCTCGATTGACTCAAGCTAAGGTGCTCCATAATTGCAAAAAAAGACATGAATGGATAGAGCACTACAAGATTAACAAATCATCCTTACTGACCATCCTCAAAAGAGGCACGGATCACTAGGAAACAACATGAACATATGGCATAATGAGATAAACAGATCAAGGACTTAGTGGAAATGCTAAGTCCTTGAAATCAGCATTAACGAATGCACCACTTTGCAAGCTTGTGCTAGTCACCACACACATCACAAAAATACATGGTTTGCACCTCTGGATAGATGGCAAAACATATAGGAAAACTCATGTAGAGCTCAGGGGCATATCGTGCACACAATAATCATGGCAAAAATGACAAATATCTAATTGGAGCAGTAGATCTGACAATTATCTCAAATAGCATTCTTCCAACAGCATTTCGGGCATCAAGATGAACTCAAATGAAAATGATGCAATGAGATGAAATGACGTGCTCTCTGAGAAGAACATTTTGATATCCTATATGCCCAAAACGGAGCTACAGATGCAAAGTTACGATGCGATGAACATAGCAAAATATTAGGGTTTCGGGGCAAAAAGTCAACCGAGATATTTATAACAGATCTAGATCCAGATCGTGCATGCTTTACGAGGTTCTCCGGAGAGGTCCCTGTTCGCCGGAGTGAGACGGGTGCGGCCGGATCTGTCGAGGAAGGAGCTCGGGACGTCCCCAGACTTGAGGACTCCGGCCGGAGAAGATTGACGACGGGGCGGCGACTGCGGCGAGCTTGGAGGCGGCGGCCGGAGCGGC
>NC_041382.1:387035213-387051770 GCF_002162155.2 Triticum dicoccoides | reverse complement strand
ATAGGCATAGAGGGAGCTAGGAGTGTCCAAATGAGGTGCGGTTTTCGGCCACGCGATCATGATCGAACGCTCTAGATTATGGAGAGGGTTTTGGTGGGTTTTGGGCCAAATTGGAGGGGTGTTGGGCTGCAACTCACATGAGGCCTTTTTGGTCCATCGGTTAACCGTTGGAGCATCAAACGAAGTCCAAATGGTACGAAACTTGACAGGCGGTCTACCGGTAGTAAACCAAGGCCGCTTGGCAAGTCTCGGTCCAATCCGGAAATGTTTAATCCCCACACACGAAAGAAAGGTTGAAATGACCACCGGAGGAGAACGAAGCGCCGGAATGCAAAACGGACAATGGGGAAAATGCTCGAATGCATGAGATGAACACATATGCAAATGCAATGCACATGATGACATCATATGAGATGCATGAAAATGATATCAACACATGGAGACAAAACCCCGAACCCGAGAAAATAAAATAACTTAAGGCCGGAAACGGCAAGAGTTGGATTACATATTGGGTAAATCATATCCGGGGTGTTACAACACTCCACCACTACGAAAGGATCTCGTCCCGAGATCTAGGACTGAAAGAACGTCGGGTACTCAGAACGGAGGTGATCCTCGCGTTCCCAGGTAGCTTCACGGTCGTAATGGTGTGACCACTTGACTTTGAGGAATTTGATTGACTTGTTGTGAGTCTTGCGTTCAGTCTCTTCAAGAATAGCAACGGGGTGCTCACGATAAGAGAGATCTTCTTGGAGCTCAATGTCCTCGAAGTTGACGGTGCGGTGAGGAGTCTTGAAGCACTTTCGGTGCTGAGAGACATGGAACACGTCATGAACATTTGCAAAGTTTGTAGGAAGCTCGAGTTGATAGGCGAGATCGCCTCTCTTGCTGACGATCTTGAAAGGTCCCACGTATCTAGGGGCAAGCTTCCCCTTGATACCGAAGCGACGAGTACCTTTCATAGGAGAGACACGGAGGTAAACATGATCTCCGATCTCAAAAGCCAAATCACTGTGCTTACTATCATAGTAGCTCTTCTGGCGGGATTGGGCTGCTTTGAGGTTATCTCGAATGACTTTGCACATTTCCTCTGCCTCTATGATTAAGTCGTTACCCAAAAGCTGACGTTCACCGGTTTTAGACCAGTTGAGAGGGGTACGGCACTTCCTGCCATACAGAATTTCAAATGGGGCCTTGCCCAAACTTGCTTGAAAACTGTTGTTGTAGGAGAATTCAGCGTAAGGAAGACAATCCTCCCACTTCATGCCGAAGGAGATCACACAAGCCCTGAGCATATCTTCAAGAATCTGGTTGACACGCTCGACTTGACTGCTAGTTTGAGGATGGAAAGCTGTGCTGAAGCGGATGTTGGTGCCCATGGCCTTCTGAAAAGAATCCCAAAACTTGGAGGTAAAGATGCTGCCATGGTCTGAAGAGGTCACTTGTGGAATACCGTGCAGAGAGACAATTAGAGAGGTATAGAGCTCCGCCAATTGAGCTGCAGTGATTGACTCTTTGATAGGCAGAAAGTGAGCCACTTTGGTGAGTTTGTCAATGACAACGAATATAGCATCATTGCCACGTTTGGACTTTGGAAACTCAGTCACGAAGTCCATCTCAATGTGGTCAAACATCCATTCTGGAATGGCAAGAGGTTGGAGGAGACCAGCTGGCCTTTGGTGTTCTGCCTTCACTCTTCTGCACACATCACATTCATTCACGAACTGAGCAATCTCACGCTTCATTCGAGTCCACCAATAAGCCTGCTTGAGGTCCTGATACATCTTCATGCTCCCAGGATGGATGGAGAGGAGAGAATTGTGAGCCTCGTTCATGATCACTTTACGAAGGTCACCTTTGGGCACAACAATACGATCCTCGAAGAAAAGAGTATCCTTGTCATCAAGGTGGTAGCACTTGTACTTGGGTTGACTCTTGGCAATCCCAATCTTCACCTTCTTCACCATAGCATCAAGAAGCTGGGCTTGGCGAATCTGGTCTTCCAAGGTAGGAGAGACTTGAAGGTTGGCGAGGAAACCTTGAGGAACCACTTGCAGATTAAGTTTGCGGAAAGCTTCACAAAGCTCGGGTTGATAAGGCTTGAGAATAAGACTGTTGCAATAAGCCTTCCTGCTCAATGCGTCAGCAATCACATTGGCCTTGCCTGGAGTATACTCGATACTCGGATTATACTCTTGAATCATTTCGACCCATCGAGTCTGCCCGAGGTTGAGATTAGGCTGAGTAAAGATGTACTTGAGACTCTTGTGATCAGTGAAAATGTCCACTTTTCTTCCCAATAAGAGATGTCTCCAAGTCAAAAGAGCATGCACAACTGCCACCAACTCAAGGTCATGAGTGGGGTAGTTCTTCTCATTGGGCTTCAACTGGCGAGAGGTATAAGCCACAACTTTCTTCTCTTGCATCAACACTGCGCCGAGACCTTGGAGAGAGGCATTGCAAAAGAACTCGTACGGCTTGGATTCATCAGGAGGAGTCAGAACTGGAGCAGTGACCAATTTCTATTTCAAAGTGTTGAAAGCGATGTCACATTCCGGAGACCAAACGTACTTGACGTGCTTCTGGAGAAGATTTGGGAGAGGCTTCGTGATCTTAGAAAAGTTTTCAACGAATCTTCGACAGTAGCTTGCGAGACCAAGGAAGCTACGGAGTTGCTTCACGTTCTGAGGAGGTTCCCAATTCACAATTGCAGACACCTTCTCAGGATTCACCGCAATGCCCTTGGCAGAGATGATATGACCAAGATAAAGAACCTCATCGAGCCAAAATTCGCACTTGGAGAACTTGGCGTAGAACTGGTGTTCCCTGAGCTTATCGAGTACCAAACGCAAGTGCTCGGCATGATCTTCCTTGTTCTTCGAAAAGACCAGAATGTCGTCGAGATAGACCAAAACAAAGTCATTGGTGTAGGCGCTGAAGATGAAGTTCATCATGCGAGAGAAAGTCGGAGGAGCGTTGACGAGGCCAAAAGACCTGATAGTGTATTCATATGAACCATAGCTTGTCCTGAAAGCCGTCTTGGGAATATCTTGCTCACGGATTTGAATCTGATGATAACCCATACGGAGATCAAGCTTGGAGAATACTTGGGCACCTTTGAGTTGTTCGAACAGCTCGTTGATGTTGGGAAGTGGGTATTTGTTCTTGATGGTCTTCTTGTTCAATGGACGGTAATCAACACAAAGTCGGTCCGTTCCATCCTTCTTCTTCACAAAAAGAACACCACAACCCCACGGAGAAGAACTAGGCCGGATGAGACCCATTCTCTCTTGAATATCGAGTTGCTTCTTCAGCTCCTTCAACTCTTCAGGTCCGAGCTTGTAAGGACGCTTGCACACTGGTTCCGTGCCAGGCTCAAGATCGATGACGAATTCAACTGGCCGGTGCGGAGGCATTCCTGGAAGCTCTTCTGGAAAGACGTCTTGATATTCGCAAACGACTGGAATTTGCGAGATAGCATCCAGTTCACCCTTCTCATTGAGAGAAAATAGACGGATGGTATCATCACGAGCGGCAAAGACAATTACATCCTCAGACGAATGAGTCAATTGAATCTGCCTGGCTGCACAATCAAGCTGAGCCTTGTGCTTAGAAAGCCAATCCATTTTGAGAATAAGATCAATATCCGAGTCACCAAGAACATTTGGAGAAGACAAGAAGTTATAGTCACCCAAAGTGAATGTAACATCCGGAATGCATACTCGAGATGTCATTTGATGGGCCGGAGAGACAATAGCCAACGGTTTCGACAACACTTGAGTAACAAAATCATGCTTAGATGCAGAAGGTCTCGGGATGAAACAATGCGATGCACCAGTGTCAAAAAGAACTCTTGCAGGAATATCGTTAACAGGAAGGTTACCCATGATGACATCTGACGAGTCCTCTGCCTGAGCTGCATTCACCATGTTAACCTTGGCGTACTTGGTGTTATGCTTGACCACAGATGTACTTGCTGATCTCACAGGAGGAGGAGGAGGAAGACGCCTCTGGTTGAAGCACTTGTTGGCATAGTGACCCTTCTGTTGGCACTTGTTGCATGTGACCTCTGAAAGCGGACGGTGGTACGGAGCACTTGATCTTGGAGCTTGAGACGAAGTCTTGTTCTGAAAGCCAGGGTTGGGTGGGTGGGAAGATCCACTGCCACCTTTGCTCTTCTGCTGATACGGCTGACGGAACGGAGGAGGAGGAAGCCAATACTTCTGCTGCTTGGCCACTTGAGTAGAGGAAGAAGGAGTAGTGTCTCTGACTCGCTTCTTGGAAGCATCACATCTCAGTTGAGCAGCCTCTTGCTTCAATGCCATGTTGTAGAACTCATCGTATCTCAAAGGCTCAAAGAGAACAAGAGCTAGCTGGATTTCTTCTCCGAGACCACCCCTGAACTAGTATATCATCCTCTTCTCATCAGGGACGTCCTACTTAGCAAAGCGGGCGAGCTTCTGAAACAACTTGTTGTAGTCATAGACAGACAAAGCGCCTTGCTTCAGGTTGCGGAATTCCTCACGCTTGCTTTCAACCACGCTCTGTGGAATATGATGAGCTTTAAAATCTTGACGGAATTCATGCCAGGTAATCACACGTCCTCCTCTGGAATCCTTGTACTGCTGGAACCATTCTGTAGCTTGGTCTTTGAGTTGGAAGGAAGCGAACTTGACGAAGTCCTCAGGCCTGACGTTACTGCACTCGAAATGCTTGCACAGATCCATGAGCCAATCGTCAGCATAAGTTGCCTCAACACAATTGCTGAAAGTCTTTGGCCCGTTAGCAAGGAACTGGTTGAGTGTAGCAAAGTGATTCTGATTGTTGCCTTGGTTGCCTTGGTTCGCTTGATTGCGCTCTTGAAGAATTTGCATGATCAACTGCGTGTTTGCATTGGTTGCGGCCATCACAGCTTGCCATGCCTCCGGAGGAGGTGGAGGTGGTGGCAGATCCTGATTTTGATTCTGATTGGTGCTCTTAGCGGGAGCCATCCTGAAGAGGGTGACAACCGTTAGCACATTGACAGATAAAATGAAGCTGAATCAAATGGGTTGAAATTGCAACATAAAGTCTTCACATCCGAACAAAATGAACGAATGCATTCCACTTGAAATAGTCACATATCCATAAATTGAGAAGCCACTTAGAATTTAGGTAGAGGAATAAAACAACAAGGTACGGATCAAGAACGAATACTCGGTAAGAAATCCCAATCTCAAACCAAATATCCGTGGAAGAAGAACTAGCGCTACAAGAATTCCCATCAATGAAACTCCCGAACCTTTCCGGTTATGCAATCAGGTGTTGGGGATACAGGGGAAGCATAATATCTCACCCAAATCTAGCAATTCCTACATCCAGCTGTATCCATCCTTCAACACATAACCGAGAAAACTTCGAAAACCATCTACCTCAACCTTCAAAAAGCATCCATTATACAAGTTATGGCGATACTCCCGAACTCCCGCCCCAGTACTGGGTGGCGTCGAGGTTATCTCACCAACGAACTGCATAAAAGAGATTTTCGATGTCGGCGTACTAAACTAAGGTATTCCAGAACTGCAACGATAAAATTGTGACGACAGCACCTCAGAGCTCAACTCCCCGGGACACTGCCACAACCCCTAAAGACGTGAGGCACCAAGAACAATGTTCTCGTCACAAAACCATCGGAACGATTCCAAGATACCCGCGTGATCCTAAAAAAAATTAGTGAAATTTGAGAAGAGAAGAGTCAAAACTCTACGTTAGGATGCCTTACCAGAGCGATGAGGAGACTGGGGAGTAAAAAGAATTCCTAAAATCTCCGATATATAATTCCTAAATGACTCAAAACATTTTTCTAGACTCAACAACGGCTGCTAAAAATGATCAAGCAATGGGGGCTCCTAAGGTCGGGGAAGGCTCTGATTACCAACTTGTAACGCCCTCGATGCGGCTATAGCTCCCACGTGTCGAGGCACGACTTAGAGGCATAACCGCATTGAAATCAATGTCGCAAGTTAGGCAATCTTCACAACATCCCATGTAATATAGATAATAAAAGGGGAGATACATAGTTGGCTTACACTCGCCACGTCAATCAAAGTACATAAATAGCATTACAACATTCAAACACTCATGGCCCGGCTACGGCGCCAAAATAAAAGATAAACCCAACATGCGACACGGTCCTGATCACCCCAACTGGGCACCACTACTGATCATCAGGGAAAGACACGTAGTATCGGCGTGAGTCCTCGTCGAACTCCCACTTGAGCTCAAGCGCGTCATCTGGAACGGAATCATCAGGCCCTTCATCTGGTTTCGAAGTAATCTGTGAGCCATAGGGACTCAGCAATCTCGCACCCTCGCGATCAAGACTATTCAAGCTTATAGGTAAGGCAAGGTAAAGTATGAGGAGCTGCAGCAAGCGACTAGCATATATGGTGGCTATCCTGTTCGCAAAAGAGAGCGAGAAGAGGAGGCAAGGCGCGAACGAGTAACTAGAGGGCAACCTGCGGCAAGCATTACTCCAACACCGTGTTCACTTCGCGGACTCCGCCGAGAAGAGACCATCACGGTAACTCACATTGTTGATTCATTTTAATTAAGTTAAAGTCCAAGTTATCTACAACCGGACATTAGCAAATTCCCATCTGCCCATAACCGCGGGCACGGCTTTCGAAAGTTCAAATCCCTGCAGGGGAGTCCCAACTTAGCCCATGACAAGCTCTCACGGTCAACAAAGGAATAGACCTCCTCCCGAGACATTTCGATCAGACTCGGTATCCCGGTTCTTCAAGACACTTTGACAAGTTAAAACAAATCCAGCAACACCGCCCGAATGTGCTGACAAATCCCGATAGGAGCTGCACATAGCTCGTTCTCAGGGCACAATCGGATAAGCAATCCGTACAACTAAAACCAGCGCTCGAGTTTCCCCGAGGTGGCGCTGCAAGGGGCTCTAGGTTGGACCAACACTTAGAGGAGCACTGGCCCGGGGAGGTTTAAATAAGATGACCCTCGGGCTCCGGAAACCCAAGGGAAAAGAGGCTAGGTGGCAAATGGTAAAACCAAGTTTGGGCATTGCTGGAAAAGCTTTAATCAAGGCGAACTATCAAGGGGTTCCCATTATAACCCAACCGCGTAAGGAACGCAAAATCCGGGAACATAACACCGATATGACGGAAACTAGGGCGGCAAGAGTGGAACAAAACACTAGGCAAGAGGCCGAGCCTTCCACCCTTTACCAAGTATATAGATGCATTAAGATAACAAGGCAATATAATGATATCCCAACAATTAAATAATGTTCCAACAAGGAACGGTCTCCAATCTTCACCTGCAACTAGCAACGCTATAAGAGGGGCTGAGCAAAGCGATAACATAGCCAATCAACGGTTTGCTAGGACATGGTGGGTTAGAGGTTTGACATGGCATTTTGGAAGGCATGATAAGCAAGTGGTAGGCATCATAGCATAGGCATAGCAAAAGAGCGAGCATCTAGCAAAGCAAAGATAGTAGTGATTTCGAGGGTATGATCATCTTGCCTGCAAAGTTGTCAGAGTTGACTGGATCCTCGAAAGCAAACTCAATGGGCTCCTCGTTAGTGAACTCGTCTCCCGGCTCTACCCAAACAAGACAAATAAGCAACAAGGACACAATCAACCACGTGCAAACTCAAACAACATGATGCAAAGATGGTATGTTATGCGGGATGCGATATGTGATGCATATGCAAGATTTGACAAGGAATGAATGAACCTGGCCTCAACATGGAAATCCAAGTATGCCACTGGAAAGTTGAGATGAAATCGCTTGAAAATGATATAAAGATCACCGAAATCGGAGTTATGGTTTGGAAATGGCAAGCAATTCAAATATGGCACCGGTCTGCGATATACAGCAAGTAGCCATCTAAACGCACCCAAACATGACAACAAAATACATGGCAGGGATCTATTCATGATGCATAACAAAAGACTAGCACTGATCTACGGCCAATTCATCCATTAACAGGTTCAAACAAGCATGGCAAAAAGGCATTGGGTAAAACGGATTTCAGACTTAGCACTTGTGTGGAATTCAGATCAGATAGCATACTTTGGAGCATGAAAACTATATGCTACAGGACCTGAACATGGCAAAGTAAAGCTTGGCATGGAGCTACTCAAAGAGCTTAACAAAAGTCCCTTAGTGACCTTGAGCCAAAAGGGATCAGAAAATACATTTGCAAGCATGTGAACATGGCAAAAACATAATCAGCTCACAGACTTAGTGAAAAACTGGAGCATGCAAATCAGATATCAAGTAGGCATGTTTATGAGCTCGATGCACTCACTACAGAGCAAGTCATGACAATCTAAGCATACACCCAACAATAATACACATTATACAAGCTAGACATGGCAAGAACAATAACATAGCATGCACGGATCAACTACAACATCCCCGGCAAAATCGCTAACAAGTAGACAATCTACCCAGATTCACGAAATAGCAAAAGTAGAGCTCGATTGACTCAAGCTAAGGTGCTCCTTAATTGCAAAAAAAGACATGGATGGATAGAGCACTACAAGATTAACAAATCATCCTTACTGATCATCCTCAAAAGAGGCACGGATCACTGGGAAACAACATGAACATATGGCATAATGAGATAAACAGATCAAGGACTTCGTGGAAATGCTAAGTCCTTGAAATCAGCATTAACGAATGCAACACTTTGCAAGCTTGTGCTAGTCACCACACACATCACAAAAATACATGTGTTCCACCTCTGGATAGATGGCAAAACATATAGCAAAACTCATGTAGAGCTCAGGGGCATATTGTGCACACAATAATCATGGCAAAAATGACAAATTTCCCATTCGAGCAGCAGATCTGACAATTATCTCAAATAGCATTCTTCCAACAGCATTTTGGGCATCAATATGAACACAAATGAAAATGATGCAATGGGATGAAATGATGTGCTCTCTGAGATGAACATTTTGATATGCTATATACCCAAAACGGAGCTACGGATGCAAAGTTACGATGCGATGAACATAGCAAAATATTAGGGTTTCGGGGCAAAAGGTCAAGCGAGATATTTATAACAGATCTAGATCCAGATCATGCATGCTTTACGAGCTTCGCTGGAGAGGTCCCTGTTCGCCGGAGTGAGACGGCGGCGGCCGGATCTATCGAGGAAGGAGCTCGGGACGTCGCCGGACTTGAGGACTCCGGCCGGAGAAGATTGACGACGGGGCGGCGACCGCGGCGAGCTTGGAGGCAGTGGCCGGAGCGGCGCGAGCTCGGCGGGCGACGGCGAGCTTCGCCGGAGACGAGCGGTGGCCGGAGCAGGCTTGAGGCGGAGCGGGGCGGAGGGCGGCGCGGGCGTGCGCCTGAGGCGGCGGCCGGTCGAGGTCGCGAGCCTGGAGGGCCGGCTCCGGGCTCCCGGGCTGCGCGGCGGCGGGGACAGGCGATGTGGGGCGATGGCTGCACGACCAACGAGAGGATGCCATGTGGCGGCGGGCGGCTAGCCGGACATGTCCGTCGGCACAGATTGTGTCTGGCGCGGCGCGGTGGAAGAGGAGCTAGGTTAGGGGAAGAAGATCCGGGAATTGAAATGGGGGGGTCTTTATATAGGCATAGAGGGAGCTAGGAGTGTCAAAATGAGGTGCGGTTTTCGGCCACGCGATCGTGATCGAACGCTCTAGATGATGGAGAGGGTTTTGGTGGGTTTTGGGCCAAATTGGAGGGGTGTTGGGCTGCAACACACACGAGGCCTTTTCGGTCCCTCGGTTAACCGTTGGAGCATCAAACGAAGTCCAAATGGTACGAAACTTGACAGGCGGTCTACCGGTAGTAAACCAAGGCCGCTTGGCAAGTCTCAGTCCAATCCGGAAATGTTTAATCCCCACACACGAAAGAAAGGTTGAAATGACCACCGGAGGAGAACGAAGTGCCGGAATGCAAAACGGACAACGGGGAAAATGCTCGAATGCATGAGATGAACACGTATGCAAATGCAATGCACATGATGACATGATATGAGATGCTTGACAACGATAACAACACACGGAGACAAAAAACCGAACCCGAGAAAACAAAATAACTTAAGGCCGGAAATGGCAAGAGTTCGATTACATATTGGGTAAATCATATCCGGGGTGTTACAGTTGGTATCTCAATACCTAGTTCAATCTCGTTACCGCAAGTCTCTTTACTCATTTTGTAATGCACCATCCCGCAACTAACTCATTAGTCACATTTCTTGCAAGGCTTATAGTGATGTGCATTACCGAGAGGGCCTAGAGATACCTCTCCGATACTCGGAGTGAAAAATCCTAATCTCGATCTATGCCAACTCAACAAACACCATCGGAGACACCTGTAGAGCATCTTTATAGTCACCTAGTTACGTTGTGGCGTTTGATAGCACACTACGTGTTCCTCCGGTATTCGGAAGTTGCATGATCTCATAGTCATAGAAACATGTATAAGTTATGGAGAAAGCAATAGCAACAAACTAAACGATCATCGTGCTAAGCTAACGGATGGGTCAAGTCAATCACATCATTCTCCAATGATGTGATCCCACTAATCAAATGACAACTCATGTCTATGGTCAGGAAACATAACCATCATTGATTCAACGAGCTAGTCAAGTAGAGGCATACTAGTGACACTCTGCTTGTCTATGTATTCACACATGTACTAAGTTTCCGGTTAATACAATTCTAGCATGAATAATAAACATTTATGATGATATAAGGAAATATAAATAACAACTTTATTATTGCCTCTAGGGCATATTTCCTTCGATCTCCCACTTGCACTAGAGTCAATAATCTAGATTACATTGTAATGATTCTAACACCCATGGAGTCTTCGTGCTGATCATGTTTTGCTCGTGAGAGAGGCTTAGTCAACGAGTCTGCAACATTTAGATCTGTATGTATCTTGCAAATCTCTATGTCTCCCTCCTTGACTTGATCGCGGATGGAATTGAAGTGTCTCTTGATGTGCTTGGTTCTCTTGCGAAATATGGATTCCTTTGCCAAGGCAATTGCCCTAGTATTGTCACAAAAGATTTTCATTGGACCCGATGCACTAGGTATTACACCTAGATCAGATATGAACTCCTTCATTTGCTACTTCCGAAGCAGCTATGTACTTCGATTCACACGTAGATCCCGCCATGACGCTCTGCTTGGAACTGCACCAACTGACAGCTCCACCATTTAATAAAAATACGTATCCGGTTTGTGACTTAGAGTCATCCGGATCAGTGTCAAAACTTGCATCGACGTAACCGTTTACGACGAGCTCTTTGCCACCTCCATAAATGAGAAACATATCCTTAGTCCTTTTCAGGTATTTCAGGATGTTCTTGACCGTTGTCTAGTGATCCACTCCTAGATTACTTTGGAACCTCCCTGCTAAACTAATAGCAAGGCACACATCAGGTCTGGTACACAACATTGCATATATGATAGAACCTATGGCTGAAGCATAGGGAATGACTTTCATTTTGTCTCTATCTTCTGCAGTGGTTGGGCATTGAGTCTGACTCAACTTCACACCTTGTAACACAGGCAAGAACCCTTTCTTTGCTTGATCCATTTTGAACTTCTTCAAAACTTTAACAAGGTATGTGCTTTGTGAAAGTCCAATTAAGCGTCTTGATCAATCTCTATAGATCTTGATGCCCAATATATAAACAGCTTCACCGAGGTCTTTCATTGAAAAATTCTTATTCAAGTATCCTTTTATGCTATCCACATATAATATCAGAAATTCTACAGAGCTCCCACTCACTTTCTTGTAAATACAAGCTTCTCCAAAAGTGTGTATAAAACCATATGCTTTGATCACACTATCAAAGCGTATATTCCAACTCCGAGAGGCTTGCGCCAGTCCATAAATGGATCGCTGGAGCTTGCACACTTTGTTAGCTACTTTTGGATCGACAAAACCTTCTGGTTGCATCATATACAATTCTTCTTTAAAATATCCATTAAGGAATGCAGTTTTGACATCCATTTGCCAAATTTCATAATCATAAAATGCAGCAATTGCTAACATGATTCGGACGGACTTAAGCATCGCTACGGGTGAGAAGGTCTCATCGTAGTCAACTCCTTGAACTTGTCGAGAACCTTTTGTAACAAGTCAAGATTTGTAGACAGTAACATTACCGTCAGCGTCAATCTTCTTCTTGAAGATCCATTTATTCTCTATGGCCTGCTGATCATCGGGCAAGTCAACCAAAGTCCACACTTTGTTCTCATACATGGATCCCATCTCAGATTTCATGGCCTCAAGCCATTTTGTGGAATCTAGGCTCATCATCGCTTCCTCATAGTTCGTAGGTTCGTCATGGTCAAGTAACATGACCTCCAGAACAGGGTTACCGTACCACTCTGGTGCAGATCTTACTATGGTTGACCTACGAGGTTCGGTAGTAACTTGATCAGAAGCTTCATGATCATCATCATTAGCTTCCTCACTTATTGGTGTAGGAATCACTGGAACTGATTTCAGTGATGAACTACTTTCCAATAAGGGAGAAGGTATAATTACCACATCAAGTTCTACTTTCCTCCCACTCACTTCTTTCGATAGAAACTCCTTCTCTAGAAAGGTTCCATTCTTAGCAATGAATATCTTGCCTTCAGATCTGTGATAGAAGGTGTACCCAACAGTCTATGAAGACACATTTCTTCGATTTGGGTTCGAGTCTATCAGGTTGAAGCTTTTTCACATAAGCATCGCAGCCCCAAACTTTAAGAAACGTCAACTTGGGTTTCTTGCCAAACCACAGTTCATAAGGTGTCGTCTCAACAGATTTAGATGGTGCCCTATTTAACGTGAATGCAACCGTCTCTAAAGCATAACCCCAATATGATAGCGGTAAATCAGTGAGAGACATCATAGATCACACCATATCTAGTAAAGTACAATTACGACATTCGGACACACCATTACGCTATGGTGTTCCGAGTGGCGTGAGTTGCGAAACTATTCCGCATTGTTTCAAATGAAGACCAAACCCGTAACTCAAATATTCTCCTCCATGATCAGATCATAGAAACTTTATTTTCTTGTTACGATGATTTTATACTTCACTCTGAAATTCTTTGAACTTTTCAAATGTTTCATACTTATGTTTCATTAAGTAGATATACCCATATCTGCTCAAATCATCTGTGAAGGTGAGAAAATAACGATATCCACCGCGAGCCTCAATGTTCATTGGACCACATACATCAGTATGTATGATTTCCAATAACTCTGTTGCTCGCTCCATTGTTCTGGAGAACGGAGCTTTAGTCATCTTGCCCATGAGGCATGGTTCGCAAGTACCAAGTGATTCATAATCAAGTGATTCCCGAAGTCCATTAGAATGGAGTTTCTTCATGCGCTTTACACCAATAAGACCCAAACTGCAGTGTCACAAGTAAGTTGCACTATCATTATCAACTCTGCATCTTTTGGCTTCAATACTATGAATATGTGTATCACTACTATCAAGATTTAGTAAAAATAGACCACTCAACAAGGGTGCATGACCATAAAAGATATTACTCATATAAATAGAACAACCATTATTCTCTTATTTAAATGAATAACCATCTCGCATCAAACAAGATCCAGATATAATGTTCATGCTCAACGCTGGCACCAAATAACAATTATTTAGGTCAAAAACTAATCCCGAAGGTAGATGTAGAGGGAGTGTGCCGACGGCAATCACATCAACTTTGGAACCATTTCCCACGCGCATCATCACCTCGCCCTTAGCCAATCTTCGCTTAATCCCCCCTATTTCGTGTTGCAAATATTAGCAATAGAACCAGTATCAAATACCCAGGCGCAACTGCGAGCATTAGTAAGTTACACATCAATAAAATGTATATCAAATATACCTTTCACTTTGCCATCCTTCTTCTCCGCCAAATACTTGGGGCAGTTCCACTTCCAGTGACCAGTTCCTTTGCAGTAGAAGCACTCAGTTTCAGGCTTAGGTCCAGACTTGGGTTTCTTCACTTGAGCAGCAGCTGGCTTGCTGTTCTTCTTGAAGTTCCCCTTCTTGCCTTTACCCTTTTTCTTGAAACTAGTGGTCCTGTTGACCATCAACACTTGATGCTCCTTCTGGATCTCTACCTCCACAGCCTTTAGCATTGCGAAAAGCTCGGGAATAGTCTTATCTATCCCTTGCATATTATAGTTCATCACGAAGCTCTTGTAGCTTGGTGGCAGTGATTGAAGAACTCTATCAATGACACTATCATCAGGAAGATTAACTCCCAGTTGAGTCAAGTGGTTGTGGTACCCAGACATTCTGAGTATATGTTCACTGACAGAACTATTCTCCTCCATTTTGCAGCTATAGAACTTATTGGAGACTTCATATCTCTCACTCCAGGCATTTGCTTGAAATATTAACTTAAACTCCTGGAACATCTCATATGCTCCATGACGTTCAAAACGTCGTTGAAGTCCCGGTTCTAAGCCGTAAAGCATGGCACACTGAACTATCGAGTAGTCATCAGCTTTGCTCTGCCATGTGTTCACAACATCTGGCGTTGCTCCTGCAGCGGGTTTGTCACCTAGCGGTGCTTCCAGGATGTAATTCTTCTGTGCAGCAATGAGGATAATCCTCAAGTTATGGACCCAGTCCGTGTAGTTGCTACCATCATCTTTCAACTTAACTTTCTCTAGGAACGCAACTAAATTCAACGGAACAACAGCACGGGCCATCTATCTACAACAACATAGACATGCAAAATACTATCAGGTACTAAGTTCATGCTAAATTAAAGTTCAATTAATCAAATTACTTAAGAACTCCCACTTAGATAGACATCTCTCTAATCATCTAAGTGATCACGTGATCCATATCAACTAAACCATGTCTGATCATCACGTGAGATGGAGTAGTTTTCAATGGCGAACATCACTATGTTGATCATCTACTATATGATTCACGCTCGACCTTTCGGTCTTAGTGTTCCGAGGCCATATCTGCATATGCTATGCTCGTCAATTTTAACCCGAGTATTCCGCGTGTGCAAAACTGGCTTGCACCCGTTGTATGTGAACGTAGAGCTTATCACACCCGATCATCACATGGTGTCTTGGCACGACAAACTATAGCAAAGGTACGTACTCGGGGAGAACACTTATACCTTGAAATTTAGTGAGAGATCATCTTATAATGCTACCGCCGAACTAAGCAAAATAAGATGCATAAAGGATAAACATCACATGCAATCAATATAAGTGATATGATATGGCCATCATCATCTTGTGCCTTTGATCTCCATATTTAAAGCACCGTCATGATCACCATCGTCATCGGCTTGACACCTTGATCTCCATCGACGCATCGTTGTCGTCTCACCAACTATTGCTTCTACGACTATCGCTACTGCTTAGTGATAAAGTAAAGCAATTACATGGTGATTGCATTTCATACAATAAAGCGACAACCATATGGCTCCTGCCAGTTGCCGATAACTGTGTTACAAAACATGATCATCTCATACAATAAAATTTAGCATCATGTCTTGACCATATCACATCACAACATGCCCTGCAAAAACAAGTTAGATGTCCTCTACTTTGTTGTTGCAAGTTTTATGTGGCTGCTACGGGCTGAGCAAGAACCGTTCTTACCTACGCATCAAAAACCACAATGCAGTATAGTGATTGCTTTTTGATCTTCAAAAAGAACAATGTTCATTGAAGCCGATTCAACTAAAGTTGGAGAAACTGACACCCACCAGCCACCTATGTGCGGAGCACGTCGGTAGAACCAGTCTCGCATAAGCGTACGGTAATGTCGGTCTGAGCCGCTTCATCCAACAATACCGCTGAACCAAGAATCAACTAGTGACGGTAATCAATATGTATATACCCACGCACACAACTCCTTTGTGTTCTACTCGTGCATATAACATCTACGCATAGACCTGGCTCGGATGCCACTGTTGGGGAACGAAGTAATTTCATAAATTTTCCTACGCACACGCAAGATCTATCAAGGTGATGCATAGCAACGAGAGGGAAGAGTGTTGTCCATGTACCCTCATAGACCGTAAGCGGAAGCGTTATGACAACACGGTTGATGTAGTTGTACTTCTTCACGATCCGACCGATCCTAGTACCAAAAGTACGACACCTCCGCGATCTGCACACGTTTGGCTCGGTGACGTCCCAGGAACTCTCGATCTAGCTGAGTGTCGAGGGAGAGCTTCGTCAGCACGACGGTGTGATGACGGTGATGATGAAGCTACCGGCACAGGGCTTCGCCTAAGCACTACAGCGATATGACCGAGGTGGATTATGGTGGAGGGGGCACCGCACACGACTAAGAGATCAATGATCAACTTGTGTGTCTATGGGGTGCCCCCTGCCCCTGTATATAAAGGAGCAAGGGGGGAGGCCGGCCGGCCCTTGGGGCGTGCCAGGATAGGAGGAGTCCTCCTCCTAGTAGGAGTAGGACTCCCCTTTTCCTAGTCCTACTAAGAAGGGGAAAGGAAGGAGGAGAGGGAGAAGGAAAGGGGGGCGCTGCCC
>NC_041382.1:387031010-387034935 GCF_002162155.2 Triticum dicoccoides | reverse complement strand
TGTACGAATATAGCCAACCAATATATCAATATTTATGTCTCGACCATTTCGAGACTCCTCGTCATGTCCGTGATCATATCCGGGACTCCGAACTACATTTGGCACATCAAAACACATAAACTCATAATACCGATCGTCACCGAACATTAAGCGTGCGAACCCTACGGGTTCGAGAACTACGTAGACATGACTGAGACTCATCTCCGGTCAATAACCAATAGCAGAACCTGGATGCTCATATTGGTTCCTACATATTCTACGAAGATCTTTATCAGTCAAACCGTATAACAATATACGTTTTTCCCTTTGTCATCAGTATGTTACTTGCCCGAGATTCGATCGTCGGTATCTCAATACCTAGTTCAATCGCGTTACCAGCAAGTCTCTTTACTCATTCCATAATTCATCATCCTACAACTAACTCATTAGTCACATTGCTTGCAAGGCTGATAGTGATGTGCATTACCGAGAGGGCCCAGAGATACCTCTCTGATACTCGGAGTGACAAATCCTAATCTCGATCTATGCCAACTCAACAAACACCATCAGAGACACCTGTAGAGCATCTTTATAGTCACCCAGTTACGTTGTGACGTTTGATAGCACACTAAGTGTTCCTCCGATATTCGGGAGTTGCATGATCTGATAGTCATAGAAACATGTATAAGTTATGGAGACGGCAATAGCAACAAACTAAACGATCATCGTGCTAAGCTAGAGGATGGGTCAAGTCAATCACATCATTCTCCAGTTATGTGATTCCGTTAATCAAATGACAACTCATGTCTATGTTCAGGAAACACAACCATCATTGATTCAACGAGCTAGTCAAGTAGAGGCATACTAGTGACACTCTGTTTGTCTATGTATTCACACATGTACTAAGTTTCCGGTTAATACAATTCTAGCATGAATAATAAACATTTATGATGATATAAGGAAATATAAATAACAACTTTATTATTGCCTCTAGGGCATATTTCCTTAAGAAAGCGTGATTTATCGCCATGGAAGTGGACACTTCCATGATGATAATTTTGGTAATGTCATGGAACACTTCTATGACAGCACAGGTATGACTATCTTGATTATGTCATAAAATCATCGTGGATGTACATGCATGACAGAAAACGTGACCTATTGTGACAAACACGTATCATCATGGAAGTGTCTTTTTTTGTAGTGTATAGAGTCTACAACAATCCAATGGATGTGTTGTAGAAAGTTGTGGTGTGGTGTTTGATGAATTTAATGGCTCCCAGGGGGAGCAAGTTGATCTAAGTGATGTAGGTGAAGAAGATTCTTCTCAAGATATTTTGACCATGGGTGTTGGTGCACTTCCTCCAATGGAACAAGAACCTCATGATGTTGAAGAAGAAGATGGAAGCTTCACTCATCATCAAACTACCTCAATAACCATACCACCACAAGCTCCTATTGCTCAACGGATGCCCCTAGTTCAAGAACAAGAAGATGATCAAGTCCCTCATCATGATCATCTCCATGAGCAAGATCATCACCTAGTTCAAGAACAAAAAGTGCAATCATTGATGATGAACCTCAACAAATGCAATATGAAGAAGAAGATCTTCCACCACACATAATGATCCATATGTTGAGGACGTGGATGATGGACATGAAGTTGAACCTCGCGAAACTCTAACCTCCATCATGCCCCGTGTGACCGGCCGTGTTGATGTTGATAAAATTCTCACCGGCATATCAGAAGGTAGAGTCACTCGTAAACAATTGACAAACTTTTGTGCTCACTTCTCATTTGTGTCTAGTGTTGAGCCTCTCAAGGTACAAGAAGCATTGATGGACAACGATTGGCTCATTGCTATGCAAGAAGAGTTGAATAGCTTTGAACGAAACCAAGTGTGGTCATTAGTGAAGAGGCCAACTATAGGACACAACGGCATTGGAACAAAATGGATTTTCAGGAACAAGCAAGATGAGAATGGTATAATCATCCGCAACAAGGCTACTCACAAGGGTACTCACAAGTTGAAGGTTTGGACTTTGGTGAGACCTTTGCTCCCGTTGCCCATCTTGAATCTATTCGCATCTTACTTGCTTATCTTGCTTTCAATGGTTCTACATTACATAAAATGGATGTGAAGAGTGCTTTCCTTAACGGTCCTCTACAAGAAGAAGTATGTATCACAACCACCTGGGTTCATTGATCCTGATCACAAAGACTATGTGTATAAATTTCATAAGGCTTTGTATGGCCTCAAACAAGCACCTCGTGCTTGGTATGATCATCTTAAGAAGTTTTTACTCGATGATGGTTTTGTGAGAGGGGTGATCGATCCCACTCTTTTTACTAAGAGGTACAAGCGTGATTTGATCTTATGCCAAATCTTTGTGGATGATATCATTTTTGGTTCTCCTAACATTCATTTGTGCAAGAAGTTTGCGGCTTCCATGAAAAAGAACTTTGAGATGTCACTCAATGCGGATTTGAAGTTCTTTCTCGGATTCCAGATTCAACAATTTAAAGAAGGAATTTTCTTGTCTCAAGAAAAGTACCTCAAGGATATCCTAGAGAAGTTTGGCATGTCTGATGCTAGTCCATGTAAGACACATATGCCAACAAAAATTATACTCACTGAAGACACAAACGGTATCCCTTTCGACCCATCTATTTACTGCTCTATGATTGGTTCATTGCTTTATCTTTGTGCATCTAGACCAGATATCATGTTCAGTGTATGCATGTGTGCTAGATTTCAAGCTTGCCCTAGGGAAAGTCATCATAAGGCGGTTAAGCATATTCTTAGATACCTTGTTCACACCCCAAAGTTGGGTCTATGGTATCCCAAGGATGCTAAGTTTGATCTCATTGGGTACACGGATGCGGATTGGGCTGGAGACAAAGTGGATCGTAAGTCCACCTTCGGTGCATGTCAATTTCTTGGACGCTCCTTGGTAAGTTGGTCCTCAAAGAAACAAAATTGTGTTGCCCTCTCTACCGCCGAAGCCGAATACATTGCAACCGCCAGTTGTGTAACTCAATTACTATGGATGAGGCAAACTTTGAAGGATTACGGTATCACCTATAGACACGTGCCTCTTCTATGTGATAATGAAAGTGCCATCAATATTGTTGAGAATCCCAAAGATCATACCCGCACCAAGCACATTGATATTAGGTATCATTTCTTGAGAGATCATGTGGAAAAGGGTGACATTGATATTTCTCATGTTGGCACAGATATGCAACTTGCCAAGATTTTCACCAAGCCATTGGATGAAGCAAGGTTTCGTCAACTTAGGCGTGAACTTGGTATCTTGGAGCTTGACAACATTATGTGAAATCTAGTACCCATCCAGGCATGTACTTAATGTCTTGTCTTGATGTAGGCATATATTTAGGGGGGGGGGCATTCAATTCATGAGTACTCTCACCCTACATAATGCATAAATAGAACAAACACTCTCAAAGTTATCATGGTTTTTGAACTATGGTGCTCTAAATGATGGAGTCGTGACTATGTACCCAAAGTCGAAATCTTTGCGGTACTATGTCCCATATGCTCAAACATGGTGACTTCGGTCACCGCTTGTGCACTACTTAATATGAACCTTACTTCCCTTAATGTTGTTGGGTTATTTTGCGCATCTTAGTATGACCATAAAATTATTTTTTTCTTCATCTCTACAATACCTAAATCTCCTTGGCGGAGTCTATATCACAAAAAAATCACTATATGGCCCTTACACTGTCCTCTCCCAGTTGGTATCTCTGTCAAGTGGCCGGACATCCGGCTCCACTGCCGGACATCCGGGCCCTAGCAATTCTCTGCTGCTCAAAAATTGCCGGGCACCTCCAGTAGTCGGACATCCAGGCCCTAGAGTTTTGTTCTCTCACCTCTAGTCGCCGGATATCCGGGCTTGGCCCCCGGATGTCCGGCCTGTC
>NC_041382.1:386977946-387030517 GCF_002162155.2 Triticum dicoccoides | reverse complement strand
TAGAGATTTGATGTCAATTGCCTAGCCTAAAATGCTCTCTCTGTACTTGGCTAAACAACTTAACCATGGGCATGTTAATATTTTGATCTACCACTTGGACTTGTCCTATGGTCATGTTCAAAAATGTTCACATCCTCACTGTTTAATTTGCTTTATCCTTGTTCTTACCTATTTGACTCCTTCTCATCGGTACCCCTACCGTGTATCCGTTTCAGTCGATCACCGGCAAGGTTCCACTGACTCCGAGGAACATGCTCGACCTAAGAAGAAGAATACCACCACCGGTCCTAAGAAGAAGCGTCGGGAACCTTCACCGAGTCCGTCGGCCTCTGATCCGGGTGATGAAGACTATGTTGGGGAGGAAGAGGAAGTCATTGCCCTCAGGAGCCCAGTTGGACAGTCGAAACCGGGCACTCGGAGGGCGCCCGTGCCTCAGGTCCGGGGCTTTGCGATGCCTGTGGTCCGTGGTTGCCGCATCTCCATGGAGATCCCCTTCAGCGGGGATCGCCCCACTCATGATTTCACAACCGAGGGGGCTGGTCCATATCTTGAGTTTCAATGGGATGTCAACCAATATGAGATGGCGGCTGATGCTGAGGATCCTCGATTCCGTACTCGCATGTAGCAGGTGCTACCTCTTGAGCACTGCGTTGGTTTTCCCCGAAGAGGAAGGGATGATGCAGCAAAGTAGGGTAAGTATTTCCCTCAGTTTTTGAGAACCAAGGTATCAATCCAGTACGAGGCTACACGCGAGTCCCTCGTACCTGCACAAAACAAATAAATCCTCACAACCAACGCAAATAGGGGTTGTCAATCCCTATAAGGCCACTTACGAGAGTGAGATACGATAGATATGATAAGATAATATTTTTGGTATTTTTATGATAAAGATGCAAAGTAAAATAAAGGAAAAGTAAATAGCAAAGGAAATAACTAAGTAGTAGGAGATTAATATGACGAAGATAGACCCGGGGGCCATAGGTTTCACTAGTGGCTTCTCTCGAGAGCATAAGTATTCTACGGTGGGTGAACAAATTACTGTTGAGCAATTGCCAGAATTGAGCATAGTTATGAGAATATCTAGGCATGATCATGTATATAGGCATCATGTCCGAGACAAGTAGACCGACTCCTGCCTACATCTACTACTATTACTCCACTCATCGACCGCTATCCAGCATGCATCTAGAGTATTAAGTTAAAAATAAAGTAACGCCTTAAGCAAGATGACATGATGTAGAGGGGTAGACTCATGCAATATGAAGAAAAACCCATCTTGTTATCCTCGATGGCAACAATACAATACGTGCCTTGCTGCCCCTACTATCACTGGGAAAGGACACCGCAAGATTGAACCCAAAGCTAAGCACTTCTCCCATTGCAAGAAAGAGCAATCTAATAGGCCAAACCAAACTGACTTGCAAAATAACCAATCATACATAAAATAATTCAGAGAAGATTCAAATATTATTCATAGATAGACTTGATCATAAACCCACAATTCATCGGTCTCAACAAACACACCGCAAAAAGAAGATTACATCGAATAGTTCTCCACAAGAGAGGGGGAGAACATTGTATTGAGATCCAAAAAGAGAGCAGAACCCATCTAGCTACTAACTATGGACCCGTAGGTCTGAGGTAAACTACTCACACTTCATCGGAGGGGCTATGGTGTTGATGTAGAAGCCCTCCGTGATCGATGCCCCCTCCAGCGGAGCTCCGGAACAAGCCCCAAGATGGGATCTCGTGGATACAGAAAGTTGCGACGGTGGAATTAGGTTTTTGGCTCCGTATCTGATCATTTGGGGGTACGTAGGTTTATATAGGAGGAAGGAGTATGTCGGTGGAGCAACAGGGGGCCCACGAGGGTGGAGGGCGCGCCTAGGGGGTAGGCGCGCCCCCCTACCTCGTGGCCTCCTCTTTTCTTTCTTGATGTAGGGTCCAAGTCTCCCAGATCATAATCTTCCTAAAAATCACGTTCCTGAAGGTTTCATTCCGTTTGTACTCCGTTTGATATTCCTTTTCTTCGAAACCCTAAAACAGGCAAAAAACAGCAATTCTGGGTTGGGCCTCCGATTAATAGGTTAGTCCCAAAAATAATATAAAAGTGGATAATAAAGCCCAATAATGTCCAAAACAGTAGATAATATAGCATGGAGCAATCAAAAATTATAGATACGTTGGAGACGTATCAGCGGGATCTCTACTCTAGCTTCGTCCGCGGTTGTGGACTTGCTCCTCATAAATACTTGGATCTTCAGTTCATGTGTGATCATCCTGCCATGTTTCTTGGCAACCCGGTCAACATTATTGATGACATGACTCCCGGTCCAGCAATGACCTTCGAGTGTGATTGGAATGAAGCTACCATCCTTCATTTCTATGCCACCCTGCTTCTTTGGCCCCAACAACACTCTCACCTGGATGACCGACGATACTGTGCTAAGCGTCACCTATGACTGTTTTGTTCAGATTTTGGGCCTCTCCGGCGTTGGTCATCACATCCACAATATGGATCCTCTGCATAGGCCCAAAGGGATTGATGATTGCATGCCTCTTGTTAAGCCTATCCCTCAACTCACTTCGGAGGAACATGCATATCCACCCAATGAGGTATCCATCTTCAGGTCTCCCTACTACATTCTCTATTAGTGTGTGCTTCGCACCCTCTATCCTAAGAAGGGAGATTGCTCAAGGGCTCGCAACTACTGCATTCACTTGATGGTTCGTATGCATGAAGAGCCTACCGAGCCTCTTGACACAGCCAATTACATTTGGCATGAGATCCGAGTCTCCAGCTTTCTTCGGACGTGCCAATTCCCTCATGCTCCATTCATTAAGGCGTTGATTGATCACACTGCTCCTTTTGAGGTTGCAAAGACGGTTGTGCATTCCATTTGGAAACCTCCCACTCATATGCGCATGACAGCACCTGCACCATCTGTTGCACCTCGTTCACCTAGGGACTCTGCTGGTGGGTCTCAGCCCACGGGTTCCTCTGTGCCTTCCTCCTCGACGGCGCCACATGGACGTCTTGCCTCGTTCTTGGGCAAGGCTCAGTCTGCTATTATGAAGGCTATAACTTTTAACTGTTAGCAAAATCATGATGTTCAGAAGCGCCTCATCATCTCTAAGAATCAGCTCAAGCAGCGCCTTCATGACCATGGGAGTCCCGTGAGCGATGATGATCCCATTCCCGCGGCACCTTCCTCTTCCACCTTAGGGTTCCTGTCTCGTGACGAGTACACCGAGTTCTTTGAGGGCAGTGTTGTTGATAATGACATCTGCCATGAGTGATTTCTATGGAGTTCTTCTAGTTCTTTGCCCCTTTTTGCATGTTGCTGTCAAAGGGGGAGAAGTAGTATCTTAGTTTGGTCATGCTATATATTCCTATTTGTGTTTGCTATGAGTAAAACTCCTTATGTATGCTACATATGGTACTTAATCGTATGAGACTATGTTGTTATCCTTGTGGCTTTGAGTTGTTGTTGTTATGGGTTGTTGTTATGTTTGTCTCATGTATGCTCGTCTTACTTACCTATGTTTTGAGCTACATATGCTACCATGTGAATTTGTGCAGTACATTCTAAACATCTTATGCACACAATGAGGGGGAGCTAAAGCAAATAGGCACACATATTGTATAATGCTCTCATGAATTACAATGCTAAATCCATTTATTTCATCTATGATACTACGTGTATGATTGTCATCAACAAACAAAAAGGGGGAGATTGAAAGTGCAATCATGCCTTTACATCAAGTTTTGACGTTGATGACAATATACATGTAGGGGACTAACTATGTTTGTCAAGTGAATCTCAAGTGTTAGTCCCCGGTTCATCAATAGTGTGTGGATCATGAACATACGAAGTTGATTTTATTCAAGGAAGAAGTATCAAAAAGATTCCATATTTGTTTTCTTGGGTATAGGATCCCGCACTACTAAGAGGGGGCGGTAGGGTTAGTAAAAGAATTGCTCATGCCACAAAACTCCATCCTCAAGTCTTTGGATCTATCACTATATTCTTATGCTTGTTCTGTCTCTGGCCTTGCCGGATGTCTGGGCTGCATGCCGGATGTCTGGGCCACCTGCCGGATATCCGGCCCGCATGCTAGATATCCGGACCCTGCTATCCAGAGATCACTATGTGCTAGTGTCTTCTTCCGGATGTCTGGCCCTCCATGCCGAAAGTTCGGGCTCTCCAGTCTCACCGGATTTCCGGGAATCCATGTCGGATCTCCGGCTCAAGCTATCCAGTAAGCGTTTTCAGTTCTGTAAAGTAGTCGGATGTCTGGTCACTTGCCAGATGTCCGGGTCTTCCAATCACACCGGATGTCCGGGTTGTGCCCCGGATGTCTGGCCCTCTGCTTTGTACTCTATTTCTGTTTCACTTCACATATACTATGCTAGGCCGGATGTTCGGCCCTTGTCCCGGATGTCTGGCCTACCCTGTCACTTACACTACAATAGCCATATTTGCACTCACACTATATATAGCCCTCTTCCCCCACGGGAGTGGGTTGACCAGTCACTTTGAGGAAACCCTAGAACACATTTCACTCTCTCTCTCTCTCACTCTTCTACACCAAATCTTAGATCCCTAAGGGATTTGAGAGCATTTGAGAGAAGTTGTCCGTCCAAGTGATAGATCCACTCCTTCCCCTTCTTTTCACCAAAGGAATTCGTGATTTGAGCAAGTCTTGAGATTTTCCCCATCATTCTTATTACTCTTGGAGGTTGGAGACTCCTAGGCGGTAGGAGTCTTTCAGAGAGGAATCGACCATTGTGATTACCCCCAGAAAGTTTGTGAGGGTTTGTAGACCACCCCAAGGTCTACCACTAATGGTTGAGAAACACCTTCATGGTGTTGTCTCAAAGGGAGAATAGGGTGAGCCTTTGTGGCGTTGGTATGCCTTCGTGGTAACATCCACCTCTCTAACGGTGACGTAGCTTCCCTCCAAGGAAGTGAACATCGGCATACATCCTCGTCTCTATAAGTTGCAGTTATCCCTAACCCTAACTTCCTCTTGTGGTTACTTGTCTCTTAGGCCTTAATTATATCATATTGTGCGTGCTTACTCACATAGTTGTGTTACTTGTTTACCTTACTTAGCTCTTAGCATCATACTTGCAATTCTTAGGCTCACTTTCATATTCTGCATTATTGCCTAAAATTGCTAAGTAATAATTAAAAATTGTAATTGTACCTATTCACCCCCCTCTAGATCCATCTCGATCCTTTTAGAGGAGTTCATGTATTCACTAAGTGCTAATGCTTTGGTCCGATACTCTATTAAAAGGAGGCCTTAATATCCCTTAGTTTCCAATAGGACCACGCTGCCTCGGGAGGGTAGGACAAAAGATGTCATGTGATGACCCACAAGTATAGGGGATCTACCATAGTACTTTCAATAAGTAAGAGTGTCGAACCCAACGAGGAGCAGAAGGAAATGACAAGCGATTTTCAGCAAGGTATTCTCTGCAAGCACCGAAATTATCGGTATCAGATAGTTTTGTGATAAGATAAATTGTAACGGGTAACAAGTAAATAAAGTGTGAAAAAAGGTGGCCCAATCCTTTTTGTAGCAAAGGACAAGCCTGGACAAACTCTTATATAAAGCAAAGCGCTCCCGAGGACACATGGGAATTGTTGTCAAGTTAGTTTTCATCATGCTCCTATGATTCACGTTCGTTACTTTGATAATTTGATATGTGGGTGGACCAGTGATTGGGTGCTGCCCTTCATTGGACAAGCCTCCCACTTATGATTAACCCCTCTTGCAAGCATCTGCAACTACGAAAGAAGAATTAAGGTAAACCTAACTATAGCATGAAACATATGGATCCAAGTCAGCTCCTTACGAAGCAATGCATAAACTAGGGTTTAAGCTTTTTTCACTCTAGCAACCCATCATCTACTTATTACTTCCCAATGCCTTCCCCTAGGCCCAAATAATGGTGAAGTGTCATGTAGTCGATGTTCACATAACACCACTAGAGGAGAGACAACATACATCTCATCAAAATATCGAACGAATACCAAATTCACATGATTACTTATAAAAAGACTTCTCCCATGTCCTCAGGAACAAACGTAACTACTAACAAAGCATATTTATGATCAAGATCAGAGGAGTATTAATTATCATTAAGGATCTGAAAATATAATCTTCCACCGGATAAACCAACTAGCCTCAACTACAAGGAGTAATCAAGACTACTAGCAAACCACAGGTACCAATATGAGGTTTTGGGACCAAGATCCAATACAAGGGATGAACTAGAGTTTGATAGGAGATGGTGCTGGTGAAGATGTTGATGGAGATTGACCCCCTCTCGATGAGAGGATCGATGGGATGACAATGGCGATGATTTCCCCCTCCCGGAGGGATGTTTCCCCGGCAGAATAGCTCCGCCAGAGCCCTAGATTGGTTCTGCCCAGGTTCCGCCTCGAGACGGCGGCGCTTCGTCCCAAAAGCTTCTTTCTTATTTTTCCAGGTCAAAACACACCATATAGCCAAAGATGGGCACCGGAGGCCTGTCAGGGGGCCCACAAGGTCAGAGGTCGCGCCCAGGGGGGCAGGGCGCGCCCTCCACCCTTGTGGCTGGCTGGTGGCCCCCTCTGTACTTTCTTCGCCCAATATGTTTTATATATTCCAAAAAATGCTCCATGAAGTTTCAGGACTTTTGGAGTTGTGCAAAATAGGTTTCTAATATTTTCTCCTTTTCTAGTCCAGAATTCCAGCTGCCGGCATTCTCCCTCTTCATGTAAACCTTATAAAATAAGAGAGAATAGGCATAAGTATTGTGATATAATGTGTAATAACAGCCCATAATGCAATAAATATCAATATAAAAGCATGATGTAAAATGGAGGTATCAGCTCCCCCAAGCTTAGACCTCGCTTGTCCCCAAGCGAAGGCTGAAATCGAAAAATATGTCCACATGTTTAGAGATACAAGTGTCGAAAAAAATAAAATACGGACATGAGGGCATCATGATCATCTTTAGAATAGCAACGTATAATGCCATATAATTTCTTATGCTAAAGTAACAATTCATTCACAAGGTAAAGTATGAATCAAAAACTTTATTGAAAACTAACAAACTATGATCTCAATCATTGGAGCAATTGCAATTTATCATCACATCGAAAAGAGTCAATTAAAGAGATTTTCAGCAAGTCCAACTCAACTATCATTTATTCTTTCACAATTGCTAACACTCATGCGATAATTATGGATTCAAAGTTTCAATCGGACATAGAGAAAGGTAGGTGCTTATTGTTTCGCATCCCAACCTTTTACCTCAAGGGTAATGTCAACAATAATACTTTATGAAAACCTACATCCGAGTGGATATATATATATATATAGTAACACTATTCTAATCCCAGGATTAGAATAGTTATTCTGATCACAGGGCCCTATAAGGAGTCGCGAAGACGTTCCCGGATTCCCTGAACCGGCAACGACAAAAAAACACCCCGACCCGAACTGCTCGATCTTTCCCCCGATCCCCTGATCCCATCGCCACCCGGACCACCCCGCTGCCGCGTGACCCGCCGGGACCCCCCGCCATCGCGTGGCCTCCCGGAATCCCTGCCGCCGCACCACCTCTCGGGCCCCCGCCGTCGCTCCCCGACCCTCTTCTCATCCACTTACGCCAGGACCACGCCTCACCCCGATGCTCCCAGCGCGCCGCCGCCAGTTCCTCTTCTCTCCCCGATGATCGGATACGTCGACCGGAGCCATTGCTCCTCCACAGATCTAGCCAGCTGGACGCCTCTAGCCGCGGATCCGACCCTGGGGACCGACCCCGACGCCGGCTGCCTCCACCATGCATCAGACCCCGCCTCCACCCTCATTCCACCAGGCGGATGTCGTTGCCATGCTCGAGACCGCCGTCGCTCTTCCCTGCTTGAGGCTGACGTCCGTTATGTTTGTCGAGATCCCGTTCTGAGGGAGCATCTTGTGCTTTCCGGAGGTCACCGTCGGCCTGCCCTTTCCTTTCCCCTTCCTACGGTGAGCTAGACATAGTCGTCATAACTTTTTCTGTCCTGACGGCCAACCACCCGCCGGCGACCACCTGTGCCGGTGCTCCCTCGGATCCCCACCGTAGCATCTCCCAACTAGGGAGCAGATCCCATCCAGGTCTCCTCCCGTGCTACTGCAGGTCGACTATGCCGTCGCACGAAGTTCACCGGTCAGAGTTTTGGTCTGATCCGTCGCTGGTGCGTCACCTTGGTTAGTCTCTAACGCCGCCCTGCATCTCCTCCCTTGTGTGTTGCCACGCCAACTATCGGGGATATACCCCACGGCGTAAACCGGCCAGAAGTATAACCCGGCTAGACTTGGCGGTTTACTTGAGATCCGACTGACACTTGGCGGTTCACTGGCGACTTACAAGCAACCCGCCTGGTCATTATGGCTCACTGGTGACCCAGCGGGCGGGTCAGATGGATGACGAGGACCAAGGCCCAGAAGGCCGGTTGACATTCAATGGTGGGCCGGTTTATGAGGAAAGCACAAGGAATATTCCCTTACAAAGGAAGCAAGACTAGGACTCCACTTGTAATAGAGTAATCCTAATCCTAATAGGACTAGTCATGTAAACCGCCCATTCAACATATATAAGGAGGGGCAGGGCACCCTAAGAGGGACAAGATTCACAAGTTCCACAAGTTGGACATGTTAGGTTTAGACAATAGCTCTCGAGATAGAGCACTCTTGTAACCATGATCATCATCATCAATATCAATGAAGCAGGATGTAGGCTTTTACCTCCACCGTGAGGGGCCGAACCTGGGTAAAACATCGCGTCTCTCGTCCCGCTCAACCCCTCTCAAGCTACCACATAGATGCGTTGGCCTCGCGACTAAGTCCTAACACTAAGGACATCTGCCGTGACAATTCCACGACAGTTGGCACCCACCGTGGGGCCTGCGCACGATGGTGTTGAGTTCTTGAAGGGATCTTTCTTAGTGATCGAGGAGCTCGCGGTAGGTCAGATGAAGAAGAGCTGGCGCAAAATCATGATTATCTTTGAGCCAGTAATACAAGATTGAGATCAAAAGAAATTTGAGGTGGCCTCGGGTGCGCTTCCACAAGTCGCTGAGTGCGGGCTACTGCCGCTACTTGGGATCTGAGTTTGTGTCCGCTACAAGCTGCTGTTTTCCGACGATGCTGCAATCGTGCAGTTACATAACCACGTCGGCGTGATGATCGAGAAACTTGCAGTTGACCAGGGGAAGGAAGCAGTGCAGAACTATTCGTATCGTCTCCAAGTTCGTCAGTCGAGATAAAAAAGAAGAAGAGAATTGGCGAACGATGCGGCCTGACTGCTACCGCAGTCTCACAATCTGTCATATCAAAGATTGTTTATCCGCAATCGTAACCTGCCGAAACTGACAAATCGGGCTCCGCTGTTGCAAGTCTAGGGGAATCAAACTAGATGGAGAACTACTCCCTGGCGTAAAGACCAAAGCAAAAGTACTACTAGTACTCTGCCACGTGAAAGCCAACATCAACTATTCCTTTTTGGAAAGAGGGCTAATACTACTTGAGTACGAGTATAGTACTAGATCAGATGTGTTCTGTCTTTAATGACTACATCCATCCGAATCGGAAGAAGGCAAGTGCTACTACAGGATCATCCTCACGGTAAGGTAAAAAAATTCAAAACAACCACGACCCGGAGTGGATGGGGTCGTGGGCGTGGATTCGTTTCACTGCCGCTGCGGCCATTGCAGCGCCTCGACCCGCCTAGTTGGCCTTGGTCGTCCACCCGCCACTTCACCTCTTTGCGGGGCCGCCGCGCCGTTCCAAGCCGTCGGTGCATTTTTTATCGTCGTTGTGGCCACGGCCCGCGGACCTGCCTCCACAAGCCGCCGCAGCAATGTTGTTCCGAGTCGCTGTGCGTCCGTTGTGGGCCGCCTCTACTTCATCATCCACCGTTTCACCTCGGGCCGTTTTCACTGCTGTGGTGCACCGTTTCCGCCGTTGCCTTGGGCGAGCGATTAACTCGGTGTTCAAATTACTGGAGGTGATCTACGGACGAAATATAAGACTCCATCTGTCATCCAGACGAACCATGTGATATCCATCTATTTTTAACATATCGTTTTATCAAAGAACAATTACTTGGTCTATGCTATTTTTTTCACGGAACTATTATTCCTCACAAAAAGGTGTTGCAAAAGGGGCGTGAGCAAATATTATTTTTGCACTAGCGCTCATCCTGCGCAGGTTGCTATCCCCACTACATAAACACACGCGATTGACTTATTGTTCGGCCCCGCGGCCGATTCTCCCGCCCACGTCGGTTTATAACGTCGCAGCCGACTCGCTGTCCGCGTCGGCTTGCAAACGTCGCGGCCGACTCACCCGTCTGCACTGGTTTACAAACACCGCGACCAGTTCATCTGTTTGAGCCGCCTCTGATGCTGAGGTCATCTTTTCTGTTCGCCTCTTGCATCCTGGTCTACATCAACACACCGGGCCGCACCTGTCTGCATGGGGTGTTTATTGAGTATAAAGCAAGTCACAGCTCGGGTAGCCTGGTTTTCTTTCAACAAAATGAAGGCAAATTATCATATAAACCGCCATCTGCACTGGGTGGCTCAATGGGCAGGCGCACAAGTCGCAGCCACTACAGTTTGGTTAACTTCAAATCGCCAGTTGGAAGGAATCATTGGCCGAGTTGCTGACCCGGCTCATACGGGATCATTTATAACCCACCGCAGTCGCCTCAACCTTCTGTGGATTCACATCGTGCTATCAACACCAATAATATACAACTTATGCCGGTTTATATCACGGTCAAATATGGAGAATCTCAAGCCAACTCCTCGAGCCGCCTTGAGACTCAAGGGCTACAATGATATGAGTCAGCAAATGCTGCCAGTTTTCAGTGAAGTCAAGAACCCCAAGACGTTGGAGGGAAAGATAACCCGGTCCCGGAGGCTACTACCATATTGATGAAAATTTAAAGGCCGTCTGCAAAATTCCAGTTCAAAATGAAGAATGCCGGTTTAAAATCCGGTTCAAGGGAAATCACTTGGGGGCTTGGTCGTATCCGAACCATAGCTACACCTCTTGATAGGCATAAGGCCACCAGGGAAATCACTTGGGGGCTATGGGTTCGAACCATAGTTACACCTCTTGATAGGCATAAGGGCACTAGGGAAATCACTTGGGGGCTTGGTCGTATTTGAACCATAGCTACACCTTTTGATCGGCGCAATGCCACAATTGTGACTACATGGGGGCTCTGGTCGTATCCGAACCATAGCTTAAACCCTCTTGATCATACATATACATCATCATATATTGCATCATATGTTGCATCATCATTACATCATCATAGCATGTATCATATGTGCATGGATATACCGGCGTTCATTAACCCGGTTGACTTTCAATGGCAAGTTGTCACTACACGATCAAATTATAATCTGGAGACTATCAGCCCGATCTGGTTTTGACTCAAAATCATCAGTATGGAATAAACCAGTGTTTATCACAACCCGGTACGGTTTTATCATAAACCGGCAAAATATGAGAGGAGTTATCAGTACTCAAGATTTGGGTTATTACCCTTACTACAAAAAGTTGGTAAACCAACGATGTAATTCAATGTCACAGGTATGATATATTTCATATTTGATTATTCTTAAGTGCAACCTTGGTTATAAACCCATGTTATATGTTGGGCCTTATGACCCGTCCGGCGGTAAACCGCTAGGACACTTTAAACTTGTTGTATGCAGAAACAGGTTGAATAAAGCATAATTATAAATCACCGGCATTTATTAACCTGGCCTGGCTTTCGAGTATAAGTCGCCAGTATGATGATAAATTATCAGGTGTTTATTAAACCGGCCCGGTGTGGGATTATAAGTCGTCAGTATATATTTGGATTACGCCATTGGAATCAGGCGCTCATAAATCATTGTATTATATTGTTCAAATCTTCAAATAGCCAACATGGCTGGATTTTATTATGGTTATCAATAACCAGTATTATGATTAAGGTTTTCAAAGTCGCTTTAGTGCAATGGCCATTATATTATCAATGGATATGATTTATTCTATAATTGAAGGAATAGTCCCGAGTCGCTGCAGGCTTACGACCCGGCACTTGGGGGATACATTATTCAAGTTGAGATTATGTCAAATATGCAAGTCTCATGTCGCTGCAAGCATGCACCATGACACTTGGGGGCTAATGCAAAGTCATTTTTATTGGCCTTATTGAAGACCCGACTCATTACATTATAATGAGCCGGCCCTTGGGGGCTACCAATTGCTCCTGTCAACAATTCAAGGTACCCAAGTTTTTATCCATTATATTGAAGGGTCCACTCCTTAGTTGGTAAAGCACAAAGCTCTTAACCTTGTGGACATGGGTTCAAGCCCCATGATGGGAGTTACATCATATGATGTTATTTTCAATGAAGTATATATAAAGTCCCAGCTCAATATTATCTTACTTAGACGGCCCTTGGGGGCTACACGTTGCTGTTCAAATTTACAGGATCATATTTATAAAGTCCTTGCTCATTATTGCATAATGACCCGGCCCTTGGGGGCTACACTGGTTGAAGTTTTTTGAGCATAAGGTTGCTGCAAGCATGACAACCCGACACTTGGGGGCTACATATGTGGAATACTCAGTTCTGACTAGTGATTGAGATGAACACACATGGATTTCTTCAAAGAGGTAATATTTATATTGAAGCAAGTCTTAAGTCATCGCTTTGCTCTACTCAAGACTTGGGGGCTATAGGGATTATGCATATAAAGGAGGAACTCTTCAAATTATCAGTTTTGAGTAAATCAGGAAGATCAATTACATGACTCGGTGTCAACAATAATTATGACCCGGCATCGTCTATTTTTTAACCCAGTAATTTTTGTAATGATAAACCGACAAGTTTTACGTCTTCAAACCGGATGAATATCATATGAGTATTTCAAGACCAATATTTCTTAAGCCGGCGCTTTGGAAGCCGACTCAAGTGGATTATTCTTCACAATATTTCTCTATGAGAAACCAATGACAGCAAATTGAGTATGAAGCTGGCTTATTGGCCTGGATTTTCTAGAAGAAGGAAATGACAAGGAATTAAGGATGATCAGGTGCCGGTTTACAAGAATTCTTAACCCGGAGCATAATCTGTCAAGTTTGTTCTTGTGTTTGTTTTACAGGATCAGTTTAACAAGGATAAATCCAAATTAAACTAGGGGCTAATGTCGGGGATATACCCCGCGGCGTAAACTGGCCGGAAGTATAACCCGGCTTGACTTGGCAGTTTACTTGAGATCCGGATGACACTTGGCGGTTCACTGGCGACCCGCCCTGACCTGGCGGTTTACAAGCAACCCGCCTGGTCATTATGGCTCACTGGTGACCCGGTGGGCAGGTCAGATGGATGACGAGGACCAAGGTCCAGAAGGCCGGTTCACGTTTAATGGTGGGCCGGTTTATGAGGAAAGCACAAGGAATATTCCCTTACAAAGGAAGCAAGACTAGGACTCCACTTGTAATAGAGTAATCCTAATCCTAATAGGACTAGTCATGTAAACTGCCCCTTCAACATATATAAGGAGGGGCAGGGCACCCCAAGAGGGACAAGATTCACAAGTTCCAGAAGTTGGACAAGTTAGGTTTAGACAATAGCTCTCGAGATAGAGCACTCTTGTAACCGTGATCATCATCATCAATATCAATGAAGCAGGATGTAGGCTTTTACCTCCACCGTGAGGGGCCGAACCTGGGTAAAACATCGCGTCTCTCGTCCCGCTCAACCCCTCTCAAGCTACCACATAGATGCGTTGGCCTCGCGACTAAGTCCTGACACTAAGGACATCTGCCGTGACAATTCCACGACACCAACCACGGCTGCCCCCGCGTCCAATCCTCCTTGGCCACAAATGAAAATCGCAGCTACCCTCACTCTGCGGCCATGCCGGCGCTGTTCAAGGTTCTGGGCCGCAGCTCCTCACTAATGCAGAGCTTTGAGTCCAGGCCCTTGCGCTAAATAAATGTCGTGCACGCTCCTGCGGGATGCTCCTCCAAATATTGCGGCGGCAAGTGTTCTTCATGTTCTGGACTTGTGCCCCAGCTTCTTGTGGACTTCTGTTGATTCATACCTAAATGAATTTTCCCTATGATTTTTCAACAGCTTTGGGGTGAAAAAATGCTTCATGTTCACATCAACAAATGCTCCCTGGAGGACTTCTCCATCGACTTGCAGGTTCAGCAATGGACAAGGAAGCTGCCCTTGACCCTTTTCTCTTGTACGGACTGCATGTAGCGTACAGATACACCTCCCCCGTCCGGCAGCTATGGCATGTGGCTGCCTAGCACATCGACGTCCCAAGGTACATTGTCTCTCCATATCGCTTACATGTCGTTCCATGTTGCTATACTATGTTCAGTTATGTATTGTTTCTAAATTATTTTCTTGTCTGAAGTTCAGAAATACTTGGTCTGCAAAAAGTAGTGATATCTTGATCCACTGGAATCAGCGCCATCTCCCCCGACCTTCGCGCGTCATGGCATCACTCCCAACGCGTTGCCGCCGTCTAGCCACGGTGAGCCACCATGGACAGCTTCTTTCCTCTAGCTCCGCCGCATGAGGTAGGCTGGATCAGGTGCGTGTTCAGATGGAGAACTTGCATTGCTAGCCGATGTTTGTAACTATAAAAGTTCAAGTGTGACTGTATGAATCCTTGCATTGCACGTCCCTCCATTAGGTGTGTTTCTGCTATATAAAGTGCAGTGAGCAGCTGACTTAACTGAATCATTCATGGGCATATACGTACATACAACTTAGGCATCATCATGAGGTAAGTAGGTAGGTTTAGCCCTTTGCACATGTTTATTCTTCTTTTGGAGATACGCTTGCAGGGTAGTATTTCAGTTTTTACAGTTTCGGAATTGATCGCTCTCCTGACTGGGCGCAGTGGCACGGACCTCCTACTGGCGACGCTGTGCGGCACCGGCAGCAGCCCTGGCCACCCCTCATTGTCTCCATGTGAAGGTGCCGGCGATGCACGGCGACCCCCGACCGGCGCCGCCACCGTCCGTCGTCGCGGATTGCACCGCCACCACCGTCCCTGTTTTTGTTCTTCAGAAATGCAAATCACCAAGCCGCTGACTATTGTAACCCTGTTCGAAGGCAATACTAGGAATGCTTGAAGTATGTTCTGAGTTTGCTAAGAAACTCTTTCCAATGGGTGTTATTTCTGTGCGCTAGTTAGTACTACTAAACTTTCTCGCATTTTGATGCATCCCACGTGCACATCTTCAACCTCCTTCATGTATGTTCTGTGTGTAGAAAAGTCGTCAATGAAATTTTTGTTCCGAGAAGTTCACATTTTATTGTGTGGAAAGGTCATGTATTGGAAACCACAATTTTCTGTAGTAATTAGTATGGCTGCGGTCCAGTGTGTTGATCTTCTTCAATCCGTCTTCAAGTCCAATGTGTTATGTTTCTTTTCGCAACTCTTCCTTATGTGAATCCCTCTACGTTGATCACTTCTAATCCGCTTTGGAGAAAAAAGTACTTATAATTTGGGTGGAAGCTCATGTTTTGTTAAATAATGTCACACAAAAAAGGTTGCTTTTGGCAAAACAAACATAATACACATAAAACGTAGAAGTTCGAAATCAAAAGCAAAAGCAAAAATATTCTTACAAGCAGGGTAGTTCTTTCAAAACACGTGTGAAAAAGTACGCAAAAAATGAAAACTAAAATCTTAAATCTGAGGAAGTTCACACAAAAAGAAACACCAAAAAATTAAAACTTTGGCAATTCAAGAAGTTTGAATTAAAGAAACAAGACAAAAGCTCAATGTTTTATTAAAAAACAATTTTTTTCTAGTTTCTAAAAGGTCACCACGGAGGAGGGGAGAAGGTCACCATAGAGGTAGGGAGAAGGTCACATAAGTTGTAGGAAGATTGTTAGAGTTCAGGAATGGGGTATGTGATTTTTATGTATTTTTTGGGGTGCAAATGAACATGGGTATGCGATCTCACATCCTGTTTATTCTTGATATGGCCTCCCTTAGCCTCAAAACCATATTTCCTATAGATATGATAGTCCCAACGGGTCATGCATAAATAAAAATTAGATATATACATGTACATGCTCTGTAGGTCAAAAATTTGGCATTTAATTTATGTTTTGCGAAGGTCAAAATGTTGTATTCGAGAAGGTCAAGTGTGTCATCTCAACAAGTTCAAAAATAAATTTAAACATGCAAGGTAAAACATCGAAGAGTTGTGATTTTTTAGAACTTGAAGTGACAATTTTTTTGAAAAGAGCACAAAACAAAATTGATGTCTAGAAAAATAACTTAAAAACACAAAAAAGGAAAAAGAATGTTCTCTTTGTTATCAAACGCAAAAAGGAAAATTGATGAAAGGGTGAATGCAGCTTACACATTTTCTAAAAGAACTATTACAGAAAAGAGAAGGTCACATAAATTTAAACACGCAAGGTAAAATTTCATAAAAAAAGATTAAGAAAATAAACCAGGAAGTCCGATGGAGAAGTTCGATGATTATAGAAAACTCAGATTTTCCTCGTTATTAAAGAATGGAAACAAGAAGTTCAAAAATTAATAACAAGAAGTTCAACTTTTAAAAATAGAGCGCTTCAAAATTTCATAAAAAAGATTAAGAAAATAAAACTAGGAAGTCCAAATTAAAAAGATGGAGAAGTTTGATGATTATAGAAAACTCAGCTTTTCCTCGTTATTAAAGAATGGAAACAAGAAGTTCAACTTTTAAAAATAGAGCGCTACAAAATTTCATAAAAAAGATTAAGAAATAAAACCAGGAAGTCCAAATTAAAAATCATAAAAAAAACTCATATATTCACGTAACCTAGAGAAGTTCAGATTGATAACTGCCAGAAGTTCACGTATTACATGGTGTGCATTTTGTATTAAAAAAGAATAAAAAACAAAGGCTAAATTTTTTGTTGTTTTAAGTTCAAGTCGTCGGTCGTAGAAAGTTAAAAAAAATTATTGTGAGAGAGGTTTGAACAAAAGGAATATCATTTGTGTAACACTGACGAAAATGGATGAGAAAATTACAAAGGAAAATTTTGTCATAGAAGTTCAACGTGAAAACAACAGAAAGTTCAACTACTACACTGAATGAATTTCAGATGAAAAACTTTTAAAACCATCGTGAGTATGAGAAAATAATCAACACGGGAAAGTTGCGTGTTTACAACAGCTTTCAATCGGTATATCACTCGTTGAATTCCAGGGAGTGGATGGAGAACTACGAGTAGTGGATGGAGATCTGCGAGCAAAAAAAGCACGTCGAAAACAAAGTGAAGTTCAGGTAGACATGCTGAGAAGTTCAGGTTCTTCACGCGGTGTATTTTCGAAGAATCTGTTTCGCGATAGAGGCGGAACGAATGATCCTGCCGTTTTCGAAATTACTTGAAAACGGCTAAGAATCAGAGAAAACCATCAACATGAAAAAGTTTCGCATTTTCCATAGCTTTTCAGCGGTATATTATTTGCCCAATTCCGATAAAGTTTGTAGAAATTACAGCGAAAATACGTTTTTCTCCATTTTTGAAACTGACTTAAAGCTGTAAATAATTGGGAGAAACAATACATACCAAAAAGTTTCGCATTTGTTCGGGCTTTCCAACACCATATCATTTGCTGCATTCGGACGCACGGTTAAAAAATTAGCTCAAAAATACGAACTCGGTAGGATTTGGACTATTTTCTAAATTACTCTTGTCGGGGTACTGATCCACGAACACCTATGGGACCGGCGGACCGAGTCCCTTTCGGTTCGGCGGGGGCGGAGGTCGCACAAAGAGAGGATCGAGGCGAAGCACATGAGCAGTTTACCTAGGTTCGGGCCGCACGGATGCGTAAAATCCTACTCCTGCTTTGTGGTTTGTATTGAGTTCTTGCTCAGGAGCGCGGAGTGCTACCATGCACTCCAGCAGCTAACAAGACCGAGCGTGAGTGTTCTCTTCCTCCGAATCAGCTAACCCCCTCTACGTTGCGCATGGGCCTCCTTTTATATGCTCAAGGGGTCACCGACAGGTGGCAACGTAGACAAGGGTAAAAATGGAAAGGTGCTGCGGTAGGTACAGCTACCTGCTATAGTGTATCATACCTAACCCTGACGGCAGGGGACAAAGGCATTAAATGCCCATCTGCGTCGCCTAAACAGTGCAAAAGGGACCGTCAGGGACGCCACTGCTCGCCACGATGGCAATCTTGTCAGCGCCGCTTGCCACCGCGCACCCCTGGCTGCACAGCCTCCCGCCACGTACGCCTGGAAGGGTCCCAGAGCGATATGTTGGTGGATGTGCTGGAGCGCGGGCACAGAGTGGTGGTTTGCCGCGGCAAGCGCCTTGCCGCGGTCGTTGTCTTGTCGCGTCCAGGAGCTTGTCGTTCACCGGGCCTTGCCGGGGCACGTGGCGCGTCGCGGCAAGTTCCTTGAGGTGCCTTGGTTGGCCTTCCCGGCAAGCTCCTCTTGCCGGGGTCTTGAGATGCCTTGGTTGGCCTTCCCAGCAAGCTCCTCTTGTCGGGGTCTTGTCTCCTTGGCTTGGATACTTTGTTCTTGAATGGCTCCAAAGGAACCACGGAGGACCTTGGCGGTCACCCGGCAAGCCTTGCCACGGGACGCTGCGACTGCCCGTGCACAAGTTCGGGATACTAGGGTACCCCTACTCTAGTACACCGACAGGAGCCCCCGGGCCTGGGCCATACACGGCGCCGAGCACTGTTGGGGCAGGCCCAAAACAGGGCACGGGCACGCGCGGCCTGGGTTACGCCGTATCCCTCCCCGTATCCACCGCGCCCTCCCCGAACGGCAGGCGTTGAATGCGGCATCGTGGGAGAAATCGTGGGTGGTTTCTTTATTCGGAAATGCGGAACGTCTGCCCCCTCCTTCCTTATAAGCAGGGGAAACAGGGGAAGTTCACCCATTCGCCCGTTGCTGCTCCAATCTCAGAAATCTCCGCCGCTCCCTCATCTTCCCAAAGCCGAAAGAGAGCGGCGCTCCGCGCCCCATCGCCACCAACACCACCAACGCCGTCGACCTCCTCCACTACTTCCGCCATGGCTCCAAAAGCTGACAAGGGGAAGGTGGTGAAGTCGACCGAGGCGCAGCGGCTTGCGGCGCTGTGAAAGGAGTGGGCGGTCTTCCCCCCCAAGCTTGCCGCGAGGGAGCTGAGGGAGAACTACTACCTCTTCTGGTCGACGGAGACACGAGCGCATCCGCGCACGAAGGTACTCCCCGCCGCCGCTTGGAAGAAGGCCCCAAATGGATACCCTTTCTTCGCCTTGTTATTCTACTGCGGGCTCTGCCCGCCTTTCTTTGAATTCTTCTGCGATATCATGAACACCTACGGGTTCCACCTCCTTGACTTCACCCCCAATGTCGTTCTAACCGTGGCAGTTTTCGCACATCTCTGCGAAAACTTTGTCGGAGTCCACCCCAGTGTAGCCCTCTTTCGCCATTTCTTCATACCCCGAGTAGAGAGAGGAGAGCCTCTATCCGGCGGAATTGCCTGGATCTCAAGGGCCGGCAAGAAGGAAACTTATCTGGAGGGAGAATTCCGCGGCAAGTGGGAGGAGTGGAGAGCAGACTGGTGCTGGATTGACGAGGAGAACCCGCAGCCATTCACCACCCGGCGCCAAACCCCAGTAGCACGCGGCAGCGATTGGAGTGACGTGGCCCCGGAAGACGACAGGCTGAAGATTGCTGTCACTCGGATCCTGCGCCTCAGGCTTGCCGGGCTCACTGTACGCGCTGTTGGTGCAGACTTTCTTTGCCGCCGCATTGCCCCCCTGCAGGAGCGGGGGAGACCTGCCTGGGAGTTCAAGAATGCGGCAGATATCATGAGGCTGCGGCCGGGCCTCAACTTCAACTTCACTATTCTGGAGCTCAACGCGATGCTGCAGGAGCTGTTCAAGTATGACCCCCAACATCCCGAAGTGTTCAGGTTGCCGGGGGGTGTCATTCCGCTGTGCAACAACTCCGCGCTCGACCGCATCCGTGCAACGATGCCGCTGTGCGACTCGCACGGAATTGTGCCCACTTGGCAAGAGCCTGCAGACGATGTCGTGCAACAGTTCTTCGATGACTTGGTGGAAGTGCCGATCCGCCCCGACGAGAAGGATAGCCTCACCCGCGACACCACCGATGCGGAGATGACGCGCATCGCCACTAGGCTGGAAGAGGCGGCGGCAGCCGCTGCCGCGGGCGTTTTTGGATTCATCATGGAGGAGGCAGATGCAGCAGAGGCGGCAAGCCGTGCCGAGCGAGGGGGGCCTGCCGGCGATAAAGAGCTTGCCGGGCATGGCGTCGAGTCGAGCGAGCCCGCCAAGGATACGAGCAGCTCGCTGGAAATCAACTCCTCTTCCTCCTCATCTTCAGGCGGCTCGCCGCAAGCAGAGCCTCCATCCCCACCAAGAAGGCGTCTCCGCAAGGCCGGCGACATAGCGGAGCGGCAGGCGGGCCAACAGTCACCGTGCCGTGTGACGCGCTCCACCGCGGCAAACACCGTTGCCGCGGGAGCGCCTCATGCTGCGACGGCAACTGGAGCGGGGTCTAGCCGGACCACCGCTTCTGCTCCTACCGCTTCTCACGCCGCGACGGCAACCGGAGCGGGGTCATCTCAGACCACCGCCACCGTTCCCGCCAAGCGGCCAAGGGAAACTACTCCTCCGTCTCTCCGCGCCGGGCGTGAGCCGGACTTCGACTTCTCCGTGTTCAGCTCCGACGAGGAAGAAGAAGAAGAGTAAGATTCTCTTGTTGTACTTGTAGTTCTTCAATCCTTGTTGTTTTGTCTTGTATCTCGTTTGCTTTACTCTGAACTTGTTCCTTTTTAGGACTCTGTCCCAGAGAGCAGCAAAGAGAGCCAAGGTCCCGGTGATTGTCATCGAGGACGAACCTACTGCGACAGCAGGGGTGCGCCCGAGACAACCTTGCCGGACCTGGCAACTTTTCTCCAGAGCAGCCCCCAGCGTAAGTATATGGTTTGCTTTCCGCTGTGAGGTGCGCATGGATACTCTGTCTTTGCTGATATCTGACTACCGGTTTGTGTAGGAGCAGGGCAGCCCCACCAGGAGCCAAGAGAGAGTCCTCCGGCAAGGGAGAAGTCTCCGGCAAGGGACAGCACCAGCGGCCCCCCGATGGCGGAGACCACGACTGCAGGACCCGGTACAGGTACTCCTCTCGCTGCAAGACTTCCCTTGGATTCTTCTTCTTTTGATCTTCTTGGGTTTTTGTTGGATTTTGCTTGACTCTTCTCCCTTTTCCGGCTGTCAGACCCATCTGCTACGGAGCCGATGGAGACCGAGGTTGCCGCCGACGAAACAGCCGGTGCTGACGATCCCGCCGGCGCAGAGGCCGCCAAGGCTGCCGCCGCAGCAACTGGCATGGGGTCCGGCGATCGCACTGATGACCCTGAGGCCGCAGGAGCGCCAGGCGCTGCGCCAACCGCCGACCCGTCTGCCGCTGCCGCAGCGCCAGGCTCCGAAGAGCCCCAGCCCGGCGTCTACTTGAAGGCCAGCGATGACGTCTTCATCAACCTCCCCTGGGCGTCAAGCTCCAGGGCGCCGGTTGAGGGAGAGATCTTCGACGGGGAGGTGCTCGCCTCCGCTGGGCTGACGCTGGTTGACGCGCCAAGCAGCAGCAGCAACGAGCCTGAGGAGAAGCGGCTGCTGCGGAAGTTGTTGTCGCTCTACCGCGCTCGGCAAGCCAAGCTGGAATCCCGCGAGGCACTTGTCGCAAAGGCGGGAGCGGACATCGAGAAGCGCGCGGAGGAGCTCCGGGGTCTCCACCAGGAAGCTCTCCGGTCCTTGGTAGAGGAGCGGGAGAAACTTGCCGAAGCGCAGAAGGCCTTCCTCCTCGAGAAGGCTGAAATCAGAGAGCAACAGCGGCTTGCCGCTGAGAAGCTGTCTGCGCATGAAGGCGAGCTGGCGCAGCGGAAGGTCAATCTTGACGCCCACGAGGAGGAGCTTGCCGCGCGCGAGGAAAAATTTGGCGGAGCCCTCAGGCAAGCGGAAGATGCTGCCGCAGCCGCCGAGGCCGCCAAGAAGGAGCTGGAGACGAAGGTGGCGCAGCTGGAGGCCAATTTCGCCGAGAAGGGCAAAGAGCTCAGCGCCGCCAAGGTCTCCAACGTGGATCTTGAGTTGAAGCTGACCACTTTGACCAAGACGCTGGACGGCGCCAAGGAGCAAGAAGCGGCCTTGAAGGAGGAGATAAGGGCCGACAAGGCGCTGCTGGAGAGTGCCGCCGCCACCCAGAATGCTTTCAGGGAGACTGTGGAGCACTGGACGGAGAGTCTTGTGAGTGTTGCCGCAGACATTGACAGGGAGCTGGCGCAGCTGGGGATTTAGGATCTCAGGTATCCCTCCAACGAGAACCTCCAATCCAGCGCCAAGCTTGTCTTGTTCTTCAAAGGCGTGGCGATGGCCCTCCAGCGACTCCGGGAGAGGATCCCAAATCAGCTGGCCGACGAGTCGTGCAAGATCTGCGCGGGAGCTCTTTAGAAAGTGTTGGTGAAGGTAGCCTTCCGCAATCCGGGCCTCAACCTCACCAACGTCCTCAAGACCCTGCCGCCGGATGCTGATTTGGAGGCGCTCAAGACCCTTGTCGCACCCATTGTGGACAAGGTGAGCGGGATCAAGAGGATCGAGGGCGCTCGCGTAGACTAGGCCGCCCGCTTCTTCTTTTCTTGTCGCTGTTTGTCATGTTATGAAAACAATCTGTTAGAGCTGCGACAAGCTATCTTTGTAATATAACTCTATTCTGGGTAATGAAGCAATGTTATTCCCTTTACTTGATTCCTCTCTTTGTATGTTTTTGCCCTACGCTTTTAGGGAACTTGCCGGTGCAGGCACCTGAGCCGCGAGCGCTGAGTGCGGGACGTCAGCAGCCTGCTGGCGGTGCCGCTACCGACAAGAAACCTTGTCGCAACTAGTTGCAGCTCGCTTAAGTTGTTGAGCGGACTCGAAACAAAGTAAGGGCGCAACTAGCCACGAGTTGGTTCCTCCGTGCACAGTTTTTCCATACAAAATGCGGTCGTTCAAGGGAGATAACTTAAAAAATTAAAAAATCTGATTGCTCAAACTTTGGCGACTTAGCTTTTCTGTTGTTTGCTTCCCGGTAAGGCGAAACTTTCTTGAACGACGCCTGGTCCATACCGTTATCTTCTCCTTTCCCCCCGGCAAACTTGTGGGCGAGGGAACCTTCCTTTCCTTGAGAAAAAGAAAGAAGAGAAAATAAAGATATGGAGCCTTATGGCTCGTTAGTGCTTACCGGGGAGTAGGTGCTGCACAAAGTGTCAGATCACATATGCAAAAAATAGAAAGCATGAAATTGACAAGATGTGCGGAGCACATGAGCTTTACTTATGCACGGGGTCTGCGCCCGGCTTTGTACAAAGGATTACATGCAACAGCGGCAAGACTTGTACAAAAGGTGGTTGCCGGAACAGGTTCCGGCAACCGCGCCTTACGGGTAAAACTTACGAATGTGCTCAATGTTCCAGGAGTTGCTCACCGGAATGGCATCTTCGGTCTCAAGGCGGACAGCGCCAGGCCTAGTGACTCGTTTCACCCGGTAAGGGCCTTCCCACTTCGGCGTCAACTTGTTTGAATTCTTGGCGGACTGAACGCGCCGAAGAACAAGGTCGCCTTCCTCGAGATTTCTGGCATTAACTTTGCAGCTATGGTAGCGGCGCAAAGCTTGCTGGTAGCGAGCAGCTCGTACAGCAGCCTAAAGACGGTCTTCCTCAAGGAGCAGCGCGTCATCTTGTCGCAGCTGCTCTTGCTCAAGCTCATCATAAGCGAGCACTCGAGGTGACCCGTATACGAGTTCTGTGGGGATAACTGCCTCTGCTCCATAGACTAGAGCGAAAGGTGTCTGGCTAGTGGCTCGATTTGGCGTCGTCCTGATCGACCAAAGAACCACCAGCAGCTCCTTGATCCAGTTTCTTCCGCACTTGTGCAGCCTGTCGAAAGTCCTGGTCTTGAGCCCACGCAGCACTTCAGCATTTTCCCTCTCCGCTTGACCGTTGCTTCTCGGGTGAGCAACAGAAGCGAAGCAGACCTTGGCGCCAAGATCTTGGACGTACTGCATGAAGGTGCGGCTCGTGAATTGTGTACCGTTGTCGGTGATTATCCTGTTAGGGATCCCGAAGCGGCAAACAATCGACCTGAAGAACTTGACTACTGACTGTGCTGTCACCTTCCTCACTGGTTCCACTTCACGCCACTTTGTGAACTTGTCGATTGCAACGTACAAGTACTCAAAGCCCCCGATTGCTCGGGGAAAGGGGCCGAGATGTCGAGCCCCCAGACCGAAAATGGCCAGGATAAAGGGATCGTCTGGAGAGCTTGAGCTGGTTGGTGTATCTGCTTGGAATGGAACTGGCACACTTCACACTTGGTTACTTGTGCAGTTGCATCCTGGAGGGCTGTCGGCCAAAAGAAACCTTGTTGGAATGCTTTGCCGGCAAGTGCTCTTGCGCCAATGTGGTGACCACATATGCCTCCATGTATCTCTGCCAACAGCTTTTATCCGTCTTCCCGGTGAATACACTTCAATTTCACACCGTTGAGTCTTCTTCTGTACAGTGTCTTGTCGACAAACTGGTACATACTTGACTGTCGGGCTACTCTTTCCGCTTCTTCTTGCTCTTCGGGAAGTTCTCCTGTCTGAAGGAAACGGACAATCTGCTGTGCCCATGCTGGAGCTTGTGGCTCGACAACAAGGACTAAAGGCAAATCTGCTGCTGCGGGAACATCCGCTTCTACGGCGTGAACCTGCGGCTCCGCCGGAGCTTGACGTTCCCCGGCAAGCTTGCCGGAGCAAAACTTGTCGGGAGCTTCTACTTCAACGGAACAAACCCTAGGGCTTACCGAAGCAGACTGCTCCTCAGCGCAAGGCAAATCTGTTGATGCGGGAACGTCCGCTTCTTCGGCGAGAACCTGCGGCTCTGCCGGAGCTTGACGTTCCCCGGCAAGCTTGCCGGAGCAAAACTTGTCGGGAGCTTCTGCTTCAACGGAACAAACCCTGGGGCCTGCCGGAGCAGACTGCTCCTCAGCGCAAGGCAAATCTGTTGCTGCGGGAACGTCCGCTTCTTCGGCGAGAACCTGCGGCTCTGCCAGAGCTTGACGTTCCCCGGCAAGCTTGCCGGAGCAAAACTTGTCGGGAGCTTCTGCTTCAACGGAACAAACCCTAGGGCTTGCCGGAGCAGTCTGCTCCTCAGCGCTCTTAGCGTTGATCTTGGGGACCTTCTTGGCGGCGGCTTCGGGGAGCTCTGCTGGCAAATAGTCACCAGAAATCAACTTCCTCTTCTTGCTCTGTCCAGTTGATGGCGCTACAGATGGTTGAGTCAGCTTGAGCACAAAGATCCCTGGTTCCACAGGTAATTTAAGTGCGGCGCACTTTGACAGGCCATCGGCAATGGCGTTCTGAGCTCTTGGAACATGCTCCATTTGTAGGCCGTCAAAGTGCTCTTCTAGCTTTCTCACTTTGTCGACGTAGGCTTCCATCAACGAACTCTGATAGTTCTTGTTTACTTGGCGGACGACAAGCTGTGAGTCACCCCTGACAATGAGCTTCTTGATCCCAAGGTCTGCCGCGATCCTGAGACCGGCAAGCAAGCCTTCATACTCTGCAGCATTGTTTGTCGCTTGCTCCTTGGGAAAGTGCATCTGGACTACGTACTTGAGGTGCTCTCCGGTGGGTTCGACAAGCACCACGCCAGCGCCGGCGCCTTGCAGCGAAAAGGCACCATCAAAGTACATCAGCCACTCTTTGCTTATTTCCTTGACGGGGATGCTCGTTTCTGAAATTTCTTCATCTGGTGTTGGCGTCCATTCTGCTATGAATTCTGCCAATGCTCTGCTTTGGATAGTTGAAGTACTCTCAAACTTGAGGCCAATGATTGACAGTTCCAGTGCCCACTCAACAATCCTGCCTGTCGCTTATGGATTCTGTAGTATCCTCTTCAGCGGAATGCGAGTGACAACTGTGATCTCATGTGCTTGGAAGTAATGGCGCAGCTTTCTCGAGGCCATAAGAAGGCCGAAAAGCAATTTCTGCATGCCAGAGTACCTTGACCTAGCCCCCTGCAGAAGGGAACTGACAAAGTAAACTGGGCGCTGCACCATTCTCTTCTGTATCTCCTCGCGCGTCTGCGCAGATCCAACCTTGTCGGGACCAGAGCTTGTCGGGGAAGCCCCCTGCTTGTCGCTGGATGCGCCTGCCGTGGTTGCTGGCTTATCATCTGCCTCCCTCTCTGCCACTAATGCAGCACTAACCACTTGATTGGTTGCCGCTATATACAGCAGCAACTTCTCTTGTGGCTTAGGTGCGACAAGTGTTGGAGCGGAGGACAGGTATCTCTTCAAGTCTTGCAGCGCAGCCTCCGCTTCCGGAGTCCATTTCATTGGACCTGCCTTTTTCAATAGTTTGAAAAACGGCAGGGCGCGCTCAGCAGACCTAGAGATAAACCTGCTGAGAGCAGCCACGCAACCGGCAAGTCTTTGTACATCCTTGACGCGCTTTGGTGCTTCAATCTGCTCAATGGACTTGATCTTGTCGGGATTGGCTTCGATTCCCCGCTGAGACACGAAGAACCCGAGAAGCTTGCCGGAGGGGACTCCAAACACACACTTCTCGGGGTTGAGCTTGAGGCTGATCTTGCGCAGATTTGCAAAGGTCTCGTCTAAATCTTGAATCAGAGTTGCTTTGTCTTTGCTCTTGACCACTATGTCATCCATGTAGGCTTCCACATTTCTGTGTATTTGTGGCTCAAGAGCGACATGAACTACTCTTGCAAATGTTGAACCAGCATTTTTCAAACCGAAAGGCATCCGTATGAAACAGTACGTGCCACATGGAGTGATAAATGCGGTCTTCTCCTCATCCTCTTCTGCCATGAAGATCTGATGGTATCCTGAATATGCGTCAAGAAATGAAAGCAAGTCACATCCGGCCGTGGAGTCAACAATCTGGTCAATGCGCGGCAAAGGAAATGGGTCTTTGGGACAAGCTTTGTTAACATCGGTAAAGTCGATACAAAGTCTCCATTTCCCGTTCGCCTTGCGCACGACTACAGGATTGGCCAACCACGTAGGATGGAGCACTCCTCTGACAAGGCATGCTGCTTCCAACTTCTTGATCTCTTCTGCGATGAATTCTTGGCGCTCCACTGCTTGCTTCCTGACCTTCTGCTTGACGGGCCGCGCATGAGGACAAACGGCAAGATGGTGCTCAATTACTTTCCTGGGAACACCGGGGATGTCAGACGGCTGCCACGCAAACACATCGACATTCGCCTGCAGGAAAGCAATGAGCGCGCTTTCCTATTTAGGGTCGAGGGTGGCACTGATGGTGAAGGTACCACCAGTGCCGTCCTCCTTGGCGGACACCTTCTTCGTCTCTGGCGGAGCTGCCATTGTCTTCTTACACTTGCCGGTGGAGCTCGATGGTGCGTCCTCGACGGCAGCGCAGCACTCCGAAGAGGTGCGCTTGCCGGAGTGGGCATCAGAACTCTTGCCGGACTTGGTCTTCTTCTTCCCCCCGGGAGCTTCAACGGCAAGTGACTTGCAATCTGTTGCGGCCGCCGCTTCCCGGTAGATCTTGTCGGCGCAGATAAGAGCATCCTTCTTGTCGCCGGGGACAGAGATGACGCTTATCGGGCCTGGCATCTTCAGCATGTTGTATGCATAATGAGAGGCTGCCATGAACTTGGCAAGTGCTGGACGGCCGAGTATCCCATTGTAAGGCAATGGAATATCAGCAACGTCAAAAGTGACCCTCTCAGTCCTGAAGTTCACCTCGCTCCCAAATGTTACTGGCAACGTGACCTTCCCCTTCGGCTTGCTCCTTCCCGGGTTGATTCCTTGGAATTTGCCAGTCTCTTCGAGCTCGCTGTCAGGGATCTGGAGTTTCTGGAGTACAGCGGAGGAGATCAGGTTCAAGCCGGCCCCGCCATCAACTAGCATCTTAGTGACCTTGAGGTTGCGGATAGTTGGTGAAACCAACATCGGCAAGCACCCGACCGCAGTTGTGCGATCAGGGTGGTCCTCAATATCAAAGATGATAGGCGCGCTCGACCATTTCAGAGGTTTGCTGATTCGACGGGTGGTTCTGCCGCATTGACTTCCTGCACCCACTGCTTGAGTTGGCGGTGCGAAGTATGCAGAGAAGCACCGCCGTCAACGCACAAGACCTCTGTGGCTTTTTGGAACTCCTGCTCACTGGTCTCGACATCATCCATGTCTTCGTCGTCGTCGTCATCTTCATCCTTGTCGCGGCCGCGGGGAGGTCTGTCTCCTTGGCGCTGCTTGGCCTTGCCGCAGCGTCCTCCCCGGCCGGCGCGCTTCTTGCCGGATTCTCCAACGCCTCCTTGGGCCCTCTCCTTGTCGCGTCGCTCGTATTCAGCCTTTTGCTGCTGGACAAGCTGCTCGACCTTCTTGCAGCTCTGGAGGTCATGGCCCTTGGTGCGGTGGATCTTGCAGTACTGCTTGTCGGTGCCGTCCTGCTTGTCGGCGACCGCCACAGCCTGGCAGTTGGTGCATGCGGCAATCTCCTTTCCGGAGCTACCAGCTTTGGCTTTGTTGGCGCCACCTTCATTGCCGGACTGCTCAACGACTAGCACATCTTTGCCTTTCTTCTTCCTGTTCTTCCGCCGCCGGTTTTTCTTTGCCGGGGCAGCATCCTCGCTGTCAGACCCTTCTGCTCCTGTATTTTCTCCGGGGAGTTTCCTTCCTTCCTCAGCACGTGCACACTTGTCGGCCAGGGCATACAGCTCACTGACGTCTCTGATCTTGCACATCGCCATCTCCTCCCGCATCCTGCGGTTACGCATGTTCTGATGGAACGCGCTGATGACCGCAGCAGGGTGGACATCTGGGATGTTATGCTGTACACGGCTGAATCTCTGAATGTACTTGCGCAGGGGCTCTCCTTCCTTCTGGGCGAGCAGATGAAGGTCACTCTCTTGGCCATGAGGTTTGTGGCCGCCTGTAAAGGCGCCGACAAACTGATGGCATAGGTCTGCCCAGGAGGATATGGAGTTGTCCGGCAAATGCATGAGCCAGGACCTGACGTTGGGCTTGAGCACCAGCGGGAAGTAGTTGGCAAGGATCTTGTCGTCCTGCCCCCCGGCAGCCTGCACCGCGATGGTGTAGATGCTGAGGAACTCCGACGGATGCGACTTGCCGTCGTACTTCTCTGGTACGTCTGGTTTGAAATTCTTCATGTTGGGCCACTGGACTTGCCGCAGCTCACGAGTAAACGCAGGGCAACCTACCGCGTACGGCAAGTCGCCTGGTTCCCCTGGCGCATGCATGTCGACAGAGGGCCCAGCGCGCTGGTCTGATTGATGTCGCACTTCTCTTCGGCGCTCGATGCGAGTACGAGCGTCTTCTTGCTGTCGTTCGTGAAGAACTTGGCGCTGATCACGACGAGCTCGTGGATCTGATGACGTGGTGGAGTCGCTGTCGAGGTGGATCCGGCGAGTCGGCGATCTTGGCCTTCGGGGCGGAGAGTGCACAGTGGTTGCACCCCCACCGGTCTTGTCGCCACCGGCTCGTGCCTGGCTGACTTGCTGCGGCTGCGACGTGCTTGGCTGCCGTTGAGTGTCGCCGTTGGCGAAGCCGATGAGATTCTGAATGGTGGCCCTCCAGTCGTCGATCTTGTCTACCGTTGGAGGGTAGTCCAGGAGCAGTTGAGCTCGCGCCAAAGCTTCTGCTGGAGTGGCGGGTGGCGGTGGCGAACGGTGCGAGGAGCGAGATATGCTCGGACTTCTAACTATGTTAGAAGGAGCAGTATCCCGTCCAGGCGACCGTGCCATGCTCGTGCCAGCATGCTGGCGTGCATGCTGGTCTTGAGCACTCCGAGATCCACCAGCTCGATCTTGGTCCAGCAAACGCATGGTGCCGTGAGTACCATGACGCTGCCGGTCCCGCGCCTCCTGAGATGGGCGCGGTGCATGCACGGACGCCGAGGTCTTGGAGTGCGCCCGGTCATTGTGGGAGCCGGCCACGCTGCCGATGGGCAGCGCAGCCTTGTCCTTGGACCTGGCAGCACCGCGAGCTCCCTCGTCGACGCCCGTTCTTCCGCCAACGTCCGCCTCATCAGCCGTTTGCTCCGGCGGTGGTGGGGCGGACGGAGCAGCCGCCTCCGAAGCCTTCTTCTTCGACGGCATGTCGATGAAGATGATGAAGATCTAGCTCGCGTGAATGCCGGATCTGGTTCACACAACCTCGACGCCCCCCTACCTGGCGCGCCAAAGATGTCGGGGTACTGATCCACGAACACCTATGGGACCGGCGGACCGAGTCCCTTTCGGTTCGGCGGGGGCGGAGGTCGCACGAAGAGCGGATCGAGGCGAAGCACACGAGCAGTTTACCCAGGTTCGGGCCGCGCGGATGCGTAAAACCCTACTCCTGCTTTGTGGTTTGTATTGAGTTCTTGCTCGGGAGAGTGGAGTGCTACCGTACACTCCAGCAGCTAACAAGACCGAGCGTGAGTGTTCTCTTCCTCCGAATCAGCTAACCCCCTCTACGTTGCGCATGGGCCTCCTTTTATATGCTCAAGGGGTCACCGACAGGTGGCAACATAGACAAGGGTAAAAATGGAAAGGTGCTGCGGTAGGTACAGCTACCTGCTACAGTGTATCATACCTAACCCTGACGGCAGGGGACAAAGGCATTAAATGCCCGTCTGCGTCGCCTAAACAGTGCAAAAGGGACCGTCAGGGACGCCACCGCTCGCCACGATGGCAATCTTGTCAGCGCCGCTTGCCACCGCGCACCCCTGGCTGCACAGCCTCCCGCCACGTACGCCTGGAAGGGTCCCAGAGTGACACGTTGGTGGATGTGCTGGAGCGCGGGCACAGAGTGGTGGTTTGCCGTGGCAAGCGCCTTGCCGCGGTCGTTGTCTTGTCGCGTCCGGGAGCTTGTCGTTCACCGGGCCTTGCCGGGGCGCGTGGCGTGTCGCGGCAAGTTCCTTGAGGTGCCTTGGTTGGCCTTCCCAGCAAGCTCCTCTTGCCGAGGTCTTGAGATGCCTTGGTTGGCCTTCCCGGCAAGCTCCTCTTGTCGGGGTCTTGTCTCCTTGGCTTGGATACTTCGTTCTTGAATGGATCCAAAGGAACCACGGAGGACCTTGGCGGTCACCCGGCAAGCCTTGCCGCGGGACGCTGCGACTGCCCGTGCACAAGTTCGGGATACTAGGGTACCCCTACTCTAGTACACCGACAACTCTTAAACCATTCAAAATTAGAAAAAATCTTTCAAGATGAAAAAGTAGTGCATTTTCATAAGATTTCCAACGCCATATCATATGCCTCCATTGGATTAGCTGTTTAGAAATGACATCGAAAAAACGAACTTAGCTGTTCGATTTACGAAATTTTACGTTCTTTTCAAATTACTCTTTAACCATAGGGAATTAGAGAAAACTTTCAACATGTGGAAGGAGCGGTTTTGCAGCAACTTTCCAACACCATATTATATGCCTCATTCCGACGAACGGTTTAGAAATGCGATCGAAAATACGATTCACGTTTTTTGTGCGAAGAAAAAACGGTTTTCAAAACTGCTCTTAAGCCGCTTATATTTTGCCAAAAATTTAAGTTGGGTCATGATATTGGGGTCCACAGCTTTCCAAAGGTATATCGCAAGCCCCATTTGGGCAATGTTGGCGGAAGTTCAACCTAGTTCACAGGGAAGTTCAACGTACTACTAGCGGGGCAGGTCAGGTTGTGATCAGAATATTATTCTGATCCCATGATCAGAATAGTGTTTATGTATATATATATATATATATATATATATATATATATATATATATATATATATATATATATATATATATATATATATATATATATATATCCAGATCTCTTCAACATATAGTGCTTGCCAAAGGAAAAGGTATAAAAAGGAAAGGTGATGATCACCATGACTCTTATATAAGGGTAGAAGATAAAAGTAAAAGATAGGCCCTTCGCAGAGGGAAGCCGAGGTTGTCATGCGCTTTTATGGTTGAATGCACAAAATCTTAATGCAAAAGAACATCACTTTATATTGCCGCTTGTGATAAGGACCTTTATTATGCAGTCCGTCGCTTTTATTTCTTCCATGTCACAAGTTCGTATAAAGCTTATTTTCTTCACACTGATAGATCATACATATTTAGAGAGCAATTTTTATTGCTTGGACCAATGACAACTTACTTGAAGGATCTTACTCAATCCATAGGTAGGTATGGTGGACTCGCATGGCAAAACTGGGTTTAGGGATGTTTGGAAGCACAAGTAGTATCTCTACTTGGTGTAAAGAATTTGGCTAGCATGAGAGGGAAAGGCAAGCTCAACATGTTGGATGATCCATGACAATATAACTTCTATTCGCATATAAGAAAACATAACCTATTATGTTGTCTTCCTTGTCCAACATCAACTTTTTAGCATGTCATATTTTAATGAGTGCTCACAATTACAAAAGATGTCCAAGATAGTATATTTATATGTGGGGCCTCTCTTTCTTTATTACTTCCTATTAATTGCAACAATGACCAAAACTATGTTTGTCAACTCTCAACAAATTTTATTCATCATACTATTTATATGTGAAGTCATTACTCCCCATAAGATCAATATATGATCCCTTTATTTCTTTTTATTCTTTCTTTTATTTAATTCCCTCAAGACCATAGCAAGAAAGAAAAGCCCTTAACTGAAAACTACTCTTTATTATATATATCATGGACTCGATTACATAGATAGGGATTAAGGAAAAACTCAAAGCTAGATCATACTAAAAATTTATTCTACTAGATCAAGATATAACCAAAAGGATCGAACTAAGAAAGCGAGAAAGATAGACATGTGATGGTGATACAATACCAGGGCACTCTGTAACGCCCCAGACACACCCGCCGGTCGTTGTTACTCCTGGCAGGATCTAGACTAGCCCCACAGATCAATACTAGTCTTTTCTGCGCACTTAGTCCTCACTCGTGCGCACCCGAGAGCAACTTCCCGGTCGGTCACCCATCCTGACACTACTCCAAGCCGAGCATGCTTAACTTTGGAGTTCTGTCCGAATGGGCTCCCGGAAAAGAAGGAATTCCTTATTGATATGAGTAGTCTATCATCCCTAATAAGCCAGGCCATCACATACACCCCCACTTAGAGGAACCGACGTCCTCGTCGGGACACAGGAACGTTCCCTCTTGGCACATACGTCTGTGCATCCAGTCCGTTACATGTACCATGCCGTGTGCCACGACGGGTCACAAACGTCATGAACAACATGACCGAGCACCTATCTGAAGGAAATATGCCCTAGAGGCAATAATAAAGTTATTATTTATTTCCTTATTTCATGATAAATGTTTATTATTCATGCTAGAATTGTATTAACCGAAAACATAATACATGTGTGAATACATAGACAAACAAAGTGACACTAGTATGCCTCTAGTTGACTAGCTCGTTAATCAAAGATGGTTAAGTTTCCTAACCATAGACATGAGTTGTCATTTGATTAACGGGATCACATCATTAGGAGAATGATGTGATTGACTTGACCCATTCCGTTAGCTTAGCACTTGATCGTTTAGTTTGTTGCTATTGCTTTCTTCATGACTTATACATGTTCCTATGACTATGAGATTATGCAACTCCCGTTTACCGGAGGAACACTTTGTGTGCCACCAAACGTCACAACGTAACTGGGTGATTATAAAGGTGCTCTACAGGTGTCTCCGAAGGTACTTGTTGGGTTGGCGTATTTCGAGATTAGGATTTGTCACTCCGATTGTCGGAGAGGTATCTCTGGGCCCACTCGGTAATGCACATCACTATAAGCCTTGCAAGCTTTGCAACTAATGAGTTAGTTGCGGGATGATGTGTTACGGAATGAGTAAAGAGACTTGCCGGTAACGAGATTGAACTAGGTATTGAGATACCGACGATCGAATCTCGGGAAAGTAACATACCGATGACAAAGGGAACACCGTATGTAGTTATGCGTCTGACCGATAAAGATCTTCGTAGAATATGTGGGAGCCAATATGAGCATCCAGGTTCCGCTATTGGTTATTGACCAGAGACGTGTCTCGGTCATGTCTACATAGTTCTCGAACCTGTAGGGTCCGCACGCTTAAAGTTCGATGACAGTTATATTATGAGTTTATGTGTTTTGATGTACCGAAGGAGTTCGGAGTTCCGGATGAGATCGGGGACATGACGAGGAGTCTCGAAATGGTCGAGACGTAAAGATCGATATATTGGACGACTATATTCGTACATCGGAAAGGTTCCGAGTGATTCGGGTATTTTCGGGAGTACCAGGGAGTTACGGGAATTCGTATTGGGCCTTAATGGGCCATACGGGAAAGGAGAGAAAGGCCTCAAAGGGTGGCCGCACCCCTCCCCATGGGCTGGTCCGAATTGGACTAGGGAGGGGGGATGCCCCCTTCCTTCCTTCTCCTTTTCCCTTCCCTTTCCTTCCCTCCTACTCCTACTACTTGGAAGGGCTCCTAGTTCTACTAGGAAAGGGGGAATCCTACTCCTGGTGGGAGTAGGACTCCCCTAGGGCACGCCATAGAGAGGGCCGGCCCTCCCCCTCCTCACTCCTTTATATACAGGGGCAGGGGGCACCCCAAAGACACACAATTGATCTCTTGATCTCTTAGCCGTGTGCGGTGCCCCCCTCCACCATAATCCACCTCGATCATATCGCAGCGGTGCTTAGGCAAAGCCCTGCGTCGGTAGAACATCATCATCGTCACCACGCCATCGTGCTGACGAAACTCTCCCTCAACACTCAGCTGGATCGGAGTTCGAGGGACGTCATCGAGTTGAACGTGTGCAGAACTCGGAGGTGCCGTGCATTCGGTACTTGATCGGTCTGATCGTGAAGACGTACGACTACATCAACCGCGTTGTGCTAACGCTTCCACTTTCGGTCTATGAGGGTACGTGGACAACACTCTCCCCTCTCGTTGTTGTGCATCACCATGATCTTGCATGTGCGTAGGAAATTTTTGAAATTACTACGTTACCTAACAGTGGCATCCGAGCCAAGGTTTTATGCGTTGATGTTATGCACGAGTAGAACACAAGTGAGTTGTGGCGATATAAGTCATACTGCTTACCAGCATGTCATACTTTGGTTCGGCGGTATTGTTGGATGAAGCGGCCCGGACCGACATTACGCGTACGCTTACGCGAGACTGGTTCTACCGACATGCTTTGCACACAGGTGGCTGGCGGGTGTCAGTTTCTCCAACTTTAGTTGAACCGAGTGTGGCTACGCTCGGTCCTTGCGAAGGTTAAAACAACATCAACTTGACAAACTATCGTTGTGGTTTTGATGCGTAGGTAAGAATGGTTCTTGCTAAGCCCGTAGCAGCCACATAAAACTTGCAACAACAAAGTAGAGGACGTCTAACTTGTTTTTGCAGGGCATGTTGTGATGTGATATGGTCAAGACGTGATGAGATATAAGTTGTTGTATAAGATGATCATGTTTTGTTGAAGTTATCGGCAACTGGCAGAAGCCTTATGGTTGTCTCTTTATTGCATAAGATGCAAACGCCAAATAATTGCTTTACTTTATCGCTATGCGATACCAATAGTTGCAAGAGCAGTAGTTGGCGAGACGACCATGTGATGACACATTGATATATATCAAGATGATGGAGACCATGGTGTCATGCCGGTGACGATGGAAATCATGACGATACTTTGGAGATGGAGATCAAAGGCACAAGATGATGATGGCCATATCATGTCACATATTTTGATTGCATGTGATGTTTATCTTTTATACATCTTATTTTTCTTAGTTCGATGGTAGCTTTATAAGATGATCTCTCACTAATTATCAAGGTACAAGTGTTCTCCCTGAGTATGCACCGTTGTGAAAGTTCTTCATGCTGAGACACCACGTGATGATCGGGTGTGATAGGCTCTACGTTCAAATACAACGGGTGCAAAACAGTTGCACACACGGAATACTCAGGTTAAACTTGACGAGCCTAGAATATAACAGATATGGCCTAGGAACACGGAGACCGAAAGGTCGAGCGTGAATCATATAGTAGATATGATCAACATAGTGATGTTCACCATTGAAACTACTCCATCTCACGTGATGACCGGACATGGTTTAGTTGATTTGGATCACGTGATCACTTAGAGGATTATAGGGATGTCTATCTAAGTGGGAGTTCTTAAGTAATATGATTAATTGAACTTTAATTTATCATGAACTTAGTCCTGGTAGTATTAGCATATCTATGTTGTAGATCAATAGCTCGCGTTTAGCTCCCCTGTTTTATTTTTGATATGTTCCTAGAGAAAACTAAGTTGAAAGATGTTAGTAGCAATGATGCGGATTGGATCCGTGATCTGAGGTTTATCCTCATTGCTGCACAGAAGAATTATGTCTTTGATGCACTGCTAGGTGACAAACCTATTGCAGGAGCAGATGCAGATGTTATGAACATTTGGCTAGCTCAATATGATGACTACTTGATAGTTTAGTGCACCATGCTTAAACGGCTTAGAATCGGGACTTCAAAGACGTTTTGAACGTCATGGACCATATGAGATGTTCCAGGAGTTGAAGTTAATATTTCAAGAAAATACCCGAGTTGAGAGATATGAAGTCTCCAACAAGTTCTATAGCTAAAAGATGGAGGAGAATAGCTCAAATAGTGAGCATGTGCTCAGATTGTCTGGGTACTACAATCACTTGAATCAAGTGGGAGTTAATCTTCCAGATAAAATAGTGATTGACAGAATTCTCTAGTCACCATCACCAAGTTAGTAGAACTTCGTGATGAACTATGATATGCAAGGGATAACGGAAACGATTCCCAAGCTCTTCGTAATGCTGAAATTGATGAAGGTAGAAATCAAGAAAAATATCAAGTGTTGATGGTAGACAAGACCACTAGTTTCAAGAAAAGAGCAAAGGGAAGAAGGGGAACTTCAAGAAGAACGGAAAGCAAGTTGCTGCTCAAGTGAAGAAGCCCAAGTCTGGTCCTAAGCCTGAGACTAAGTGCTTCTACTGCAAAGGGACTAGTCACTAGAAGCGGAACTGCCCCAAGTATTTGGCGGATAAGAAGGATGGCAAAGTGAACAAAGGTATATTTGATATACAGATTATTGATGTGTATTTTACTAGTGTTCGTAGCAACCCCTCGGTATTTGATACTGGTTCAGTTGCTAAGAGTAGTAACTCGAAACGGGAATTGCAGAATGAACATAGACTAGTTAAGGGTGAAGTGACGATGTGTGTTGGAAGTGGTTCCAAGATTGATATGATCATCATCGCACACTCCCTATACTTTTGGGATTAGTGTTGAACCTAAATAAGTGTTATTTGGTGTTTGCGTTGAGCATGAATATGATTTGATCATGTTTATTGCAATACGGTTATTCATTTAAGTAAGAGAATAAATTGTTGTTCTGTTTACATGAATAAAACCTTATATGGTTACACACCCAATGAAAATGGTTCGTTGGATCTCGATCGTAGTGATACACATATTCATAATATTGAAACCAAAAGATGCAAAGTTAATAATGATAGTGCAACTTATTTCTGGCACTGCCGTTTAGGTCATATTGGTGTAAATCGCATGAAGAAAATCCATGCTGATGGGCTTTTGGAATCACTTGATTACGAATCAGTTGATGCTTGCGAACCATGCCTCATGGGCAAGATGACTAAGACTCCGTTCTCCAGAACAATTGAGCGAGCAACAGATTTGTTGGAAATCATACATACTGATGTATGTAGTCCGATGAATATTGAGGCTCGCGGCATGTATCATTATTTTCTGATCTTCACAGATGATTTGAGTAGATATGAGTATATCTACTTGATGGAGCACAAGTCTGAAACATTTGAAAAGTTCAAAGAATTTCAGAGTGAAGTGGAGAATCATCGTAACAAAAATAAAAGTTTCTACGATATGATCGCAGAATTAAAATATTTGAGTTACGAGTTTGGCCTTCAGTTAAAAATAATGTGAAATAGTTTCACTACTCACGCCACCTGGAACACCACAGTGTAATGGTGTGTCCGAACGTCATAACCATACTTTATTAGATATGGTGCGATCTATGATGTCTCTTGCCGATCTACCACTATCGTTTTGGGGTTATGCATTAGAAAAAGCTGCATTCACGTTAAATAGGGCACCATCTAAATCCGTTGAGACGACACCGTATGAACTATGGTTTGGCAAGAAACCTAAGCTGTCGTTTCTTAAAATTTGAGGTTGCAATGCAAATGTGAAAAAGTTTCAAGCTCAAACCCAAATCGGAGAAGTGCGTCTTCATAGGATACCCAAAAGAAAATGTTGGGTACACCTTCTATCACAGATACGAAGGCAAGATATTCATTGCTGAGAATGGATCCTTTCTAGAGAAGGAGTTTCTCTCGAAAGAAGTGAGTGGGAGGAAAGTAGAACTTAATGAGGTCATTGTACCTGCTCCCTTATTGGAAAGTAGTTCATCACAGAAATCTGTTCCTGTGACTACTACACCTATTAGTGAGGAAGCTAATGATGATGACCATGTAACTTCTGATCAAGTTACTACTGAAGCTCGTAGGTAAACTAGAGTGAGATCCGCACCAGAGTGGTACGGTAATCCTATTCTGGAGGTCATGTTACTTGACCATGACGAGCCTACAAACTATGAGGAAGCGATGATGAGCCCAGATTCTGCAAAATGGCTTGAGGCCATGAAATATGAGATGAGATCCATGTATGAGAACAAAGTATGGACTTTGATTGACTTGCCCAATGATCGGTGAGCCATTGAGATTAAATGAATCTTCAAGAGGAAGACGGACGTTGATAGTAGTGTTACTATCTACAAAGCTAGAATTGTCGTAAAAAGGTTTTCGACAAGTTCAAGGTGTTGACTATGATGAGAGTTTCTCACTCGTATCTATGCTTAAGTCTGTCCGAATCATGTTAGCAATTGCCGCATTTTATGAAATCTGGCAAATGGATAAAAAAATGCATTCCTTAATGGATTTATTAAAGAAGAGTTGTATATGATGCAACCAGAAGTTTTTGTTAATCCTAAAAATGCTAACAAAATATGCAAGCTCCAGCGATCCATCTATGGACTGGTGCAAACATCTCAGAGTTGGAATATACGCTTTGATAAGTTGATCAAAGCATATAAGTTTTATACAGAGTTGCGGTGAAGCCTGTATTGACAAGAAAGTGAGTGGGAGCACTACAACATTTCTGATAAGTATATGTGAATGACATATTGTTGATCGGAGATAATGTAGAATTATTCTGCAAAGCATAAAGGAATGTTTGAAAGGAGTTTTTCAAAGAAAGACCTCAGTGAAGCTGCTTACATATTAAGCATCAAGATCTATAGAGATATATCAAGACACTTGATAAGTTTTTTCAATGAGTACATACCTTGACAAGATTTTGAAATAATTCAAAATGGAACAGTCAAAGAAAGAGTTCTTGCATGTGTTACAAGGTGTGAAATTGAGTAAGACTCAAAGCCCGACCACGAGAGAAGATAGAAAGAGAATGAAAGTCATTCCCTATGCCTTAGCCATAGGTTCTATAAAGTATGCCATGCTGTGTACCAGACCTATTGTATACCCTGCCCTGAGTTTGGCAAGGGGGTACAATAGTGATCTAGGATTAGATCACTGGACATTGGTCAAAATTATCCTTCTAGAGTAAGGATATGTTTCTTGATTATGGAGGTGACAAAAGGTTCGTCGTAAAGGGTTACATCGATGCAATTTTTGACACTGATCCAGATGACACTAAGTCTCAATCTGGATACATATTGAAAGTGGGAGCAATTAGCTAGAGTAGCTCCGTGCAGAGCATTGTTGACATAGAAATTTGCAAAATACATACGGATCTGAATGTTGCAGACCCGTTGACTAAACTTCTCTCACAAGCAAAACATGATCACACATTAGTACTCTTTAGGTGTTAATCACATAGCGATGTGAACTAGATTATTGACTCTAGTAAACCCTTTGGGTGTTGGTCACATGACGATGTGAACTATGGGTGTTAATCACATGGTGATGTGAACTATTGATGTTAAATCACATGGCGATGTGATCTAGATTATTGACTCTAGTGCAAGTGGGAGACTGAAGGAAATATGCCCTATAGGCAATAATAAAGTTATTATTTATTTCCTTATTTCATGATAAATGTTTATTATTCATGCTAGAATTGTATTAACCGGAAACATAATACATGTGTGAATACATAGACAAACAGAGTGTCACTAGTATGCCTCTACTTGACTAGCTCGTTAATCAAAGATGATTAAGTTTCCTAACCATAGACATGAGTTGTCATTTGATTAACGGGATCACATCATTAGGAGAATGATGTGATTGACTTGACCCATTCTGTTAGCTTAGCACTTGATCGTTTAGTTTGTTGCTATTGCTTTCTTCATGACTTATACATGTTCCTATGACTATGAGATTATGCAACTCCCGTTTACCGGAGGAACACTTTGTGTGCCACCAAATGTCACAATGTAACTGGGTGATTATAAAGGTGCTCTACAGGTGTCTCCAAAGGTACTTGTTGGGTTGGCGTATTTCGAGATTAGGATTTGTCACTCCGATTGTCGGAGAGGTATCTCTGGGCCCACTCGGTAATGCACATCACTATAAGCCTTGCAAGCTTTGCAACTAATGAGTTAGTTGCGGGATGATGTGTTACGGAATGAGTAAAGAGACTTGCCGGTAACGAGATTGAACTAGGTATTGAGATACCGACGATCGAATCTCGGGCAAGTAACATACCGATGACAAAGGGAACAACGTATGTAGTTATGCGGTCTGACCGATAAAGATCTTCGTAGAATATGTGGGAGCCAATATGAGCATCCAGGTTCCGCTATTGGTTATTGACCAGAGACGTGTCTCGGTCATGTCTACATAGTTCTCGCACCCGTAGGGTCCACACGCTTAAAGTTCGATGACGGTTATATTATGAGTTTATGTGTTTTTGATGTACTAAAGGAGTTCGGACTCCCGGATGAGATCGGGGACATGACGAGGAGTCTCTAAATGGTCGAGACGTAAAGGTCGATATATTGGACGACTATATTCGTACATCGGAAAGGTTCCGAGTGATTCGGGTATTTTCGGGAGTACCGGGGAGTTACGGGAATTCGTATTGGGCCTTAATGGGCCATACGGGAATGGAGAGAAAGGCCTCAAAGGGTGGCCGCACCCCTCCCCATGGGCTGGTCCGAATTGGACTAGGGAGGGGGCGCCCCCTTCCTTCCTTCTCCTTTTCCCTTCCCTTTCCTTCCCTCCTACTCCTACTACTTGGAAGGGCTCCTAGTTCTACTAGGAAAGGGGGAATCCTACTCCCGGTGGGAGTAGGACTCCCCTAGGGCGCGCCATAGAGAGGGCCGGCCCTCCCCCTCCTCACTCCTTTATATACAGGGGCAGGGGGCACCCCAAAGACACACAACTGATCTCTTGATCTCTTAGCCGTGTGCGGTGCCCCCCTCCACCATAATCCACCTCGATCATATTGCAGCGGTGCTTAGGCGAAGCCCTGCGTTGGTAGAACATCATCATCGTCACCACGCCATCGTGCTGACGAAACTCTCCCTCAACACTCGGCTGGATCGGAGTTCGAGGGACGTCATCGAGTTGAACGTGTGCAGAACTCGGAGGTGCCATTCGTTCGGTACTTGATCGGTCGGATCGTGAAGACGTACGACTACATCAACCGCGTTGTGGTAACGCTTCCGCTTTCGATCTACGAGGGTACGTGGACAACACTCTCCCCTCTCGTTGTTGTGCATCAGCATGATCTTGCGTGTGCGTAGGAAATTTTTGAAATTACTACGTTACCCAACACTATCCACAAACATCCGTGTAACCGCGAGGGTCGGCTCTGATACCAAGTTGTAATGCCCCGGACACACCTGCCGGTGGTCGTTACTCCTGGCAGGATCTAGACTAGCCCCATAGATCAATACTAGTCTTGTCTGCGCACTTTGTCCTCACTTGTGCGCACCCGAGAGCAACTTCCCGGTCGGTCACCATCCTGACACTACTCCAACCCAAGCACGCTTAACTTTGGAGTTCTGTCCGAATGGGCTCGCAGAAAAGAAGGAATTCCTTATTCATATGAGTAGTCTATCATCCCTAATAAGCCAGGCCATAACACACTCCCCCAAGCTTGGGCCTTGGAAAGGGAGTGCCCATACCCATGTATTTAGATCTCTTTCTTCAGAGGTGGTGATGAAGGAGTTGTTGATGAAGTAGGCTTGTCATCGAACTTCCAAGGCATAGGTTCACCATCATAGAAAGATGAACGAGTCTCCGGGATCCTCAAATCTGCAGCCAAACTCATCCTCTTATATCTGTATTCATGCTCATAGTTTTGGTTTTGCAGGTCATAAATCTGGGCTTGGAGATGCTCGATTTTCTCATGAAGTTTGAAGATGGCCTCCTCAATGCTCTTGGCATCCAGCTTGTGATTGTTGGTGAACTCTGCAATCATCATGTGATTGACATTGAGTCCACGCTCCACCATCCCTTGGTACTTGAAAACTTGATGCTCCATTGCTTCGAGTCTTGTCCTCAAGCTTCCGGTCTTCTTCGGCCCCTCAACATCGCGGATGTGCAGCACCCCGTCACGCAACTCAATGGATGGAGGGTGTCGCACCACCTCCTCAAGGTAGGGGTTGATGACCTTCTCGAAAAACTTGTCCTTGGGGGCGCTTGGAGACGTCATGATGATCCAGATATGTCAAAAAAACAGCTCGAAACAAAAATAGGAGACATTGTCGTGGTACGGTGGTAAAAACTTTCGGGGGATTATATAATGAATTTTTACCGACCTTAAGAAGTATCGTGCAAGAAAACGGAGTCCGGAGGGCACATGAGGTGGCCACAAGGATGGGCATGCCACCACCATTGTGGTGGCCTCGTGTCTCTTTCAGACTACTTTTAATTTTCCTAATTTTTTAAATATTCCAAAACAGAGAAAAAATATCATTGGAAACTTTTTGGAGTCGGTTTACTTATCGTACCACACACCTGTTCCTTTTCGGAGTCTGAAATGTTTTGGAAAGTGACCCTTATGTACTCCTCCGGTGTTACGGTATTAACTATATTGGTCTCAACATTTATGGGAGTACCTATAAGATATAATGTTTGATTCTTTGACTGTTTACCACCTTCAGATTTGTGCCTTCGTGATCTATATGGCACCGGAACGATAGGCCTCCTCGATAATGTAAGGGCCTTCCCATTTAGAGAGAAGCGTTCCTGCAAAAAAACTTAAAAGAAAGTTTTATAGCAAAACATGATCACCTATATTAAACGCACGCTTTTGTATCCTTTTATCATGCCATATTATAACTTTTTCTTTAAACAACTTGCCATTCTCATAGGTTTGGGTTGTCCATTCATCAAGTGAGCTAAGGTCAAATAACCTCTTCTCACCGACAAGTTTGAAATCATAATTGAGCTCTTTAATATCCCAATATGCCTTACGTTCTAGTTCCAGAGGTAAGTGACATGCTTTTTCATAAACCATTTTATACAGATACATACCCATAGGATTCTTATAAGCAGTTCTATAAGACCATAATGCATCATCAAGTTTCTTAGACCAATTCTTTCTAGATCTATTAACAGTCTTTTGCAAAGTTAATTTAAGCTCTCTATTACTCAATTCTACTTGACCACTAGACTGAGGATGATATGGAGATGCAATTCTTTGGTTAACATCATATTGATCAAGCATTTTACAGAAAGCACCATGAATAAAATGTGAACCACCATCAGTCATTAAATATCTAGGGACTCCAAACCTCGAAAAAAATCTTCTTTAAGCATCTTAATAGATGTGTTATGATCAGCACTACTAGTTAGAATAGCTTCTACCCATTTAGTAACATAATCAACAACAACTAAAATATGTGCATACCCATTAGAGGAAGGAAAAGGTACCATATAATCAAAGCCCCAAATATCAAATGGTTCAATAACAAGTGAATAGTTCATAGGCATTTCCGGACGTCTATTAATATTACCAATTCTCTGGCATTCATCACAAGATAAGACAAACTTACAAGCATCTTTAAATAGAGTGGGCCAATAGAAACCGGATTTCAATACCTTATGTGCAGTTCTGTCTCCAGCGTGGTGTCCTCCGTAAGACTCCGAGTGACACTTGCGTAGGATTTGTTCCTGTTCATGCTCAGGTACACACTATCTAATAACACCATCTACTCCTTCTTTATAAAGGTGTGGGTCATCCCAAAAGTAATGTCTTAAATCATAGAAAAACTTTTTCTTTCGCTGGTATGTGAAACTAGGTGGTATAAATTTAGCAACAATGCAAAGCATAGTCAGCATACCATGGAGTATTACGAGAAGCATTTATGACATTTAATTGTTCATCAGGAAAGCTATCATCAATAGGTAGTAGTGGGTCATCAAGAACATTTTCTAACCTAGACAAGTTGTCTGCAATGGGGTTCTCAGCTCCCTTTCTATCAATAATATGCAAATTAAGTTCTTGAGCAAGAGAACCCATCTAATAAGTCTAGGTTTAGCATATTTCTTTTCCATAACATATTTAATAGCAGCATGATCAGTGTGAACAATTACTTTGGAATCAACAATATAAGGTCTGAACTTATCACATGCAAATACAACTGCTAAAAATTCTTTTTCAGCGGTAGCATAATTTCTCTGGGCACTGTCTAGAGTTTTACTAGCATACTGAATAACATTTAGTTTCTTGTCAACTCTTTTCTCCTAGAACAGCACCAACAACATAATCACTAGCATCACACATAATTTCAAAGGGTAAATTCCAATCAGGTGGTTGAACAATTGGTGCAGAAATCAAGGTTTTCTTAAGTATTTCAAATGCTTCTACACAATCATCATCAAAAACAACAGGAACATCTTTTTGCAAGAGATTAGTGAGAGGCCAAAAAATTTTAGAGAAGTCTTTAATAAACCTCCTATAGAAACCAGCATGACCAAGGAAACTTCTTATACCTTTGATATCTTTAGGACACGACATCTTTTCAATAGCAGCTACTTTAGCTTTATCAACTTCAATACCTCTTTCAGAAACTTTATGCCCTAAGACAATACCCATAAAGTGGCACTTCTCCCAATTCAAGACGAGATTAGTTTCTTTACATCTCTGCAAAACTCGATCAAGGATGCTTAAGCAACCATCAAAAGAAGTTCTGTAAACGGAGAAATCATCCATGAAAACCTCAACAATCTTTTCACAAAAGTCAGATAATATAGTAGTCATACATCTTTGAAAGGTAGCAGGTGCATTGCATAAACCAAAAGGCATACATCTATAAGCAAAGGTATCGAAAGGGCAAGTAAAAGTGGTTTTCTCTTGATCATCTTTTGACACATGTATTTGAGAGAAACCAAAATAACCGTCTAGAAAGCAAAAATGTGTATGCTTGGATAATGTTTCTAGCATTTGATCAATAAAAGGTAGATGGTAATGATCTTTTATAGTAGCTTTATTCAATTTATGGAAATCAATTACCAGTCTATAACCTATAACAATTCTTTGAGGAATCAATTGATTCTTATCACTAGGAACAATAGTAATACCTCCCTTCTTAGGGACACAATGAACAGGACTTACCCATTGACTATCAGCAATAGGATAAATTATACCTGCCTCCAGAAGCTTTAGTATTTCATTTCTTACAACTTCTTTCATCTTAGGATTTAACCGTCGTTGGTGATCAACAACTGGTTTAGCATCTTTCTCCAATTTAATTTTGTGCTGACATAGAGTGGACTAATGCCCTTAAGATCATCAAGAGTATATCCAATAGCGGCATGGTGCTTCTTCAGAGTTTTCAATAATTTCTTTTCTTCATGCTCTGAAAGGTTAGCACTAATAATAACAGGATATATCTTCTTTTCATCAAGATAAGCATATTTCAGAGTATTAGGTAATTGTTTAAGCTCAAACACGGGATCACCCTTAGGTGGAGGAGGATCCCCAAGGATTTCAATAGGCAAATTGTGTTTCAAAATAGGTCCTTGATTAAAGAATACTTCATCTATTTCCCTTCTTTCATTCATAAACATATCATTTCATGATCTAGCAAATATTGTTCTAAAGGATCATTAGGAAGCACGGCAATAGAAGCAAGACCAATAATTTCATCCTTACTAGGCAATTCTTTATCATGGGGTTGTCTACGAAATTTAGAGACATTAAAATCATGAGACATGTCCCCCAAACCAATAGTAACAATATCTTTCTCACAATCAATCTTGGCATTAACAGTATTCAAGAAGGGTCTACCAAATATAATGGGACAAAAATTATCTTGTGGGGAAGCAAGAACAAGAAAATCAGTAGGATATTTTATCTTCCCACACAAGACTTCAACATCCCTAATAATCCCAATTGGTGATATAGTATCCCTATTAGCAAGCTTAATAGTAACATCAACATCTTCTATCTCAGCAGGTGCAATATCAATCAGAATTTATTTACATAAGGTATAAGGAATTGCACTCACACTAGCACCCACATCGCATAAGCCATGATAAAAATGATCTCCAATTTTAACAGAAACAATAGGCATGCCAACAACAGGTCTATGTTTATCTTTCATATCGGGTTTAGCAATCCTAGCAGCTTCATCACAGAAATAAATAACATGCCCATCAATATTATCAACCAAAGAGATCTTTAACCATAGCAATACTAGGTTTAAATTCATTTGTTTAGAGGGTGTATGTTGTGGTTTTGTCACGGCAGATGTCCTTGTGAAAGGACTTAGTCGTGGAGCCATCGCCACGGGTTAGCTTAAAGGGGTTAAAGCGGACAAGGGATGCAAGAGTTTATACTGCTTCGTCCCCTTACGATGAAGGTAAAAGCCTACTCCAGTTATGATGGAATTGCTAGGGTTTCGATGACCAGGTAGCGAATCCGCTTTTCCTGGCTCTCGAGTTGTTGTGTGTTGTCCCTAAACCACCGCCAGGTCGCCCCTTTATATAGATAGGTCGACGCCCGGTGGTTTACAGAATCCCGAAGCCGGTTCATAAACGTGCCTGGCTCGGTTTCTACCTTTCCTTGCCTTACAACATAAGTTACATAGCATATGCCGGTTTACATCTTCGGGCCCTAATTGCCGCTGGGCCCTGGGCCTTTCATGTTAGATCTCCTCCTTTAAAGCGCCATCCTTTTTATCTTCATGGGCTTCAAATACGACTAACTCCTTGTGGACATAACCCGACCCCTCATGGCCGGTTTATATTAATAGTAATATCCCCAACATTAGGCCCCAGATTGATTTGAACTTGTTCATGTCAATCTTCAACATTTAGAAAAATTCCTCCTTTTGCACCTTCGCGTAGATCTTGTAAACCGCCGTGACGTCATCTTCCAGATTTATAGTAAACCGCCATGACATCATCTGTTCATTTAAAGATTGCCTAAACTTTGCCTTCATTAATGAACCTCCGACAATCGAGGCAACAAAGCTGTCACATATCCTGTTTTTGAGCTCCTCAATCCTCGCGCCTATCACTTATCCATCTCACCTTATAAATAAAGCCGAAGGGTCCTTTTCATTTTCCTCTTTTGTGCCCCTTCGCATCATCTTCTTCCTCACGTCGCCCGACCATTGGAGCTCTACCGCTGCAGTCGACCTTCGCTTCCGCCCCAACGACGGCTGCTGCATCAATCGGATCGCACCAGAGAAATGCATCGCTCCTCCACTGCTCCATTAGCATCAGTAAGTTCCTCCTTTCCTTGCTCTAGATCCACCATTAGGGTTTCGGTGTTCATCGGAGTCCATTGAAGCTCCGGCGTTGTTCTTCCATGTTCTTCTTAGTAGCATGAAAGGCTAGTTTGGATCTGTTAGTTTGTGCGTGACCGTAGCTGTAATCCCCCTTTTTCCTCATTAGACCATTCCCTTTATATAGAAAAAAACTCATCTGAATCTGACGAACTGTTTAAGAACCTAAAGTTTAGGCCTGAATATATTCCAGTTTCCTATCACTCCTTAGATTTGAAATTATCATATAAATCTGTGAAACTTGTTTTCCCTTACTTAGGTATTTTTAGATCTGTACCCTTCATACCAATATAGGCGGTTTAACTTTTTGAAACATGATAATTCGGCAGGTACCATTAGTCCCCTCTTAACCCGTCGATTCATTTATCTTTTCACCTCCTTCATTGTCAGACTCCGGTTTAATAATATGCATATACCTCTGCTTCTGCTTATCGCTTTATACTTGTCTATCATAGATCTTAAACTGATATCCATCTTTTACCAGCTTTCCATTTCAATGGCCAACAATTTTACGCTTGTAATTGGGTCCCTTCCCGGGTTACTGAAGAGCAATTGAATGGATGTGTTAGAACTGGCGCTTTACCTAAGCAAAGTGAGATCCAGTGGTGAGTTCCCGGTCCAGAGAACCCTCCTACCCCCACAGATGGCGAGGTAGTAGTGTTTGTTGATCATATGAGTCGTGGCTTTAAACCGCCTAGATCCAGGTTTTTCCACGATGTACTTGCCAGCTTTTAGATCCACCCTCGAGATATTGGACCCAACTCGATGTCCAATATTTGCAACTTTCAAGTATTCTGTGAATCCTATCTACAAGAAGAATCGACTGTTGAGTTGTTTTGGGATTTTTTTCATTTAAACCGTTGTATTGAATTCGTAGACGGGCCCAATACTGAACTTGGTGGCCTCTCCTTTCAGAAATGGAAGGATGTTAGCTTCCCTCATGCCAAACTGCACAGTCACCCTAAGGATTGGAACCAGACTTGGTTCTACTCTAAGGACACTTCTCCTGAAGATGAGAACCCTCTGTCGGGTTACCGTGCTCACCGGCTTTCCAACACACATCCACTTCCGCAACGACTGACTGCCAAGGAACGAGCCTCGTATGCTCCACAACTCGCCAAGCTTAGAGCTTTCATGGCCAATGGTTTAACAGGGGTGGACTTTGTTCGTTGCTGGATATCTTGGAGTATCTTACCGTTAAGCCGCCGCCCCGGTTTAATGTGCGAGTATACTAGTGACTCAAAAGATTCTCAACGTCATACTGACATTCAGCTAACAGAGGATGAAGTTACTGAGTCTGTCAAGAAGATACTGAATGAACTGGAAGTTGTCTGCAGTAGGACCGGGTTAAGCCCCTTTTATACACTGAACAAACCGCCAGTTGTAAGAGTTGTCTTACTTCCGCTTTATACCTGATATTCCTAACGGTGCAACCTTTAATACCCTATGTCCATCTTTTAAACAGGGCGATGACTCATTCTGGAAGAAGAAGAAACCACAGGAGAAAATGATTAAGGCCCCTCGACCTAAGACAAAGGTTGTCAAGAGACCTGCCAAGAGGAAGGCAACTGAACCCATCGGTTTAGACCTTGATGACGACCCTGATGATCCGGACGTAGAGGTAGAACTTTACTCTCTTGGTTCATTTTTCATACACCTCATTGACAAGGTTTATTATCAGGATGATGCTGAGGGCAACCAAGCTGACGACGCAAAGGTAATTATCCTTTCCTCTATTTCAGACCATCTGCCAACACAAAAAATCCGTCAAGCAGTCCGGAAAATAAGATTTTCTCATGCCCTAGCTCACTTGGACCCAAACTTTCTTTTGAAGAAGCAGCAACACGAAGCTCGCCGCACAATTCGACATAGCGGCCAAGTAGTCACTTCGGCCGGTCTAACGAACATGCCGGTTCGGAAGCGCCGATCTGAGGTCTGAAATACTTCGATACTTCTTATCCCAAGGCGGGTTATTTCCGACAGCCTCTTAATCCATCCGATTCAAATTATCAGGGAACGCCACCTTCATCATCTGGCGAGTCCATTGCTACACAGCTTTCGCCCCTTAAGACCGTCCCTGGGTAAACGCCTTAAACTCTCTCTTTTTGACGCTTTATACTTACGCTTTATATTTTTTTGTCTATATATGTTTATCTTTCAGAGCCAAGGCCAGACCCAACAAGAAGGGTCGTGTAGATAAACTGTCTAACGACCATGTGATTATTGAACGGGAGACAATTCCAACACCAGAGGGAGCCAATGCTGACGCCACGCTTAATGATCTGCCCCCTCAAGATCATGATTTTGATGAACAAGTAGAAGTTGAAGCGGCAGACAATGCTGATAAACCGACGAGCCCGATCCGTACTGACGATGGACCATCTAGTCCGGTTAAGGGTGCTGATATCCTGTCAACTCCAGTGAAGGTCGCCGGTGACAAAGAAGATGATATTATCATCACTGGTGTTGGCCACACCTCTCCTGGCAACCATGTTGCGTTATCCAAGCATAGCGCCAAAGAGGAACGCGCTGCAATGAAAAAAGGCAAATGGAGCACCGATTTATCAAGTTATGCCCATCTCAACGCTCAGGAACTCCATTCTGGTTTTTTGAACCGTTTGAACACAAACTGTGACTACGAAGTCGGTTTAGTGAATCTGATGAAAGAGCGCTATGAGGTAATTACATAACCTTTTCTCTCTTAAGTCCAATTGTAAGTACCAACTCTAGTAGCCCCCAAAGGCCGGTTTATGATGGCAATCACAAATCGGGACTTTGCAATATCTCAACTCTTGCATGCTTATCCTCCAAGGGTCGGGTGATCCTTTTGAAATAAACTAGTATTGTATCATTGTATTCCTGTAATTTTCACCTGTGTAGTCCCCAAGGGCCGGTTTATCTTTCCAAGGTGAACCGGGACTTCAACCAATGTTATGTTGAACAGATGTACATTAGCCCCCAAGTGCCAAGGATAATGCCTGCATTACACTTGGGACTTGTAAAAAAATTCTGATAATGAAGCAAATAGGCATTAGCCCCCAAGTGCAAAGTGCATAACTTGTTACGTGCTTGGTACTTCAAATATATACATTTTATTGATGATATGTCTTTCCTTTATAGGCCGAGCTGAGCAAAAAGGACACCCAAACTGCTGATCTTTAAGAGAACATTAAATCTCAGCAAGCGGAGTCGTCTAAAGCCAAGTAAAAACTGACCAATGCCTTAGCAGCCATGGAGAAGCTGAAGGATACCTTGAAGAAGGAACGGGCAGATTGGGGCATAGAAAAAGCCACTTTACAGAAGAGAGCTGAAGATGTAGAAGCAGCTCTTAAACCGGTGGTTGAAGAATTGACCGGTTTAAAGTGGCAGATTAACGCCATGACCTCTGTTGTATTTGGTAAGTATCCTCATATGAAACCTTTCAATTCATGTTATCACATCAATGACCAGTTTACTGATGCTTGCAATGACAGGGACCCGCATTACCCATCTGGGCTCTAACATGCGGATGAAGCTTAAGGCTGCCTATACTTTGATAGAGCAGTTATATTCTGGAGCGCAACGAGCTATTTGCACCGCCGCTCATAACAAGCCTCCTCCAACCTTGATAAAAGAAACCATTGAGAAGTTGTCAATATTGCCTACCCGGTTGGATGAACTTAAAAAATCAACTGCAAGGTTAGGTGCGCTGACTGCGCTGATCCGGGCCAAGGCATGGATTCCTAATCTTGAACCGTCAGATATTGGCAAAGGCTATCTCGGCGTGAAGGAAGACGGTTCAGAATTTAACAATGATGATCTCTGAAGGCTAAGAAGGGAAATGCAACCCATAGCGAGCAAATTGGCGGAAGAAACAGATTTGTCTCATTATCAGCCGGTTTACGATGCTGATCAGAAAAGATATCCTGTGCCAACACATGATGTAGAAGATCTTGTTCCGCCAATTCGTAAGAACACTTATTCGCCTGACATTGATCCTTCCAACCTTATAAGTGAAGAAGCCGTGTTCCAAGCCTTAACTGGAATCGATTGGGCAACCATTGATTTCTATCCACTGGGTAGGGAGGAGGAGGATGCATCGACTCAAGATGATCCTCAATATTCAAGTCGTCCAGGCGATGAATCCTAAACCGGAGGCCGGTTTAACACTACAAAAAAAGACACATCCATGACATTTTGGGCCGAACAAAAAAAATTATGTCATACATATGACACTTCTATGACGATAATTGTGACAAAACCCGGTATCATCATAGATGTGGTGCGCTCATACTTCTATGACAAAAAATCATGACAGAAAATGGGGTTTTCGTCCTGGGCGGGCCGGAGACGCAGCTGCAGGACATTCTTTGGGCTGTCCATGACAGAAAAAACCATGGTAGAAGCGAGGGCGAGGAAAATTTCGGGGAGTTCCCGATTACGGTGGGAGGTCGGGGGCCGAGCGATGCGTGTTTCTCTTGTACACGCACGCGCGTGTGTGTGAGGCGTTGGCTCTAACTGAACCCGAGCGATGCGTTGGGCTCTAACTGAACCCGAGCGATTGCACTGCAGGCTACGCGTTAGTAAACCCGAGCGATCGATTGATGGCTATTAACTGAACCCGATCGAGCGATTCCTTTGCTACTGCTGCCAACT